>NC_068359.1:104670256-105017756 GCF_020536995.1 Dreissena polymorpha
AGTAGTATATACCCCGCTATGGCTCGCTAGTTATAGTACTGGTTTGATACGGCATTACTTTTTACGAGCATGGGGTAGTAGGATATACCCGGTATATGACTCGTTAGTATAGTACTGGCTTGATACGGCATTACTTATATACGAGCATGGGGTAGTAGGGAATACCCGGTATATGACTCGCTAGTAGAGTACTGGCTTGAAACGGCATTACTTATATACGAGCCGGGGGTTAGTGGTTAGTAGTATATACCCGCTATGACTCGCTAGTATAGTACTGGCTTGATACGGCATTTACTTATATATACGAGCATGGGGTAGTAGGGATATTTCGGTATATGATCGCTATATAGTATGGCTTGATACGGCATTACTTATATACGAGCATGGGGTAGTAGGTATAACCCGCTATAAACTCGCTAGTATAGTACGGTTTGATACGGCATTACTTTTATACCGCATGGGGTAGTAGGTAAAAGCCCGGTATATAACTCGCTAGTATAGTACTGCTTTGATACGACATTACTTATAAGAGCATGGGGTTAGTAGGATATACCGGTATATGACTCGCTAGTATAGTACTGGTTGAAACGGGCATTACTTATATACGAGCATGGGGTAGTAGTAGTATATACCGCTATGACTCGCTAGTATAGTAATGGCTTGATACGGCATTAATTATACGGGTAACGAGCATGGGGGTAGTAGGATATTTCCGGTATATGGACTCGCTAGTAAAGTATGGTTGATACGGCATACTTATATACGAGTATGGGGGTAGTAGGATATACCCGTATATAACTCGCTAGTATAGTACAGACTGATACGGCAGTACTTTTATACAGCATGGGGTAGTAGGTAAAAGCCGGTATATAACTGGCTTAGTATAGTACTGGCTTGAACGACATACTTATATACGAGCATGGGGTAGTAGGATATACCGGCATATAACTCGCTAGTTAGTACCGGCTTGATACGGCATTACATTATATAATAGGCAATGGTTGTAGTAGGATATACCGGTATTGACTCGCAGTATAGTACTGGTTGATACGGGCATTACTTATATACGAGCAAGGGGTAGTAGTAGATATACCCGCTATGACTCGCTAGTAGTATAGTACTGGCTTGATACGGCATTACTAATATACGAGCATGGGGTAGTAGGATATACCCGGTATATGAACTCGCTAGTTAGTACCGGCTTGATACGGGCATTACTTATATAAAGCATGGGGTAGTAGGATATACCCGGTATATGACTCGCTAGTATAGTACTGGCTTGATACGCATTACTTATATACGAGCATGGGGTAGTAGGATATACCCGCTATATGACTCGCTAATATAGTACTGGCTTGATACGGCATTATTAAATATCGAGCATGGGTAGTAGGATATATCCGGTATATGACTCGCTAGTATAGTACTGGCTTGATACGGGCATTACTTATATACGAGCATGGGGTAGTAGGATATATCCGGTATATGACTCGCTAGTATAGTACTGGCTTGATACGGCATTACTTTTATACGAGCATGGGGTAGTAGGATATATCCGGTATATGACTCGTAGTATAGTACGGCTTGATACGGGCATTACTTTATACGAGCATAGGGTAGTAGGGTATACCCGGTATATGACTCGCTATTATAGTACTGGCTTGATACGGCATTAATTATATACGACCATGGGGTAGTCGGATATACCCGGTATATATAACTCGCTATATAGTACGGGCTTGATACGGCATTCCTTATATACGAGCATGGGGTAGTAGGATATACCCGCTATATAACTCGCTAGTATAGTACTGGCTTGAAACGGCATTACTTATATACGAGCATGGGGTAGTAGGATATACCCGGTACATAAACTCGCTAGTATAGTACCGGCTTGATACGGCATTACTTTATACGAGCATGGTGTGTAGAGGATATACCCGGTATATAACTCGCTAGTATAGTACTGGCTTGAGACGGCATTACTTATTACGAGCATGGGGTAGTGGATATACCGTAAAAGACTCGTTTACCAGCATGGGTAGTAGGATATACCGGTACATAACTCGCTGTATAGTAACTGGCTTGATACGGCTATTACTTATATACCAGCATGGGGTAGTAGGATATACCCGTTACATAACTCGCTAGTATAGTACATGGCTTGATACAGTATTACTTATATACCAGCATGGGGTAGTAGGAATACCCGCTATATTACTCGCTAGATAGTACTGGCTTGATACGGCATTACTTATATACGAACATGGGGTAGTAGGGTATACCCGGTATATGACTCGCTAGTATAGTACTGGCTTGGTTACGGCATTACTTATATATAAGCATGGGGTAGTAGTATATCCCGCTATGACTCGCTAGCTATAGTACCGGCTTGATACGGCATTACTAATGTACGAGCATGGGGTAGTAGGATATATCCGGTATATGACTCGCTAGTATAGTACTGGCTCGATACGGCATTACTTATATACGAGCATGGGGTAGGAGGATATACCCGCTATATAACTCGCTAGTATAGTACTGGCTTGATACGGCCATTACTTATATACGAGCATGGGTAGTAGGATATATCCGATAACATAGACTCGCTAGTATAGTACTGGCTTGATACGGCATTACTTATATACGAGCATGGGGTAGTAGTATAATACAAATGGCTGTTTTGTAAAACATGCATGCCCCCCATATGGGCTGTCAGTTGTAGAGGCAGCCATTGTTGTGAATACGTTTTTTGTCACTGTGACCGTTGACCTAGTGACCTGAAAATCAATAGGGGTCTCTGCCAGTCAGTGAATCAATGTTCCTATGAAGTTTCATGATCCTTAGTTTCATGATCCTAGGCCTAAGCATTCTTGAGTTACCTTCTTGAAACCATTTTATTATTTGAATAACTGTGACCTTGACCTAGTAACCTGAAAATCAAGATGGGTCATCTGCCAGTCATGATCAATGTACCAGTGAAGTTTCATGATCCTAGGCCTAAGCGTTCTCAAGTTATCATCCGGAAACCATCTGATGGACGGACCGACCGACCGACATGTGGAAAAACAATATACCCCTTCTTCTTCGAAGCGGTGCATAATTAGAGAGCGGAAACCATGCTTCAAAGTTTAAAACGCACTAAGTGACCCCTTGGCCTTGATTTTGACCCGGCATTACCCATATTCGAACTTGACCTAGACATCATATAGATACAACATCTGATCAAGTTTGGTGAAGATCGGGTAAAAACAACTTGAATTAGAGAGCAGACACTTAATACGGACCGACAGACAAGACAGGCAGACGGACCGACAAACTTCGTTTGTGGGGGTATAAAAATGTATTAATAATGCTACTGGTATTTCATTTCTGCGTATTTTAGTCTTATATACAATATGTTAAGTTTCTATTAAGTGCATTATTCCAATTTACTATTCATGACACTAACTTCTACGTTATAAACAAATACTTTCAGATCATTTGCTGTTATTTGTAACTGAACGAGCAAAGAAAAAAATCTTACGTTTTGAATAACTAATAAATCCTTCCAACAATAAGCATTTTTCCTTGTGACTTGACTTTCACTGGGAATCAAACCCAGATCTCCGACTTACTTAGTAAGTCGGCATGTTTTCTTTACACCATGAAAGCGATAAGTTGAAGGAAAAAGCTAATCATTATGTACACAAAATATATTTAACGGATAAAATTTTTAGAAGTCTTTTTCCTACAAGTCTGTATTTACCATTTGACCCCCATGGCATGGCCAGTTTTATGCTAACACAATTGTGTTTAGTTTTACTACATTTACACGATGCTTTGCTGAATACCAAATATCTATGCAGTCAGATTCATAGATAATTTTCCACTTTTTACATATAAGGAAAACAAGATACTACAAAGCAGGGTTAATTAAATTTGGACTTGCTCACATTTTGGCAAAATGACAATTTTCCAAAACAATCAAATTATTGAACAAGAGCCCTAAGGTGCTCAACTGTGACCAGAAGTAACTAAACTATTCTGAGAGGGTGTAGTTTAGAATAATAAATGAACTTAATGAAAAATATGTAATTTGTAGACAAATTATTATTTATAAACTTGACTTTGCTTATCATTACAGCAAATGTTTTGACAAACTTTAAACAAGATGTGTTTGTGAAACACAATGTCCCCCTATATGACGTTTGACCTTGTAGGATGACCTTGACCCTTCACCACTCAAAATGTGCAGCTCCATGAGATACATATGCATTTCAAATATCAAATTGCTAGCTTCAATATTGCAAGAAGTGACATTACATGATCAATTTTGACCCATATATTTGACCTTGAAGGATGACCTTGACCTTTCACCACTAAAAATGTGCAGCTCAATGAGATACACATGCATGCCAAATATCACGTTGCTATCTTCAATATAGAAAAAGTATTCATAAAATAAGCGATTTGGGCCACATATATTCGACCACTGACCTTGAAGGATGACCTTGACCTTTCACCACTCAAAATGTGCAGATCCATGAGATACACATGCATGCCAAATATCAAGTTGCTATCTTCAATATTGCAAAAGTATAATAAAATGAGCGATTTTGGACACATATATTTGACATCTGACCTTGAAGGATGAACTTAACCTTTCACCACTCAAATTGTGCAGCTCAATGAGATACACATGCATGCCAAATATCAAGTTGCTATCTTGAATATTGAAATACTGCAAAAGTGTACATTAAATGAGCGATTTTGACCCATATATTTGTCCTTTGACCTTGAAGGATGACCTTGACCTTTCACCACTCAAAATGTGCAGCTCCATGAGATACATATGCATGCAAAATATCAAGTTCCTATCTTCAATATTGCAAAAGTTATTGCAAATGTTAAAGTTGGCGCAAACCAACCAACCAACAGACCAACCAACAGACAGGGAAAAAAACAATATGTCCCCCACTACTATAGTGGGGGACATAAAAAAGGAACACAATTTTAAATGCAACTTCCAGTGTTTACAAGCTTTTTTTAATTTGACATTTTGACCCCACTTTTTGACGTTATGTGATCCAGTTTCAAAGTCAGCTGAGATTACATTGGGCCAAATGCTCTGATCATCTTTCATGAAAAATGCACATAAAAAGGGCCAATTGTGTGTTAACAAGGTTCTACTCTAGCACATTAAGAAAACTGTCATGTCCACTGGCAGCCATGTTAGTCTACAAACCGGAACCAGTTACAAAACTCGACAACTGAGCTATCATTAGAATAAATATTCTGACCAAAATTTATGGAGATATGGCTAAAAATGTCACTTCTAGAGAATTTACAAGGTTTCATTATAGCCATATAAAGACAATTGCCTCGTGCTCTAGTGGATATGTTTTTTGAATAGACATAAAAATTTCGAAACTGGACTGAGCCATCATTTGAACAAATATTCGACCAAAATGCATGAAGATTGGAAAAAAAACAGTGACTTCACTAGTGTTCAAAAGGTTTCACTATAGCTATATAAGGAAAACTGCCCAGGCCCTGTTACATACGGTCATTTATGAAGTTCCAAAACTGTTGTCGTACGTTAAACAGTTTTCTAGATAGTAATTTCCCACTATTTTTTCCATCAGTGCAGCTTATGATCAACAATTAACTAGTCACTTCCACTTTAAACCTGTCCACTGTAAACACAAGGTTTACTGTTTTGACCTTTTTATACTTTTTATTTCTTATTGCTTTTGAAATATCATCTTATATATAATGTTATAATGTTCGCATGTATCTCCAATAATATTCTACAACACCGGTTTCAATACATTGAGCTGTACACTATAAATGTAGGGACTAAAATATGATGATAACATTTCTCATCTCTTCTTCTCCTTGTCAATCACTCAAATGGAAACACTGGCCCCTGTGGTACACATTCTTTTTGATCAGCATGTTTTGTCTGCCAAACTGAAAAAAATAATAATCACAAATAAACATTTTAAAGAGAAGTGTAATGCCCCAACACTAATCTTTAGTTTCAAAACAATTGTAATGTCCAAACAAAATTAAACTAAAATACCAAAGTGTGCAAATTCAAATGCTTTTTACTTTGAGCTAATAGAGAGAGTTATACAGACAACAAGACATTTGCACATGGTGAATACTGTGTTATTGGATAAGGCATTACCATGATATAGTCTGAGCAGTAGTAGGACGCAATGCATGCCTCTCCAACCGCTCAACTATTGTGACTGCTAGATGATGATTTCAGCTGAGGAGCTAAACAAAAATGAGCAGGGCCATTAGTTCTGCAAAATTTGGGCTCATACATAATTTATTCCTTTAAGATGCCAATGTTTCCAATGTTGACTAGAAATGGCGCGGCAGAGACCGACGCACATCCCCACGCCGCATGTTTGACCCAGGGGCGGCCCAGGGTTGGTAATGGGGCCATGCATAGTTGACCGTATTGTCATAAGAGAAGTTCAGTATCAATTAGAAGTGAATCGGTGTAGAAATGAAGAAATTATAGTAAAAGGCAATTTTGGGTGGGCGTGGCCTATGTGGGAGGGGCACCCCAGGGTTGGTAATGGGGCCATACATAGTTGAGATTGACCGTATTGTCATAAGAGGGGTTCAGTATTATTTGAAGTAAATGGGTGAAGAACTTTTAAAGTTATCGAAGGATCCAGAAAAGTGTCAGACTGACAGACACAGAGCGCAAACCGTAAGTCCCTCTCCTTTTTCAAGCGTAGGAAACTAACAAGTTTTGATAATAATGTAAAAATAATGGTCAACAAACAAGAAACTGATTGAAATACAAAGTTAGGTCGCCCAAAGGGTGTTCTCATTATGTTATATGCACAAACAGGGATTTCAGATATTAAAGGGATCAGGACCCTGGATAATTAATAAACCCTCATGTCAATTTCATGTGAATTGCCAGCATTTAATTCTTACGTTCACCTACCATTACTAACATCAAGAGTGTCTTGGTTTGGGTAAAGCTTTCGTATATTGTTTGGAGGCATAGTGTAATAGCTGTGATATTTTAGGAATAATGAACCTAAAACACAAAACTGAAGCAAATCTGCACCTTTCTAGGTATATTTTGACCTTTGACCTTGAAGGATGACCTTGACCTTTCACCACTCAAAATGTGCAGCTCCATGAGAAACACATGCATGCCAATATGAAGTTGCTTTCTTCAATATTGCAAAAGTTATGGCAAAATATTAAGTTGGAGCAAACAAACCAACAGACAGACCAACAGACAGGGCGGAAAACAATCTGTCCCCCACTATAGTTCATTCCAACGCTCACGGACACTGGAACCCCGGGGAGAGTAGGAAAGCTCCACTATATATATATTTCATATATAATAGTCGAGCTAAAAACCCTATTTTACTATGATTCAAGGGCCATAACTCAGGGGTGTCTGGGTCTATTTGGCCCATTATCTAACTTGACTTAGATGTTATTGCCTTACACATTTTCATGAAGTTTGGTGAAGATCTGATGACAATTGCTTGACTTATTGAACGGAAAATAATCCGGACGGACTGACAGACGGACTTACTAACTTACAGACGGACGGATGGACTAACAAACTAAAGGACGGAGCGATTTTAATATGCCCTCAAAATCACTGGTTCGGGGGCATAAAAAACGACATTGTATAAAATGTATTGTATTTCTTAAACTGTATGAACTGTTATATCATACATGCCATACGTCCCGGATTTTCCGGGACAGTCCCGGAAATGAAAAACTTGTCCCGCTGTCCCGGAAATCTGTCAAATGTCCCCGAATTTACAAAATCCATATATACATGTACCTTATCTTAGGCTTAACTGCACCTCAAATCTGTGTATATATGCAGCGTCTCCATGACAATGCCTACCCGAATAGGCAGACTACGCTACATGTCAAAATCGATCAATTAACAGGGGTCCTGTTATCATATTGATTGTCTCACGTTCGCTGTCAAACCGAAAAGGCGGCATTGTTTTGGTTGTTAATTGACTTATATCTACATCGAAACAAGAGTGCAACTAATGTGTGACTGTACGGATTTTAAGTTGACGATCTACCGGTACTGTTTTGTTGTATTTGTTTTATGTGATTGGTTGTATGTATTGTGAATTGATTTGAGTTGACAATCTAACGGTACTGTATTGTTGTATTTTTTATTATATAATGTGATAATGAAAAAAAGGCGTATCAACAACTACGCGTTACACACCGGTCTTAATAACAATAACGCAGTGACGTCACCATCTATGTTTAGAACGATTACACTGAAAACACATGGCCTGTATCTAGTAAAGGAACTAGTAATGTTTAATTTGACGTTAATAGATCAAGTATATTTCGGATAGGCTTTCGAACTTTTGCAATTAACGATGCGAAACAAAACAAAACGTACCAAAAATGCATATGTCTATAAATATCGCTACATTTTATACATGTCCCGGAAAATCGGCAAAAGTCCCGGTCATGTATGGTTATATGTTATTTCCATTTTAACATTATCATTACATGATCTCACGCTACATTGGAAGTCTCTGAACTGTTTATATACAGACAGATCAATCCCTAGTTTTATCTTCCAGGGATCAGAAGATGTCTTGAAATCATTATGAACTGTTTCCATCATTTAAAATACTGTATGAAATAAATGACAAAGTTATGGCCCAGACAAACTTCAGGTTTAAAACACAATAAGTGACCCCATGACCTAGTTTCTGACCGGGCATGATCCATATTCAAACTTGACCTATACATCATCTAGATACAATTTGTGACCAAGTTTGGGTGAAGATCTGATGAAATTTCGGGACAGACTGACGGACCGACAAAGTGGTTCCTATATAGCCCCCATTACCAAAAAGATAGTATTACCAGCAGTTGGTTTCAATGGAAATTTCTTACCAGACAAGAGGTTTGATGCAAATTGTTGTGAGGGGAAAACTGGAAAATATCTGAAACAAAAATAAAGTCTTATATAATTTGAAGCGCTATATTGTTAAGTCAAATTTTAATATTTGATAATCATAATACTGCTAGCTGTCTGATTACAGAGTCTTCACAACATAATGCGTTAACAGTTTTCCTGCAATAAGCAAACAGGACAAAATCAACAACACGAGTATTTATAATATATTCAGAGACAAAGATGATCCATCCATGTCTTTGGAAATAAACAAAGGGCATTTAACAATTATTTTGGCCTCATTTTAGCCATGTTGATAAATATAATGGGTCATACTGCTTGGTGCGTTACAAGTGAAACACCATCAAAACCAGTGCTCCAGCTTGGCATGAATGGAAGGGCGCAGCACCCTGCCATTCAAAGATTCCAACCTGTCAACCTTGGACACCCTTCATGCCCTTTGATGAAAATGCCGAGTTGGGAATAGGGAGTTACAGTTGTAAGATCGTACGCGAATATCATTTGCCATTTAAAAGGAATCATGATGTTCAAACTTAACCTTTGACCTAGAAGTTGGCAAAGGGTTTGTTTTTAGTTGGTCGCATTTTAGAATTTACAGAGCATATTTTGCAAATCAGTGTGTGCTTAGAAGCCTTAGCTACGGAAAGAACCGCAACTCAATTTGCTTAGAACGATCACCACTGCCTGTCTGCAACAGATGACAAATGATTCTGCTCTAGCAGTGAGTGTATATACCAGCTTGTAAGACGACATTGGCCAGACTAGTGTTTATCATTAAAGTCTGTACGTATTTGTTCCATTTTTGACCTCATCCAAGATATCATTGGGACAAATGTTCGGACAAAGTTTCATGATGATCAGACAATAAATGTGGCTCTAGAGTGTTAACAAGGTTTTACTATATAGCCATAAAAGAAAAAATGCAGAGCCCACTGGCAGCCATGTTTTTCAACCAATCAGCATCATGTTTGAACTCGTCCAAGATATTATTGGGATGAATCTTCTGACCATTTTTTCATGAACATCAGAAATAAAAGTGGCCTCTAAAGTGTTAACAAGACTTTACTATAGCCATATAATGAACAAAATGCCCCGCCCCCTGGAAGTCGTGTTTTCCAAGCAAATGTACCCATTTTCAAACTCTTTCAAGATATCATTGAGACCAATCTTCTGACCAAATTTCATGAAGCTTGACAATAAATGTGGCCTCTAAAGTGTTAACAAGGTTTTACTAAAGCCCTATAAGGAAAAATGCCCCGCCCCCTGGTGGCCATGTTTTTATAGCAACCATACCCATTTTCGAACTCTTTCAAGACATCATTGGGACAAATCTTCTGACCAAGTTTCATAAAGATCAGACAATAAATGTGGCCTCTAGAATGTTAACAAGGTTTTACTATAGCCATAGAAGGAAAAATGCTCTGCCCCCTGGCAGCCATGTTTTTCAACCAATCAGCATCATTTTTAAACTCGTCCAAGATATTATTGGGATGAATCTTCTGACCATGATTCATGAAGATCCGACAATAAATGTGGCCTCTAGGGTGTTAACAAGATTTTACTATAGCCATTTATAGCCATATTAGGAAAAATGCCCTGCCCCTTGGCAGCCATGTTTTTCAAGCAAACATAACCATTTTCAAACTCATCCAAGATATCATTGAGACCAATCTTCTGACCAAATTTCACGAAGATTGGACAATGCGGCCTCTAGAGTGTTCACACAGTTTTACTAAAGCCATATATAACCATATATGGACCATATATAAATAACCATATAATGAAAAATGCCCCGCCCCCTGGTGGCCATGTTTTTAAAGCAACCAAAACCATTTTCAAACTCATCCAAGATATCATTGGAAAAATGTTCTGACCAAGTTTCATGAAAATCTGACAATAAATGTGGCCTCTAGAGTGATAACAAGGTTTACTATAGCCATATAAGGAAAATGCCCCACCTCATAAATGCCATGTTTTTCAACCAACCGGCGTCATTTTAAAACTTGTCAAAGATATTATTGGGTTGAATCTTAAGTAATATGCATATAATAATGGAAAAAAGGGCCATTATTCTTACAAAATGCTTGATACAGTTGTCTGCTCTTCTTTATAGATTGGGGTCATGTTGGTAATTAAGTTTGCAAAATATGAAAGCAATATGTCAAGGGACGTTAAAAATATTTTAGGTGGTACGCCAACTTTAACATAGATTTATCAATAATATGAATATTCAAAATGGTAAAGGAGCCATAATTATTACAAAATGCTTGATAGAGTTGTCTGCTCTTGTTTATAGGTTGGGGTCATGTTGGTAAAGAAAAATGCAAAATATGAAAGCAATATGTCAAGGGACATTGAAAATATTTGGGGTAGTAAACAAACTTAAAACATTTGCTGCATTTTCTAAGTGGAATAGGGGCCATAATCAGTTTTCGAAATTAGCACACGCCCGATCGCCCGTGGCGAGTAAAATTACTGCCGGGCACATACAAAAATTCAAGTTTGTGGCCCGCCGGGCATGTAAATTATTGAAGCCAATTGACAGTTTATAAAAAAAAAATCGTAAGCGGTTCTTGATATTTGCAGATCTCTTGATCAATTTTGCGAACAAACACCTTTCCGTAAGTTGTAAAACAATGAAATTCGATTGGTTTAACAACACGCACCTGCTTGCACACGTCATCATTATTGTTTTTGACCGATGCAGTTCGGTCACATTCCGTTCTTATCGACGGTTTCTCTAGACATTAATCGAGAAGATACTTTTGGAATCAATCAAGTAATACACTTCCGTTTTTGTCAATGTAAACAAATGTCATTGTCGACATAGAGGCAGTATCTTAGGTATGTTGATGGGGCTAAGCCCGATAAAGCACTTCCAAAATAGAAAATTGACAATGATTTAGAGAAAAAGGAAGCCAAGAAATGGTATGAGGACACCAGAGAACGCTCTTTTCAAGAGCACTGGTGTAACGATCGACCGTCTTAATTCTAGTGATTGATTAGATGTAATTGTATTCACTACTATTGAAACAAATGTTCTGCTTTACTATGTGTAGCATGTAAGTGTTAAAATGTTGTGATTTGTTATAATTTTGGTTAAAAAAGTTTGGGCATGTAAAAAATATGTTGGGCATGTACAAATTCTTAAGTAACTGGCCCGACTGGCATGTAACTTTTCAAAGCTAATTTCGAAGACTGCATAATTATTACAAAATGCTTGATAGAGTTGTCTGCTCTTGTTTATAGGTTGGGGTCATGTTTGTTAAGAAGTATGCAAAATATGAAAGAAATATGCCAAGGGACATTGAAAATATTTGGGGGTAGTACGCAAACTTTTAACATTTGCATGCTCACACTAACGCCAATGCTAAGGCTAACGCAAACGCCGGGTGAGTAGAATTGCTCCACTATATAGATTTCATATATAATAGTCGAGCTAAAAAGGGTCTTTCTGTAAATCTTTAAGAGAACAAATTAAAAACTCAACAGGCCTTTTTTATTATTAAATATGCTTGTTTCCATATATAATTTAAGGCCCTAAAATCATTCAGGATATAACTTTGAACATTTTTTACAGAAATAAAATGATCTTAAAGTTCTCTGCAATGCAAAGTAATTTTTACACACTAGATATTTAAAAAAAAAAAATTGTTAACTTGTCCATGCTATTCGGGCCGGCTGTGCTCTGCCTATGGAAAATCTTGATTATATATATATTATATATATATACCTGTTGTGACCCTTGAGATCCTTATGAAATGTTCATAATTCACTAATAACTGTATGTAAAACAAGAGCACCGCCTTGCGGGTGCAGACCGCTCATCTATTTTCTTTTTTAAAGGTGAAGGGACTCTCATTTTCAATCACAAAGGAGGGAGGGGTGGAGTGAAGAGCGGTGCATTGTGTGGGGGTGTGGACATTTATTTTTTCTTCCAAAAATGCGAAAAAAAGGAGAAAAAAAATCGGGGGGGGGGGGGTGGGTGGGGGGGGGGGGGGGGGATTCTTGGGTGCGATGGTTGGACGGTATTTCAAACATAAAATAATAAAAATAAATATTTGTGTTTTTTAACCGTTTCATAAAAAAAAAATGGGGGGGGGGGTGAGGTGGGGGGGGGAGGGGTATAGTGTGAGGGTGTGGTGGTAATTTGTGAGATGATCTTAAAAAAAAAAAAAAATAATAATAAGGGGGGGGGGATTAGGGTGGGGGGAGGGGGGGTGGGGGGGGGGGATTCTTGGGTGCGATGGTTTGGACGGTATTTCAAACATAAAATAATCAAAATAAATAGTTTTGTTTTTTAACCGTTTAAAAAAAAATGGGGAGGGGGTGGTGGGGGGTATAGTGTGAGAATGTGGTGGTCATTTGTGAGATGATCTTAAAAAAAAAAAAAAAAAATAAGGGGGGGGTTGGGGGGAGGGGGCACGGGCGATGGTTTGGGTGGAGTCTATTGTGGTATGTCAGGTAAGAGTAGTTTCAATCTATCAATCAAATCTAATCATAAATAAAGAAGTTATGGCAATTTTAGAGAAATTTAATAATTTGACCTTGAGAGTCAAGGTCATTCAAAGGTCAAGGTAAAATTCAACTTGCCAGGTACAGTAACCTCATGATAGCATGAAAGTATTTGAAGTTTGAAAGCAATAGCCTTGATACTTAAGAAGTAAAGTGGATCGAAACACAAAATTTAACCATATATTCAAAGTTACTAAGTCAAAAAAGGGCCATAATTCCATAAAAATGACATCCAGTTATGCAACTTGTCCTTTTACTGTACCCTTATGATAGTTTGCGAGTGTTCCAAGTATGAAAGCAATATCTATGATACTTTAGGGGTAAAGTGGACCAAAACACAAAACTTAACCAAACTTTCAATTTTCTAAGTATAAAGGGCCCATAATTCCGTCCAAATGCCAGTCAGAGTTACATAACTTTGCCTGCACAGTCCCCTTACGGTAGTTAGTAAGTGCTGCAAGTATGAAAGCAATAGCTTTGATACTTAAGGAATAAAATGGACCTTAACACAAAACTTAACCAAAATTTTCAATTTTCTAAGTATAAAAAGGGCACATAATTCAGTCAAAATGCACGCCAGAGTTATCTAACTTTGCCTGCCCAGTCCCCTCATGATAGTAAGTAAGTGTACCAAGTTTGAATGCAATAGCATTGATACTTTCTGAGAAAAGTGGACCTAAACACAAAACTTAACCGGACGCCGACGCCGACGCCAAGGTGATGACAATAGCTCATAATTTTTTTCAAAAAATAGATGAGCTAAAAATAGTATTACCAGATAATCGGGTTCAAAAGTTATTTCTTTCAAGACAGGATGGTTGGTGGGAAATGTCTTCCGACGAAACTGAAAAACATCTAAAACAAAAATAAAGTGACTTCTTGTATAATTTGAAGCACTATTCATTTTAATACAATTTTGTTTTGACAGCCATAGTTCTGCTGAGCCTAAAAATTAAAAGTAGGTCAACAAAACACAAAATGAAATCCAATGATTGCATCACCAAATCTTCTACATATCCAATTAATAAAATTAATGTTTATATATAGACGGTTTTGATACATGGCACAACATCAGGGGTGTCAAATGTCCCAAATTTGAAATCCTAATGATAAAGTCTGGAGTCTGAGCCTGTAGGTCCCTTACAGGTAGAGCCCCCCAAACTGAAAGCCATAGTTCATTGTTCTTTTTATAGTCTTAGTTGCTATTTCTGGTGAGTAAAATGCAAACTATTATAAGCCAGACCACCAGTAACACTCGATGTGTAATTGTCATTTTATATAAATGTTATAAAGAACATCGATAACAAGGGCTGTTTGTAAAACATGCATGCCCCCCATATGGGCTGTCCGTTGTAGTGGCAGCCATTATGTGAATACGTTTTTTGTCACTGTGACCTTGACCTTTGACCTAGTGACCTGAAAATCAATATGGGTCATCTGCATGTCATGATAAATGTACCCATGAAGTTTCATGATCCTAGGCGTAAGCGTTCTTGAGTTATCATCGGAAACCATTTAACTATTTCGGGTCACCGTGAATTTGACCTTTGACATAGTTACCTCAAAATTAATACGGGTCATCTGCGAGTCATGATCAATCTACCTATGAAGTTTCATGATCCTAGGCGTATGCGTTTTTGAGTTATCAACCGGACCCCATTCTACTATTTCGGGTCACCGTGACCTTGACCTAGTGACCTCAAAATCAATAGGGGTCGTCTGCAAGTCATGATCAATCTACCTATGAAGTTTCATGATCCTTGGCATATGCGTTCTTGAGTTATCATCCAGAAACCATTTTACTATTTCGGGTCCCCATGACCTAGAGCTTTGACCTAGTGACCTCTAAATGAATAGGGATCATCTGCGAGTCATGATCTATCTTCCTATGAAGTTTCATGATCCTAGGCCTAAGCGTTCTTGAGTTATCATCCGGAAACCACCTGACGGACCGACAGACCGACCAACCCACATGTGCAAAGCAATATACCCCCTCTTCTTCGAAGTGGGGCATAATAAATGTTAATCCACTAACCATACAGTAAAACAACTGTCCAAAAATATATCCAGATATGTCTTTTGCAAATGAAATAATATATGCACTTAGTTTGACAGCAGAAAATGGAAATTAAATGATGGGGACATATGCTACATTTTGTAGTATGTAAGATTTCTGGAAAGTAGCCAAGAGGTTAGGTCAGTTACCTTTTATGTCCTTGTCAGCGGATAACCAATCAGAAAATAGTAAAACAAGGGACAAAATTGTCATAAAACCAGGTTTTCAATGTAGAAAAAAGTCTGATAGAGGGAGACAACTCAAACTGAACTGTTTATAATTAACCCCCTTTGTTTCAAAATAAATATATTTTTAGTTGTGGCGACCTTGACCTTGGAGATATTGACGTAATTCTAAAGTGCGATACAACGTCCCACGATGGTGAACAAATATGCAAAATCATTTTTAAGTCTCACAATGAATGACATAGTTTTGGCCCGGACAAGCTCTTTTATGGCCATTTTTGACCTTTGAACTCAAAGTGTGACCTTGATCTTGGATATATTGACGGTATTCTTTTGAGCGACACACCGTCTAATGATGGTGAACAAATGTGCCAAATGATTTTAAATTCTCACCAAGAACCACAACGTTATGGCACGGACAAGCTTGTTCCGTCCGCCCGCCAGCCGGCATTTGCCAAATTGAATAACCCGTTTTTTTCTTTGGAAAACCTTGTTAAAAAGACCAGGAAAAATCCATACTAAGCGCACATGCCCGGCATGCCAATGAAGCAATTACAATATTTGTTCACACCCCCTTAAAACAAATCATCAGATTTACACTGATCTAAAATTCAATCCTGAATAGCTCAAATCGGGATTTCCAAATAATCCGGACAATTAACACCCTTGCAACATGCATGGGTTGCTAAGTTACTAAATGTCCTACATATAACAAATTCAGAATTTGTGTTCCATCCCACTCACATAAATAGCAATTGCAAGATGTCCATTACAAACCTGTTTGTTATCATTCTGACCTTTTTGTACTTCTATAGTTTTTCAAATTTTAATGTGATTAAAGTGCAAACACCTGATTATAGAAGGTATACCTAAGATCATATTGCTTGCCATGAGTAATAATCCAACAGATTGGCTTTGTTTGTATGCCAATAGATAGAGCTTGCACATTCTTTTTCAATATGTGGTTATGGACAACTGTAAACATTACTTCATGTATTTTAAGGGGCCTTTGCATGTTTTGGTAAATTGACAAAATAAAACAAGAGAAGCTGTCACCATAGGATGACTTATGCCCCCTATAAATGCTTGATAGAAGTTATGAGCTTTTTTCGAAACCTAAACACAGATTTCGAAACCTAAACGCGGACCCTAAGTTCAAGGTCACAGGGGTCAAAATTTGTGTGCGTATGGAAAGGCCTTGTCCATATACACATGCATACCAAATATGAAGGTCATATCACAAGGGACATAGAAGTTATGAGCATTTTTCAATATCTAAACGCAGATTTCGAAACCTAAACGCGGACCCTAACTTCAAGGTCAAGGTCACAGGGGTAAAATTTTTTGTGCGTATGGAAAGGCCTTGTTCATATACACATGCATACCAAATATGAAGGTTATATCTCAAAACATAGAAGTTATGAGCATTTTTCAATATCTAAACGCAGATTTCGAAACCTAAACGCGGACCCTAACTTCAAGGTCAAGGTCACAGGGGTAAAATTTTGTGTGCGTATGGAAAGGCCTTGTCCATATACACATGCATACCAAATATGAAGGTTATATCTCAAGGGACATAGAAGTTATGAGCATTTTTCAAAACCTAAACGCAGATTTTGAAACCTAAACACGGACCTTAAGTTCAAGGTAACAGGGGTAAAAATTTGTGTTCGTATGGAAAGGCCTTGTCCATATGCACATGCATACCAAATATGAAGGTTATATCTCAAGGGAAATAGAAGTTATGAGCATTTTTCGAAACCTAAACGCAAAGTGTGACAGAAATACGGACCAACAGACGGACAGTCTGATAACTATATGCCCCCTTTTCTTTGAAAGGGGGCATAAAAATTGTTTCAGACTTGCACATTTTTGTTGCAGTTATGATATTTGTGAGAAAACAGTTATACTTAACATTAACAACCTGAAATTGATAAATCGTTGCAAAGCAAAACAATTGAATAATTTGGAGTTCTGTTGTCGTTTTTAGTGACACTACGAGCTTTGCTTATAGAAACTAAAAGTATAAAATATTGTATGAGCATGGATGGCCGTCTTAGCGTTAGACTTTTACTCCAGAGGTAAGTGGTTCGAGCCCAGATGAGGATTACTTTTTCTTTTAATTTGTTCTTGTTTTTTAATTGAGCTTTTTAGATTTAATGTTTATATTTATAAATATAACGCATTTAATGACAAACTTCAATACATGCCATAATCTGTTATAAGGTCCATTAAATACCAAGATGAGTATCAAGGAACCTGAGTGAAACATTTTATCTTATTTTGGATATATACAGGACTGCTTATTGGAAACAAAAAGTTTGCTCGATTCTTGAATGACTTACAAAAATGTTAATCAAATCAAGTAGGTTCGTTTATTCTTCGTCTGTTGTCCCATCTCGCCAACAGTCAACCAGCTCCCTCCAGGCTTGTCAGTTCCAGGCGAGTCTCTCTAGCTGCCCCCATTTTGGCCCATCTGCTTAGAATCTGCATCCAGGTCACGGCGCCAGGTGTTACTGTATTTGAAATAAAGTAGGTTGGATGCCATTAAATGTGACTTTAAACACCATAATGAGAGACAAAATAACAGGTCTATTTCCCTTCAATTAATAACAAGCAATTTCATTGAATTGATATCCCCCGCTAATTAGCTTCTGGACACAAAAGTGTTATATTTGACACTCAGGTAAAAAAGCATTTTTTTAGGTTCGAAGGGCCATAACTCTGTTATTAACAGATAGTGTACAATGCCATTTGGCATGCATCATCCTCTTATCTATACATATACTCATACCAAGTTTCGATGAAATCCACCAAAGCACTTCCAAGGTATGGCTCCCAACACAAAAGTGCCGGATGGACGGAAAGACAGGCGGACAAGGCCAAAACAATATCCCTCCGCCTATTGCAGGGTGATAATAACATGAATGTAAATTAAAGCCAGCACATATATGAATTAACTGCCTAGATGGGTGTATTAAATATAATTTAGGGCTGTACAATACTTACTGATATGTGAGCATATATTTACTTTTAGTAAATATAAATAAATGTAACAGTAATACTTACACACTTGTGACTGTGAGTTTATACATGTAACTAAACCTCCTTTATAATTTTATAACAGTGTTTTATTCCTGCCATAGTATTAAGAAGTCACTTGCTCAATAACACATTTAAGCATGAGCTGTTTTTTTTAATCTGCATACATAAGAAAACATCGAAAAAAAACACAAGAGGAGCATGTATCCGAAAGTAAATTACGTCCGAAATCGGGCAAGTTAAGCATGCGCGAAATTCACAAAAACATCGATTAAATATGGTTTAAACAGAATCATATGTAAAACTTGAATGATAAATTAAACATTATCCAACAAAAGCATGCAGCTATAACCAAAAACCAACAGCAAAAATCAGCAATATAGCGATGTTGTTGAATAACTCAGCGAAGGCTAGCAAGAAGAGAATTTTCCAGGGGAAACAACTAAAAAAGTAATGCGAACGGATTTAAATGGCTCATGCACGAAAGTTTATAATATAGCAACAACACATGATTTAGCTATAGAATTAGAATGCGAAAGATTTTTTTTAACTATTACTCGAAGATTCCTTAACTAAATAAAATATCAATAAAAGTTTAAACTTTGAGTTTGACCTACTTAGCAATCAATGGTCAAAACAACCTCGAAATAGCTTTTTCTTCATGTCAACAATACAATTGTTGAGTTAATGTTGACGTAATACTAATAATGGTAATACTATCCATATTCTCTACCTAGAATACTCATCATATTAAAATATCCAATATTTCTTTTCACGCTAACAATTCAACATGGCTTACAATCGGTTTTGCTCGGGCATGCGCATTGCAAGCCTATTTGGTTTGGTCCCGCCTTTTTCTCCATATATGGTCATTTGAGCTTGTGGACGGCCGTGGACCCAATCGCACATTCTCGGCCCTTTCCGTCAAACATCGGATAAGTACCTCGAAGGAGATAGTATGAATACACATTTCGGAAGCGGTATTGTGGTCTACCTACGCGGGCCTACGCGAATCAAAATTACTTAGTAAAAACAAACATGGCCGGTTTTGCGAGTTGTTTACATTTTGCAAAGATGAAAATGGGGATTTTCTATGCTCTGAAGCCAGAGCAAGTACAAACTCTACAGGAATTATGGACGCCATCGTTGTTATTGTTTTTGTTGTTGTAACATTCTTAGAATGGTATCACGAGGGCGGACTACTTTCAACCCGTATTTCTCCCGAGTCCGATTATGATAATCTGCGAGGGGTACCGAATGCCGTGGACCATCCACCTACAGATAGTCATGATAGGGGAAAATCATTTTATTATCTTTCTACACATGTGTGAAGTGTGCGTGACTAATATTTCTATATTGAAAAAATAGATTACGTGACGATATGTACAAATTATATATTCAATTTGTACAAATAAAAATTGTGAGATGTACAATAATAAATTATACAAACTTTATTAACTATATACATATATGTATGCAACACACTTAAACGTTATTTAAATAATTGATTTACGAGGAACTAATCATGAACGATTGATGCACGTTTAACATTAAAAATGTTCTTATTTGCATTCAATTAAATACAATTAACTATTTTGAATTTGCATGTTTGCAGTTAATGCCGAATATCTTTTTAAAGATATTTCCTGTTGATGCTAAACAATTAAATAGTGCAATTTAGCCCTTAACAATCGCAACTCTCCGGACTTCGCCAAACGATTATGGTTGGTTAAAACAACTTCAGAAAGCGAGCAGGGTTAGTTCGGTTATTTCCGTATATGTTAATTTTGACAGATGGCGCGGAATTAATACTGGCGTTTATTTCCTAAGCTTAATGAAATTGGAGTTGTCGCGACAGGTAATTTTACTGTATTGTTAGTGTGTTATTTGTGTGATCAATATTGCTTAACATGCATATTTTAGCAGTTGTCGTATAATATAATTTACCTCGTTTAAATGGTTTTGAAGTTACCGTAATTCTACAATAAATCAATGCACCAAATTACAATTCACCTAGCATGTCTATCCATCGTATCGGCCCTCTTAATGAATAAATACGAACTTTGGAAGTGAATAAATACAAAAACACGCATGTGTTATATGTCAATCTATAGTTCAATGTGTATTCTTGGACATACCAACGAAAACTGCGGTGTTGTATTTTTCACCCCGAATAACTAACTTAACACTTCTTTTATTTAAACCACAATTTATTCACTGTAGTAATAACACTAATTGAAATAGTTTGTATTCATTCATGTACTGAAGTCTTGTTCGTTGTGACCCGCCACCTTCTACACGAATGCATTCTTCTACATGCATGCGTCGTAGATCTTCCAGTTGGTCCGCCACAATCTCAGCAATGTTTTGACAAAATACTGGCTAGACTTAGCTCCCTGTAGTAATCTGTTTCATGTACAATTATCTCATAGTATCGTCCCTTCTGATTGGTAGCCAAGATTCATAACATGGGCGTCCGCACATGGGGGCAAATTGGGTCAGCTGACCCCCCCCCCCCCTGGAAAATCGGTGAGCGAAAAAGTTAGTTAAATATGAAAAAATCAAAACGTGTACAATTAGGATTCCTGAATTGTACAATTTGGGTCAGAATGACCCCTGGTTAGTTTCAACTTTCACACGAACATCAACTCCCATTTGAATGAAAACAAATCATGGATGCGGTTATTGCACAATTTATTTACTCTCAAAACATTGTTTTAAAAATTATTAATTCATGTAAAATCGAGGGGAGAAGTCAATCGATTAACATTTATTCAGTCCCTGAATAGGAAAGGAAGGTGACATGGGTCTCTGTCGAATTTCTCGATTTTTGAATGGACATATTCTTGTCGGTGTTGATCGGATCCCTGTGAAAGCTCATCATGCATGATCCTGAGAGCCTGTCGGATCCTAGCCATGTCTTGACTCGTCTCAGCGTGCTAAATGATCCAGTGTTTTTTTTCACTTATAGGGGATTGGTGGCAGGGCCCGTCCAAAGGGGAAAAAATGCATCGTTTTTTAGGAAAAGGGGAAAATTAAAAATTCACTCTTTTATATGTAATGATATTTATTATATGAATACACATGTTTGTATGAATATAATTTTCACAGCAGAATGTCTGTCCTTTTTCTGAAATATATATCAATGATTTTTTCAATTAGTTTCAGACAGTTCAGCCTTCATGCACAGTCTCAGTTTTCTTAGCCATTTTGAGTCGAATTGAGTTTTTTTAAATCGATTAAATGGCAAATTTGAGCATTTTTTATCAATAAAATGGACCAAATTGGCATGTTTTTATCAACAAATATTGACACAATATAGATACATCAGGCCTTTTCCTGGCCATTTTGGGAGAAAAATGCAATTCATGTGAAAAGTCCACTGATTTGGAAAAAACTAATCTAATTTAATATAACACTTTATAATAATTAAAAATCATATAAAGTTTAGTTATATACTTTGTTAGTTATTTATTAAATAAATTTGTGATATATTTGTCATGATTATGAAACAGTTCTTTCTAAAAAAAAAAAAAATTAAAAAATTTTTTTTTTTTTTTTTTTTTTTTTACTTCTGGAGGGGATTTATTTTACAAAATGGGGGAAAAATATATACTCTTTTTTGAGGGGAATGGGGCCGAATATCGGCCCCGAAATTGCCATAAAAAAAACACTGTGATCTTTCCACCATACAAGTGGTGGCAGGCAGGGTTAGTAATAATTATGATCATCACCTCACGCACGGCTGGAAACAAATCCGTTTTTGACCAAGTCAACAAAATCTGACTCATTTTGTTTGATGGATTCCTTCTTGTTCATGTCGTACCATGGCATTGTGTCATGTTCAAAATTATCGATTTGAAAAAATTCATTGATGGTTCGGACTGTATCTATATAGTCTGATTTTTAAGGTGGTTCGGGTGGAGTTGATATAACATGAAAGCAGCCATGACATATTAGACTCTGAAAATCAGCTGCCTAGAGACTGGATCAGTGAGTCCTTGTAGGGAATATAAATTGTGCGTCGATAGTGTTCTTCACGGGTTCCACCAACATTTCTCGGTGTACTTGATGGCCACATTGCCGTGGTATTGTCATTGTAACACCAATATCTTTGGCTGTTTTTAATGCCTGACAGTATATATCCTCCACGAAAATTGAATCCGCATTTTTTAGATGATCGGTGAACATCGATTCGATGTCAGATTATCGACTTGTTTTTTTACACCGATCATGTCCAATTGAACAGCCTGAAGTGTTTGCATGATGGGCTCTAAAATGGACGAATATTTGGCTATTATGTGGAGCGTAACCACAAATTTTGACGTTCCACTTGCCGCCCATAGCTGATGTGCGCTTTGTCGTCCTTTCGTATTCTGTTCGTTTTGCGCTAAATATTCTAAATGACGGTGTATTTCGATGAAATGGTTAGCGAAGATTCGTATGCTTTTATACTTTGCAGTCCACCTTGTTTCGCTTAACAATGGTGTGTTCCGAACTAGCCGTCTTCTCTTAGGGCTCTCTCTCTGAAATACTTAATGATTGCTTTCACAGTTCCTAGGGTAATACGTTTGTCAGAAACTGTATTTAGATCCCTCTGATTATACTCCTTTAATTGACGTTTCGGCATAATGCCTTTATCAAAACAATGGAAATAATATGTTAACTACATTTTTACGTCTTTTGACTGCACAATTTAAATAACAAAGAAAAATGTTTTTAAACGTCAAATGACGTTGTACATGATGACGTCATAAATGGCGTTATATAAAAAGGCGCCAAAAAATGTTGAAAAGAGGTTTTCATATCAACCCGAAAAGTGAAATTCCAAACGATGCAATAAAACAGAACTGTAACATTTATAACTTGGTGTATGGTATATTTTGTATTAAATGCCAAAAGATGGTATACGTCTGAGAGACAAGCAGATCATTAAAGGAACGTGCCAAAGAACACGAGGCTGACGTGTGGCTACGAAGAAATAAACCAATCTCAGAAAATTTCAATGGTGCGGGCCACAGAGTGCAGGATATGGGTGTATCAGTGTTAACACAAATAAGAGACAGTTCCCATTATTACAGACTTATTAAAGAATTGGAATTCATAAAGAAGTTTCAAACGCAATCACCAAATGGACTAAATACAAAAAATCCACTTGATGTCCTGCTACAGGAAACTATCTTGTAAAAAATATATGTGAAAAACATTTTATATTAATCATCAACATAAATGAATGTAAAAATAATAGTACTTTATGCAATTTATCTTGTCCATAATGTGTATATGATATATAGAATAGCAAGTATGTATGATTATTGAATCAAATATCATTATAATATTTTAAATAGATATGGATTGAAATAATTAGTCATTAAATAAGTTTACCCTATTTAATTTATGATAATTAGTTTAGGTAGATTATAGTTACATATGATGATGATTGTTTTATTGTAAAATATCAATTTCTTAAATATATAAAGCACACATTTAACATAAGATTAAGACACAATATGTAAGTGTTTAACGTCATTTCATTTTTGGCGAATTTTTACATTTTTTGGCGCCTTTTTATATAACGCCATTTATGACGTCATCATGTACAACGTCATTTGACGTTTAAAAACATTTTTCTTTGTTATTTAAATTGTGCAGTCAAAAGACGTAAAAATGTAGTTAACATATTATTTCCATTGTTTTGATAAAGGCATTATGCCGAAACGTCAATTAAAGGAGTATAATCAGAGAGTTATAATTATTTAATATCCCTTCGGATAATTCAACTGAGCTTATATGTATTTAGATCATTTACAACAAGATTAATACGGTGAGCCGAACAATGTACAAACACGGCGATGCACCATTATCTGGCCTTATTCTTAAAATTTTCTACACCTCCAGTGGCAAAGGGGGAGTAACCGCCCTTGACCCCCCCTAGGATCATTCCTGCGGACGCACATGATTCGTAACTATGCGCATGTGCTTGTTTTTAAAAAAAAATTAATGAAAAAATGAAACTCTTTCTCATGTTGTTCTTAAAATATTTTTTACATTTTATTAAAAAATAAGCGGCCTATATAACATTTGATGAAGATATATACTATTAATCAATAAACAAACTTACATGAGTGTGTGTAACATAATTAAAAATCATAGCATCACCCTGGAATAAACATGACCTACTTTGCAACGAATACCGGAAATCATGAGAATGATCGTTGTAATAGTCATGGATAATCATCAAATAAATTACAACTTCTAAAAATGGAAAAAAAAACATTAAATTTCCAGCACATCTTAAAGGTTTTTTGTTGAATGCATGATACTTTGAGGAGGATCGATACTTTGAGAGTAAGGGATAGGCAAACACAATTTAGTATATGCTTCCTTGGTATGGCATCCACAAAGTGACGTACTCAAGTTCCAATCCAGAAAATTTCAAAACTGGCTAGCAGCGTGCTGATCAAGGGTGATAACTTAACACAAAGCTGCACAACACCGATGATTGCTGTCTTAGGCTAAACCTTCAACTTCATCTTGCTATTATGCATTACCGACTACATCAGGCATGACTCCTCAGCTGTGTGTTTGTGGAACCAGTTGAAAAACACATAGCAACACATCTGGCATTTATGTAATAACAAAGGCTTGGAAAGCTTCAGAAGAAAAAGCACTGGTGACCAAAGCATATGTTGCCTGTTTTTCCGCATATTCGGTCACTTAAGACTTAAACTAACAACATTTTAGGCATTTGTTTTGCTTATTTTTTACCAACATTTTATGTATTCCAAATAAAATTTCAATATTTTTGTGTTTTGAATCAAAACAAAAAAAATCACAGAATTTCTAAATAAAGAAAAATTACTTAATTTTTTTCAGAAATGTATTATAATTATCAAAACACGGCTGTGCCTGGATCTAGAAGAGTGAATACAACTACAGGAATGAAGTATACAATGTTTTACTGTGCAAACTTTTTACATGATCTCATAATTCACCATTTATACAATTACTGTTTGCAACAATCCCCAATACATAACCAACAAAAGAGGAGTAGCCTTGCTGTAATTTGTCAAATTATATTACTATTTATTAAATTAAATTAAATTGTTGTTATTTTTAAAATGAACAAGCGATGCCATTTCAAGGTAGCTCTAAGAAGACTTAAACAACAAGAGAGTTGTTTCTCACATACTCTTTATCTCATCTGTGCTTAATGTGATCATGTTGAGCTTTTGAACAAAATGGTTAAGATCTGTTGTGTAATATGGCTGCTGGAGTGGGTTGGCTAATCTTGCCTAGAAAATTTATTCTTATAAATTCTTGACATAGTTTACAAAGGGTTCTTATGTTTTGAAAAGCATGGCTCACAGATTTGAGATTATCCGCGAACTTATGTTTATTTACAAGTGCTGTCAAGTTTGTTTATATAGTGTTATTTGTTAGCTCACAGAGGACAATGTGCCCATGAGGAGCTTTGTGATAGTCTTTTGGCTGTTGTGTGTAGTCTGTTGTGCCTCATCTGTCCTACGTCATCATCATTTGCCTTGTGAACACTAGAGGTCCCATTTATTGTCCAATCTTTATAACACTTGATAAAAACATTTAATTTGTGCAAATTAAATCTCGGCTTAGTTTGAATCATGGTCACATTGGGTCAAAATCTAGGTCACAAGATCAAATTAAAGAAAAAGCTTTTGAACACTCCAGAGGTCACATATGATAAAAACATTTGTCTGTGAGTATCTTGGCTGAAGGCAATATTGCTCACATGGGGTCAGAAACTAGGCAATGAGATCTAAATAAAAAAGAAGTTTGTGAACACTCTATGGGCCACATTTATTTCCAAATTTACATGAAACTTAGTCAGAATGATTTTTAACCAGGTTTTTCGAAGAATAAAACTGGTTATTAGATTGGCGAATGTCGGCGGGCGGGCGGAACAAGCTTGTCCGGGCCATAATTCTGCCGTTCATTGTCAGATTTTAAAATCATTTGGCACATTTGTTCACCATCATTAGATCGTGTGTCGCGCGAAAGAATTACGTTGATATCTCCAAGGTCAAGGTCACAATTTGAGTTTGAAGGTCAAATATGGCCATAAATGAGCTTGTCCGGGCCATAACTTTGGCGTTCATTGTCAGATTTTAAAATCATTTGGCACATTTGTTCACCATCATTAGACGGTGTGTCGCGCGAAAGAATTACGTTGATATCTCCAAGGTAAAGGTCACAATTTGAGTTTGAAGGTCAAAAATGGCCATAAATGAGCTTGTCCGGGCCATTACTTTGTGATTTATTGTGAGATTTTAAAATCATTTGGCACATTTGTTCACCATCATTAGATGGTATGTCGCGTTAAAGAATCACGTCGATATCTCCAAGGTCAAGGTCACAATTTGAGTTTGAAGGTCAAAAATGGCCATAAATAAGCTTGTCTGGGCCATTACTATGTCATTCATTGTGACATTTTAAAATCATTTGGCACATTTGTTCACCATTATTGGACGGTGTGTGGCACGAAAGAATTACGTCAATATCTCCAAGGTCAAGGTCGCCACAACTAAAAATAGATTGATTTTGAAACAACTATGTAACTTTGAAAGGATGATAACTCAAGAACACTTAGGCCTAGGATCATGAAACTTCATAGGTACATTGATCATGACTGGCAGATGACCCCTATTAATTTTCAGGTCACTAGGTCAAAGGTCAAGGTCACAGTGACTTGAAATAGTAAAATGGTTTCCGGATGATAACTCAAGAATGCTTAAGCCTAGGATCATGAAACTTCATAGGTACATTGATCATGACTGGCAGATGAACCCTATTGATTTTCAGGTCACTAGGTCAAAGGTCAAGGTCACAGTGACTCGAAACAGTAAAATGGATTCCGGGTGATAACTAAAGAATGCTTACACCTAGGATCATGAAACTTTATAGGAACATTGATCATGACTGGAAGATGACCCCTATTGATTTTCAGGTCACTAGGTCAAAGGTCAAGGTCACAGTGACTCGAAACAGTAAAATGGTTTCCGGATGATTACTCAAGAATGCTTACATCTAGGATCATGAAACTTCACAGGAACTTTGATCATGACTGGCAGATGACCCCTATCGATTTTCAGGTCACTAGGTCAAAGGTCAAGGTCACAGTGACTCGAAACAGTAAAATGGTTTCCGGATGATAACTCAAGAATGCTTACGCCTAGGATCATGAAACTTCATAGGTACATTGATCATGACTGGCAGATGACCCGTATCAATTTTCAGGTCACTAGGTCAAAGGTCAAGGTCACAGTGACTCGAAACAGTTAAATGGTTTCCGGATGATAACTAAAGAATAATTAGGCCGAGGATCATGAAACTTCATAGGTACATTGATCATGACTGGCAGATGACCCCTATTGATTTTCAGGTCACTAGGTCAAAGGTCAAGGTCACAGTGACAAAAACGTATTCACACAATGGATTCCACTACAACTGACAGCCCATATAGGGGGCATGCACACAAACAACCCTTGTTTTCTAATTGAAATCAAGGTCAATTTTACACAAGAGGGTTAACAATACACATTTTGAATTGTCTCCCTTTATCAGACTTTTTTTCAACTGGAAACCTGGTTTTGTGACAATTTTGTCCCTTGTTATGAAAGCTCTGCTGCATTTGAAATTGAACCAAGTGGGGTCCAAAAATAGGTCACTTCGTCTAATTAAAGAAAAACCTTGTGAGCACTGGAGAGGCTATATTTTCAGTTCAATCATCATGAGACTCGGTCAGATAGAATCATATCTCGGCCAAGTTGGAAACTGGGTCAAGTGTGTTCAGAAGCACAAATTGATAACAAGGGTTACGAACACTAAAAAGGCCACATATATTGCCCAATCTTCTTGAAACTTGATCAGAACATTTCTTCAATGATATCTCAATCAAAAGGTTTAAGCCAAGATGGAAACTTGATCAAGTGGGTTAAAATACTCATTAAACTGGATTGCTAGGTCTAACAAAAGGAAAGTATTGTGGAGAAGCTCGAGGCTACATTTATTGCCCAATCTTTAAGAAATTTAGTCAAAACATTAGTCCCAATGATATTTCGGCCAAGTTTTATACCGGATCTTATGGTGAAAAACTAGGTAACTAGATCAAATTAAATAAAAAGCTTTTGAGTACTTTAGAGGCCTCATTCAAAGCCCGTTCTTCATGAAACTTGTTGATATCATTTTTCGCTATGACATCTCAGTTAAGTTTGTAACTGGGTCACATGGGATCATAGACAAGGTCCCAAGATCAAATCAAATAAAAAGCTTGTTAACACTCCAGAATCTTATTTATTGCCACATCTTGATTAAATGTGTTCCATTGATATCTCAGATTAGTGTGAATGTGAGGTCAAAAATAGGTCAAATTAAAGAAAAAGCTTTTGAGCATTCCAGAAGTTGCATTTGTTTGCGTAATCTTCAAGAAACTTGCTCTGGACATGTGTTCTTATTATTTCTCTCACAGTCAGACAGTCAATTCCTGTCCATTTGAAAGGAAAGCTTCCATGAGCGTTGATAGTTTTCCTAATGTTTATTGTCGTGTTATGATATCTAGGCTGAATTTAAAAGAGGTTTGTTTAAAATAATGGCTGCCAGATGTTTGGGCTCAGAACAGCAACGTAGCGCCTTAGGGCCTTTAGCCCGATTGTTAAATTATTAACAGGTCTTTGTTTAAAATAACATATACAATCTTTCTGATACACTGTATTTTGTCAAGAGTTATTGACCTTTGTTTAAATTGAAATAACAATTTAGACCGGAAGAGCACAAAAGACAACAAATTCACAATTATCACAGATTGTTTGAGTGCAAGTTAAACAATTCATACTAAAGTATATCAAATACTAATTCTTATACCGGTACTCGGTATTCAAAGTAAAACTGTGCAATATCTTTTTGTAAATAAGAATCAAACCTTAATTATTTTAAATTCATTGTTAACATATCCTTAAATAATTAACACTTAACCTTAAACAATGTGGTATATACTAGCTCACTCAGTTATTCCTAGGTGCCTTTATGCACAATAGTGTACAATAAAATGTTGATTATGTTTATTGTCAGTGTGTCTCTTTATATTTGGACACTGTATTTTGGGATAATTTGTTTGTATCTAAATTTTCAGACCAAAGAAAACTATTTATAAATTTCAACAAAACTAGAATTATTGCTGTATATGTTGTTGAATTTGGTAATTTTTAACCAGGTTTTCCGAAGGAAAAAACTGGTTATTAGATTGGCGAATGCGGGCGGGCTGGCGGGCTGGCTGGCTGGCTGGCGGCTGGCGGGCTGGCGGAATAAGCTTGTCCGGGCCATAACTATGTCGTTCATTGTCAGATTTTAAAATCATTTGGCACATTTGTTCACCATCATTGGACGGTGTGTCGCGCGAAATAATTACGTCGATATCTCCAAGGTCAAGGTCACACTTTGAGTTCAAAGGTCAAAAATGGCCATAAATGAGCTTGTCCTGGCCATAACTATGTCATTCATTGTGAGATTTTAAAATCATTTGGCACATTTGTTCACCATCATGGGATGGTGTGTCCCACGAAAGAATCACGTCAATATCTCCAATGTCAAGGTCGCCACGACTAAAAATAGATTTAAAAAAAAAAAAAACTAACAAAGGGGGTTAATTTTTTTTGGTCATTTCAAAAGTTCAGTTTGAGTTTTCTCCCTTTATCAGATTTTTTTTTCACAATGAAAACCTGGTTTTGTGACAATTTTGTCCCTTGTTTTTAGTTGTTCGTGTAGCAAACAGCTAATGTTGTTACTGAAAATTTCAAGTCAGTTCGGTAATCTACAGAAAGCCTACTACCCGCCACACCTGCCGTATCCGGGCGAGGAAAAGTTGTATAATTTATGCAAGAGGTCTGAGTTCTCCAACTATATTCATTCACATTATGTGAATATCGTGTTAAATGGAATATTTTTGACTGAGTTTATATAGAAAAGAATCAATGAACAATGTTTGTATTATACGTGTTGCGGAAGAAATTATTTATGAATGATTAAAATAGTCAACTGTCTGCTGCGTCTTTATGACATAGTACAGGTCATTCATAATCTGGGGCTATTAATAGATTCGGGAAAAGAACGCAATAGTATAAGGTTACGCTTGTTTATATTCTCAATTTATAAAACGTTGAACATGAGTTCAACAATAACTTCAGGTATACGATAGACAACAACAAAATTGCTTCATTATCGCTTAAACCGAATATAAAAAACAATTAAATATAACAAGAATTATCTGTTTCGTAATCTCGTTCATGCTTCTACAGCGGGGTGAAATTTGATAGTTCTGGGAAACGTTCTTTTGTTCTCAACAGTGATCTTTTGTATTTACGGGTGCTAACAACGCAATAGGAAAAGGTTAAGCTTGTTTATATTCACAGATCTCAATTTATAAAACGTTGAACATGAGTTCACCAATTACAACAGGTATACTATAGACAACGTCAAAAATGCTTTATAATCGCTAAAACCAAATATTAAAAAACAACAAAATATAACAAGAAATATCTTTTAAAAAGGTATTCGGCGTAAATGCTGACTTTAAAATAAAGTTTGCAATTTGCGTTTCTAAATAAATAAACTAAAAATAAAAATTTACCTTTTGTGTGTTTTTATGATCCCGGAGGGCATATAGTGATCGGACTGTCCGTCCATCTGTCCATCACACTTTGTGTTTAGGTTTCGAAAAAAGTCCCATAACTTCTATGTCGCTTCAGATAGCAATTTCATATTTGGCATGCATGTGTGTATGGACATTGCCTTTCCATACCCACACAAATTTTGACCCCTGTGACCTTGACCATGAACTTAGGGTCCGCGTTTAGGTTTCGAAATCTGCGTTTAGGTTTCGAAAAAAGCTCATAATTTCTATCAAGCGTTTATAGGGGTTGTAAGTCAACCTATGGTGACAGCTCTTGTTCACTTGTTAGTTGCATATTCACCACATGAAATGTGTGTTATTATTGTCAAACCACAAATTAGTGTAAGTAGACAGTGTCCGAAAAATTTTTTATTTTTGACAATGCGAACAGCATCGTCCAAGGTATCATAACCGTAGAATTTTTTTTCACAATAGCGGCGTATGTAAAAGACCGAGCCAGTCCGATTGAGATAACTCGATTTTTCAGTTACTTCCCTTTTGCATTCGCCACTGGGTAGGAGATTGCTCGTCATTGATAACATTCTCCTAGCAGAGTTGTCGTTCGTGTTTCAACATTCAACAATGGCCGCCCCCGTGAGAGTCTCAATTCAAAACTTTCTTACTGCATAAATTGGCTTGTTTCTCTATTTAGAAGCTGTCATTTAGGATATATGAATTATTTATTCACTAAATCTCCGCTTATATCAACAACAATTGTTGGAATTCGAAGGATATATACTCGATGTGAATGAAGGACTTTCTGGATCGTAACAGCTTGACACGGAAAAACTGGCATACTGGTATTTTTAGTTATCAATATAAGTCACATTGTGCTTTATAAATTGTATTCGAGCATTTTGCGACTTATTGAATGACTATGATACCTGATATCAACATTTCATCGGGGATTTGCAGATCGCCAAGCTGTCCTGAAATTCAACATTGATTTCAAACTCTTTACTGGTTTGTACTATTTCTTAGTGTTAGTACTTTTTATCATTTTAAAGTTAAATGAACTGTGTCACAGTAAAAGAGACATTAAGGCGATTGTGGCCAGTTTGGATCTAGATCAGCCTGCGGTCGCTTGAAAGCAGTTTGCTTAAAAGCATTTTTCTGACAATAACAAATAATTTAATTGGATACTGATTTGACTGCGCTTTTCCTGTGACCTGGCTCAAATAATTGAATTGTCATTAATCAAATTATTTATTTCGAACATTAATCAATTGTTTTTCTTGTCCCTCGGGATCAATGACTCCAGCACTTTTCTGTTGAGAATTGAATACTGCTAAAGGCGATGCTAGGGGGCGTGAGAGATGTTGCACCTTCCAGTATCACTCGATTGTTCATTGTCGGCTCGGGTACTACGTACATGTACCCCGGGTACTCTTAAGTATACTTACATGTATCCCGGGTACGGTAAATATACTAAAATGTACCCGGGAATTTTAACCCTAAATCCGTCGTTGTCGACTATTTTTTTGTAATAATTATATATACACATCAGGGGTTAACACTTACTTTTTTTCAACTAGCCCGTTCTTGCTAGTAAATGCAGAACCTACTAGCCCTGACCAATCTTTCATGTGCCCTGACCCAAGTATTATAAAAACCTTTATATTTATCATTCAACTTGTATTTTCTTGTGCTTGGAGATGCGCAGTTATGATAAAATCATTCTTATTAGCTAGCCTTACTAATGCTATTGAAATCAATATTCATCTATTTAAGACATCTATTTGTAATCTTCACGCCATTTCTGGAGAAATTTTCTTGTTTTTTTATTTCCTCATACTTTCTCTTACTTTCCTCCTTCCCTTTTCTTTTCGTATCCGAGGAACCCCCATCCCCACCTGTAAAGCCAAACTTAAACAACGACATGAACGTTAAAACCTTTTTTACATAGATTGCAGGGTTTCCGTCTCGAAAGAAATGGTAAGTGAATCTTAGCAAAATAACGTGTTACGGTAGTTGTAACAATTGTACAGGGTTAACTCTCTACTAAAAGCTGGGATCGACCATTAATATAAGTTTTGCTAATTGAATTGCGTTAAAAATATTGTCAAAACACTTCTAATCTAAATAAAGTCTCTATCTTCCTCTAAATGGATTTATTAATCGTCTAAAGGATGGAATAACTTTTCCATATTGACAACAAATTAAAATTATTTAAAATTGATAAATAACTATTAATTTTATAGTTACTTTGTGTTGATGTCGAGTTTTATACCTTCATCATTCCGGACGATCCTGGGTGATCCCGGCAATTAGTTTCAAACGTATTTTCATTGAGAAAACACGTCACTTCGAGGAAACCAATCAAAAACCGTGTCTAGCGGCATTCCGTTTAAAAATAGGTACTGATGTGTTTTACCAGGAAAACCGCCGGGGATTTTCTGAATTGTCGGCCTCTTTTTGATTGCAATCAGGGGGTTCCAAATCTATTTCGAGATACGATCCGTTTGTTGTCTCCGAACTCACTCTGGGATTTAATTGTCATCTGATCGTACTGTATTAAGATTTTTGCATCTTTGAAAAGCTTATTTAAAACGCAGTTTATTGCTATAGAACATATAATCCCGCCCAAAATACACACCACCAGTCGGGCATGTTCCTGGGACATTGGCTAGCCCGGACCAAGGTACGGGCAGTGAATGTCGTTCGGACGTGCCTTAGTGTTAAGCCCTGCACATTTATGTCAATTTTCTGTAGAATGGCATCTATATTATCGGAACACATACTCAAAAAGCATGTTGATGCAGTGTTTTTTGAAGAGAAGTGTGTTTAAGATAATAGGTTGCGCGTTTTACGACATCGGATTTTGGGCGCGAATACAACTCGGGTACAGTCTAATATGGACCGAGTACAATTACGTTTATTTACCATACCTGGGGTACATGTAAGTATACTTAAGAGTACCCAGGGTACATGTAAGTATACTTAAGAGTACTCAGGGTACATGTAAGTAGTACCAGAGCCGACAATGTCCAATCGAGCTCCATTATCCCTCATGAACCGACTCAAAAAACCGAGTCGGCAATATTTGACTTAATTTTTGGTTTGGTTGCTCTCGAGGGATCGAAAATTTCAGAATCTTCATTAAAGCCTCACGGGTTTGATCCCCAGAAGCGACATTGAAAACTAGCATACTTTGTTATCTAAAAGGCTGCTAAACCTGATATACAATGATAATGTGAATTTTCTCTCACATGATGTTCATCAGTCATATTATATAAAAACTTACAGCAGTAGTAAACAACTGTTCAATAATTAATGAACGCATCTTTCATTTGTCTTTGACACTTTGATTTTGACATGGCCTAGATTTAAATATGTGACTGGACTTTACCAGCACTCTTGTAACAGAGCTAAAGTTTAAATGTACCATTGAAGATCACCTAAATCCAGATTTGCTATTATAGACGTGTGGAAAGTTTTAAGGGTGTGACAAGTAAGCAAAAATTGGTCATTACCCAGAGGCCACAACTGATCTATGACTGTATTAAAACAAGAAAAATCAGTGCCTGATTTAGATTTTTTTAGATAGTTCAATAAAAACTAATTCATAAGCCTGGTAACAGTTTAACGGTAATGCTACCAATGTGTCACACCAGGGCCTTGAATTTGAAATCTAGGACATGCATGGTCATTTCTTCATGAAATAGGGACACAAAATTGTATTATTTTAAGTCCTTAATTGACCTGGCTATAGTTCTCAGATTATTATAAGCTCAATCAGTATATTTATATCATTATTTATGCTTTGTGTATTTATAAACATATACACAATCATGCAGTTACATGATAGCAATAAATAATATCAAAGCTACCCATACTATAAAGGTCATTGACAAAGCCTATGGTCAAAATGTGAACACATTGAGTGTAATCGCCCTCTCATGCCAGCAAAAACAACACGTTTACAGGTTGTCATCTTTGACAGTTCTACTTTCACTTTCATTTTGTGATATCAAACTATTAACAATAATGTGGCTGAGAAAAATATCGCCATTGTTTTTTATGCCCCCGGTAGGGTGGCCTATATCAGTTGAACTGTCAGTCAGTCAGTCAGTGTGTCAGTCTGTCCGTCCGTCCGAAAACTTTAATGGCCATAACTTTTTTATTATTGAACATAGCAACTTGATATTTGGCATACATGTGCATCTCATGGAGCTGCACATTTTCAGTTGTGAAAGGTGAATGTGAAGGTCATCCTTCAAGGTCAAATGTCAAATATAAAGCGTCTGTCTGTCTGTCCAAAAACTTTAACATTAGCCATAACTTTTTCAATATTAGTGTGCATGCGTATCTCATAGAGCTGCACATATTGATTGGTGAAAGGTCAAGGTCATCCTTCAAGGTCAAGGTCAAAGGTCAAATTTTGCAATATTGAAGATAGCAACTCCATATTTGGCATGCATGTGTATGTCATGGAGCTGCACATTTTGAGTGGTGAAAGGTCAAGGTCATCCTTCAAGGTCAAAGGTAAAATATATGGCTTCAAAGCTGCGCAGCAGTGGGCATTGTGTTTCACAAACACAGCTCTTGTTTAATATATTTTCTGCACATTTCTTCAAAAAACTTACATCAATACACGATTATCTTTGTTAATTCAATCATTCCTGACAGACTTGTGTACATATTTCGCTTACATTTTGACACGCGTAGGTAGGACCGCATTACCGCTTCCGAAATGTGTATTCATACTATTGCCTTCGAGGAACTTATCTGATGTTTGACGGAAAGGGCCGAAAATGTGCGAGTGTGGGTCAAGTTCCCCACAGGTACTACTTTCCCGTTCCCCCAATTTTTTTTCCGTACCTAAAATTTTTCGTACCCAATTTTTTTTCATCCCCAATTTTTTGTTTGTACCCACATTTTTTTCGGTCCCAAATTTTTTTGTTCCCAAATTTTTTTTCGTACCCAAATTTGTTTTCATACCCAAATTTTTGTACCAAATTTTTGTTTCGTTCCAACATAACAATTGTGGTGATTGTGGTGATGTAGATAAACTTAACTTGATGCTTTTATATCCATCCTCTCAAAAGCATCGTCACACCAGTACTGTCAGTACTTTGATTCAGGTAGCCCACTGTGCTACCAATAAAAATATTTGGTAGCCCATAAAATTTACCTACAAAATGGTTAGAGGCAAGTTTTCATCTGATGTGACATGTAGTAGACATAACAAATCACTTAGAAACAGTATTACACAGTGACACAATGATTTCATTCAGACAAGTCCAATATCAAATAGTCTTTTTATACTGCACTCAGTACACCGTTATAGTTATTGTACACAGTCAATATCATTTCTAGTCAGTAGCTTACGATATGTTGTGGCCTGCGAGATGGCATGTCCCAGGTCCACAGTCCATCCAATTGTAATTCAATCTATTTAAACAAGTATCCTAGAGTTTATATATTTAAACACATGTGCACATTGATCCTAATTAAATAGCTAATAAATCCAATTACTTAATATTAATCCAGTCATATATCGCATTTCACCTTCAAAACTAATTTAATACATTATAATAAAAGATACAAAATTGGTGCATCTTATATACCACTTGATCAAATAATTAAAGCACTGTTTGTCTCAATTTAAATCAAACTTAACTTAATTATTAACAGTCGCTCCTTTAAAGGGACCGTAAACGCTTTAAACACGAATGACGAAAAAAGAAAAATTCTAAAATACCGTATTTTTTACAATAATTAGTTTTTATTGATTAAAATATCACGACCCGTATATTACATTACTTGAAAACAGTTGTTAAGTTTTCATATTTTCAGTACATTCGATAATAAATTTTACTGGGTACAGGTGGGTAGCTACTAGTTCACGATAGAAAACCGCCTGTAGATTGATCATCATCGTCACGTAGTAAACCCAGGAATCCTAATTGTGCATGCGTAGTGAATTGTATATTTATATATAAAATGATCAATCTACTTGCGTTATTTATAGTGTGTATATCGTTATGTCACCTATTTCCCCGATTTACTTCACATCTTGAATTTTTATTACCGAATATACTGAAAATATGAACTGTTTTCAAGTAATGTAATATACCAGTCGTGATATTTTAATCAATTTAAACTAATAATTGTAGAAAAATACGGTATTCTAGAACTTTTCTTTTATCGTCATTCGTCGTTGACGGTCCCTCTTATCATTAATTGACAATGCAAACTAATAAGCAGGTGTTAACCGCGTTCACACCAGTGTAATTACTATTCATTTTCTGTGTGGTGACCGTTTTGAAGAATCCGTTGTTTTGAATTTTTTAATTTTCGGCATCCTTGGATTATTAACGAAATCAAAAACGTTGTCAAACTCATTGTTGCGGTTAACAAAGAATTCCATATTGCGAAATGATGTTTCATCACGTGCGCAAACTATCCAATAGGCTCTCATTATATCATTAGCAGACGACAAATGTTGATGCTGATTGAATGATTAAAATATGCTGTTACTGTTTACAATCGACATTACCGCAAGTGATGGGTGACTGATAAGATAATTGATAGCACTTTGTTATCGGATTATAATCAATACACAGTGTACAAACACAAGGTCAACGTGTTTATTCTACGTATGTCTGTCAATAAACTGGGCTACCGCTCTTATAGATTTATAGTAGCCCAGCGGGCGTGAGATGGAAAATTTCAGTAGCCTGATAAAAAAATTCAGTAGCCCCCGGGCTCCGGGCAATAGATTTGTCGGACACTGACGAGGGTCATTAAAAATCTCATTCCGAATTCAAAATGGCACATTTAAGACCAATGCTTTTCTATACAAAATTGAATTCAAAATAGCAAACTTGTAAATGAGGGCAGCCTATCAAGGCATTCAGGAACGATTTCCAGACGTGCTGACCGAATACGGCAAATAATGTGGTTGGATAACTAAACGATTTTCCTCTTATCGTTACACTATGCTATTTCGGTAATGTTTGTTTTCTCATTTTGAAAGCAAAAGTGTGTTTATCAATAGTCAATTATATATTCCCCGGACGATTTCATGAACGAGTACTGACCCTGAAATTCTGCAAGATGGGTTTTAACGCGTAATTGTAACTGGGCCACAATTTGTGTCCTTTGAACGTACAGAGAGTAGTCCGGAATTCCTTACACTAAACAGTGCTACATCCTTTGCGCTGAGCACAGACACGGTGATGTAGCCAAAGTTCAGAGGTTTTATCTCAAATCAGCCTATAAAATATTCAAAATTATTCACGCGTGTCTGCTGGCGTTATGTTAAAGTCATTAAAGGTGAAAAGCTGGGTAAATCAGCTACGCCAAAAAAGCGCATTAATGCTCTATACCTATGTTTAGGTCCGAGTTGTTGACACTGTGTGAACAACTAGGGTAACAAGTAATGCATAAACAACAATGTACGGGTCAACAGGGCTGTCTTTATGACTACCTAATTCGTGAGTAAAAAGTTTTGCTCACAGACTTTTTTTATATTTATTTTCCTCAATTATCTTATTGTATATTTTGAATTTGTAAATATGGTGTCAAAAATCAAAAGTTGTGTACAGGGAATTTTTATCATGAAATCATATTCTTAGTGAGATAGGTATTCGATATTCCAACAATATTCATTTAATATGATGGTGATAGCAAATTGTCTTTATATTCAGTTTTCATTACCATTTTCATCATTCTTTCTATGCTTTCAGAACGTCCAAAAAGGGCTATGTTGTTGTAATTTTGTCTAAGGCCAAAAATAAATAAGGTCCGTTTCTGGTCTCCTTGGAAAAAAAACAGGGTCGGTAGGTAGGGATTAAAAAAAAAAAATTTAGGGGGGGGGGGGGTACTAGAATGAAAGGCTTCTAAAGCTTATAATAAGAAATACATGTATGTATATGCTTTGTTTGCTTGATATTACATCTTTTATGAATGAAAATGAACAATCTTTTTTTTGGTGACCCCAATAAAAAGTTGAGGGTCGGCGATGATTCGGGAGACACGGTTGGGCGACCGGAAACGGTCCTATTTTTTGGCCTGAGTTATCTCTATAAAATAAATACGATGATAAAAAGTGCACACAAATCTCGGCCCGTGCGTTATGACACACTCTTTATAAATTTGAATGGCGTGTGTCCATTTCAAACTTGCGATTAATGTTGAAAAATGAGTTGCGTCTTAAATTATGCCATAGTAAACAACTTCAGTGCCTTCAGCGCTTTGATTTGTGAAAGGCTCTTGGTTGATTTTGCCAATAAGAACTGGTTGAAGTTAGTTTATGCATGTCATGATACAATTTACCCATAAGAAATACAATGGATAACTAAAGTGACACAAAACTTGTGTGTGACGGTATGAAAGTTTACTCATAGTTATGAGTAAATTTATTATTCTCTATTCTCAAAATACTATTAAAATCTCATCATCTGTATAACCCATATCATCATCATTATCATTATCATACAAATAATAAACCAAAGACAAAATAGGAGTGAGTGCTTGTATTTGACAGGACTTTCAATATATAAATGCAAAAAACAATTCTTCTGACGCCCGTATGTGTTGTATGTGCAATGGATATAGACCTCAACGGCACCGCTCAATTGATGAGCCTCGAGACGACTGGAAACGGTGTAACATCTTTGTTCAGGTGTATAAAGAACTGAAACGATACTATTTAAATGCTGTAGGGCATGTAATTATGAATTCTTCACACGCACATGTGTGTCATGTGAAAAAATGCAAATTTATTCATAACAATTAGACGTCATGTATATATCTCAAATAAAGAGTTACTGTTTGAATAAACTGATCCCGGCCGATGCCCAAAGTGCACACAGGACGCCCCCAATGCCCATCAATCACGCTAACTTGCTTAAATATTATAAATTAACAATTGTGAAACATTAATTTGTTCAAAGAAGCTGCTAATATCTGCAAGATTCATCCATCACCACCAATCAAGAGAAGAGTACATGACTTCACGTACACCCTATACAATAATCAGTAGTAATAAACGATTCAGGTAAAACCGCGAGCGGGATACGCAACCCTACTGCCATTTTTGTTTTCTTATTTTTCTTTTAATGGCAGGGGGACGTATGAGGACCCATGGCTTGAGACCGGTGTCTAGGTGCCTTCATCACCTCCCGAAACCTCTAATTTTAGAGAAATCTACAAATAAGCAGCTATTATTATACTGTAAACATTAAGTATTATTTAGTAAAAAATGTAATTAAAACATTATCAATTTCATTGCGCAAATTAACATAACAAACAAACATCAAAAGCATCCCGCACACACCCCGGACATCAACATAAAAACAAACAAATCACTCAAACCTTAAAATCCATAAAGCACCTAAAAAGAATGTTGATAAATCATAAGTATTCCGAGAAATATAGAAATGCATATGACGAACAGCTATATTAAACCGACTTCAACATCTAACCAGTCACATCAAAATGAAAATATTAAGTAATCCTACAATGAGAATGTCTTTAAATTTAAACATACCAATATTTCAATAAATATATGCTGGAGGTACTATCTCCAGGAAGTGAGAGTCTCGAAAAACAGACACCCATAACTTAAAAAACCTCATTCAAACACAATATTAAGTAAAAAATGAGTCAAAATAATCAAGAAAACTTAGCTGCTTCAGACTTAAATGAAAATACGCCCATTGTCTTTCCCAGTAAAGGAATCGGTTTGTGTTTAGATCCCATCTCACATGGACTAAAAACCGAACTGAAAATATACTAAATATAGACTTTATAATTGCAAAATTATAAACATAAAAGCAATGTAAACAATTATTTAACCATACATTTGCTCATTAAGGGCGGGCGGGCGGGCGGGGTTATCACCCTTTCGTTTTCTTGTTCCATAACGTTTGCCTGTCAAATACACCCTCGAATGGCGACTCAATCTCAATAGATGTGCAAATCATATATACCCCAAAACGAAAAACTCGTGCACTTTCGCGCTAAAACATGCACACAAAACCCGTGCATTATTCGCGCTAAACCATTACCATAATCTCTCTTCTGAATAACACGTAATAAACCATACTATACCATATTTATCAAACCGAGAATAATTTCATGCACTGGTGGAATAGTCTGAATGTGGAATTGGCAAAAAACTGATCTGAATTGTGAAGATGCTGAATATGGGCTTTAGAGATTGCAAATTATGTTCATAGAATATGGATGTGTATCATTTTAGAAATTATTAAGAACTAGACAGAACAATTGTCAAACAGCATTCTTGGGTTTGGATGGAAACAAGATTCTGGACATTCAGTTATCACTAGTTCTGCAGTCTGGGAAAAAGTTGCATTGAATATTTTTTTGTTTGCATGTAATCTCTTCTTAAATGTTAAATTTAACTCGTGAGAGTTTCAGAGATAACACACTTCCAATTAATGATCATTTTTGTTTGGATTTGTCACATGCTATGGGACATTTTATTGACAGTATCCTTCTTGCCCCAGCAATATCAATTTTATTTCCTATTTAATGCCTGCGACTTGAAGCGCTGTCTTTAGGTATTGATCTGCCTGTTTCATATTGGATTTACAGGCTATCGGTAAATTGTGTGTGCATTTAGTGTAGCCCTAGCTAGTGTGTCAGTGGCTGTACCAAGATTGTATGTTAGTGTTCCACAGACTGGGATGATAGTGACACAGTTTCAATCTGTAAGGTGTACTGGATCTTACTGTGATTAATCGGTAGTAACACAGGATCAAAAGACCATCATCTGTTACTGAAAAGTGTTTTTGATGTTTTGTGTTGAAAAGGAGAAATTATGTTGTTTTCACTTTGAAAATATGGTGTTTTAACTAGTATTCTATACATTTTACAAGTTTTCTTCTGGGCAGAGAAGGTTAAACAAGGGGTAAAGTACAAATAAAATAATTGTACTGGTAAATGATGAAACATTTTAAGCATTGCCTAGTGAGTCAAATAGAAAATATTTAATTCATTATATAATTTGGTGTTTTAGTTGTTTTTTGTCCATATTCTGTTATTTACTGTGGGTAGTGAAGGTATTTTATGGTAGGTAGGAAGGTTTCCTGTTTTCCAAATAAATCATGGACATCTTGGAACTTGCTGAAGAGCCAGTACCTAAATCGGAACTGTATGAGCAAAATTGGACAAATGAAACAAATTGATGTTCAAATGAAAATCTTTTGATTTATATAAATATTTACCTTAATACAACATGTAACACCTGCAAAACTGAAAGTTATGTTAAACACAACCTTTAAGAAATAAAGAGTTTAAATCTACAACCTATAAACAATAATATTTGTAATCTGTAAGGGAATGATGTGATTAATGACACAATGACATCTAGATGATATCTAGGTCAAGTTCGAATATGGGTCATGCCGGGTCAAAAACTAGGTCACTGGTTCAGTTAGTGCATTTTAAACATTCAGCATGGTGTCCGCTCTCTAATTCAAGTAGTTTTCTTCCGAGCTTCACCACATTTGGTCAGAAGTTGTATCTAGATGATGTGTAGGTAAAGTTCGAACATGGGCCATGCCGGGTCAAAAACTAGGTCACGGGGTCACTTAGTGCGTTTTAAACATTGAGACAACATGCAAAATATTCTGTGTCAATGCGGCATGTTGGGGTATTTGTCAAGTCTGTGACAAAGCTCTAGTTTTTCTTGTAATATTTAAAATCATGTTTCATTAGTGTTTCGGGCATAGCTCTTTCATAAGTATCTTGCAAACAAGATTGTTACATTACTGGTGAATGTAGCTATGACTATTACACTGCTAATTACTTTAAATGTTTAGCACACCTGAGCACTATGAGGAGCCATTGTGGTCACCAAATGTCCGGCTTTCAGCATCATATGTTGTGTGGGGTGCATTTTCAACCTTAAGCTGTTACCACTCCAGAGGCCACACTTTTTCATCCAACTTGGTCAAAATGTTAATTTGGATAATATCTATGTCAAGTTCCTATCTGATATAGGTGCTTCCAAAAACTAGGGCACTAGGTCAAATCTTAGAAAAACTTTGTAACAACTGTATACAGGCCACATTTATGACTCAGTCAAACTTGGTCAGAATGATTATCTTGACAATATAAAAGGCCATGTTTGAATTTGAGTGAAGTGAGATCAAAAAGTAGATCACCGAGTTTCTTCAGTACGTGTTCGGGAAATTTGGTGATTGCTAAAGGGTCCTCATGGCCCTCTTGTTTTCATCAAAACAACAGACCTTATCTGATGACTTAAATTGCCTGTAAATGCCTTGGTAGTACTTGTAAATTACTGAATGTGTATTGTTTTTGTAGGGTTTGTAAAGGCCATGTAATTTAAAAGTTCCTAATTAGTTAATTATTCAAATCAGCTTTATCAGTACCTAAGGAACATAATTGAGCAGGACTATCAAGTTTTACATTTTGCCTGGTAAACATAATCTCTGTCAGACTGTATAGACTTCATGAACATTTTTGCATTGCATACAGTTATATATATATATATAAATATATTGTAGGGCTAACAAGGTGCCGTCTTGGCTTTGGTTGTATTATCAGTTATATTGTCATCCACAGTGAAACACAGTTCTTGAAATTATTAGCATTCCATGATTCTCAAGAATACGTTAATCAATTCAAAACTGTCAATCATTAGTTTTAAAAACATGTTTTTTCACATTTGTGCATGTTATGTTCTTTAACAATTCATGAACTGTTGAAGAATATTAATAGACCAGCAAATGTTCATAATAATTATGATTGAACTATCATGGCCATTCAATGAACTTAAATACTCAGGCCTTGAAAATTACTTCCAGAGCCACTTGCTCTGCAGGACAAGTATTCTTGACAAACCACTCGCCCTTTAGTAGTTTAATCTGATATTTTTGCATTTTTATATTGAAAAACATGCATTTTTATATTGAAAAACATGAAAGTCTTGATGAAACTTGGTCAAAATGTTTATCAGGACGATGTCTTGACCATGTTTGAATCTGGATCATCTGGGTCCTAAAACAGGGTTACAAATTCTTAGTCAAACCTTGTCATCACTCTAGAGGCCACATCTATGGAGCTTATGTAACACCTGAGGCAACCTGTAGTATTATTGGATATAAGATTACTCAGTAAATTCCCTTTAACTGCAGTTTTATAAATGCTCGTTAAGTTGATTTGCGTTTTAAGTTCGCAAAAATGTCCACCATCATAAGACGATGTTTCTGTTATTGGTGGCATGTTTTCATAGTGCGTCCTCAATATTTACCTTGTTAAATACTCTAGAGGCCACATTAATTGTCCAATCTTCATGAAACAGTCGATTTCTAATGTCAAGGGAATTAAACATGATGGTATACTCTGCAAATTACAAAAACTGTTGTCGCAGTAAATCCTTGAATTTCCGGAGTATCAATAAATACAGACAATGTTTATATAATAATGAAAAAGTAAACATTTTCTGATGCAATCCAGTGAATGTAAAGTTTGTTTTTGATAGAGGTCTTAGTTTAGTTATAAATTTTGTTTATGACGTCTACATTACAATATATTTATTACATAATATTATCTACACTATTATGATGTAGTAAATGTTAATTGATGGATATTGCATGCTGCAGTGTTAGTTTACTGATGCCTTCTCAAAAGGTATCACACTTATAGTTACCTTCATAATATATCAATTTAACATATAGACAGGCAGATGTTGAATAAATCCTGGCCAAGTTTGAATTCGTGATGATTTCTGTATTCACATAATGTTCAGACACTGATGCTCTAAAAGGAACCTGACATTTAACAAAGTGAATTAAGCACAACCTGTGTCAGAAGGCACCTTGTTGACTTGGAGTAGATTTCAGACTCTGGACATGCTGGACATATCAGTAGACATTGTGTGATATAATCACTGGCCCACTCTGAGAGATTCTGCCTTGTAAGAGGTGATATGTGTTAGACTTGGAGCAGGCAAGGGAGAGCTTCTAGTCTTCACCACCACAACCGGCTACATTTAACAACAGTTGTTGCATAACATTTGTGCTGACACATTGTACAGTGCAAAACTTTGCTATGGAATTTATCATGGTGGGTTTAAAATTATGTTTACAGTTTTGTGTGTTATTGAATTACCATGTAGTTACGGTATATGGGACAAGTAAAGGTTTCATAGTTGAGATGCTGATGAGCAGATTGCATCAGATCGTGGCATGCAGTCACGAAAACGGGACGCTGTTATTTAGAGGGAACATGTGTCTTTTTAATCGTGATAATAGGTATTTATTACAAAGATGGTCTGTTTATAGTTAGCTGTTGGCAATGTTTTTGCAATTTTTGGTATAAATATGTTACGAACTTCATAAATTTATAATAGTCGCCAAATGACACATAATGTTAATGTGTGTGTCTTTCTGTATGTGTGTGTGGGTGTGAGTATGTATTTATGTTTGTTTGCGGTTAAAAACTGTGTCATGCATGAAGGGATTTTGAAATAAATTTGCTCAAATGATCATAATATCAATATGACATGTTGGGTGCACAAACTTTGTCTTATGTCTCAAAGATCAAGGGCACAGTAGACACTTGTGCCTACCGGTATTCCTTCCTTATAATTATAAATAAGGTGAAAGATGCTATTGTCCGCCCAACATATGTCTGGCAAGAAGTACATGCTAGGTTGTTTTGTATGTTGTGCAGATGTCTTGTCAAAAGTACTTGCTTGGTAGTTCTTTATGTTTGTAGATATCTGTCCAGAGTGCATGCTAGTTAATTCTGTATGTTGCAGACATCTGCCCATAAATATGTGCTAGCTTGTTCTCTATGTTTAGCAGACATCAGGTCAAAAGTACATGCTAGCTAGTTCTGTATGTGTTGCAGATTTCTGACCAGAAGTACACACTAGGTAGCTCTGTTTGTTTGCAGACATCTGGCTAAAAGTCCATGTTAGCTAGTTCTGTATGTGTTGCAGATGTCTGACCAGAAGTACATGCTAGGTACAGTACATTCCACGAGTTTTCCCCAATTTCCCTGGCTACTCCTCGGGAACGCTTATGGAGGGAGATTAAGAAAGTCCCGCAATACGCCAAGTTGGCATGATTGTGGTCTCGGAGGTTAACGATCGGCAAATTGATAAGGGGACGCAGCTGCCCTCGGCGTTTGGCAAAGCAGAGGAAACTCCGTGTTAAAAAAGATAATGATCAATTTAACTTTGTTTGTCTTCCTGATTTTCAAATAAAATTACATTTATTACATATACATATTATTTTTAAGACTTGCACAACATGTGTATTGTCATACACATGTAAATTATGAAATTGCTTACATGCAACTCCTCCTGTCTTTATCCATTACTCCATAATCCAGTATATGCCTGATTTCCATGTTTAAAAGCAAATTCTGTTAAATATTGACGATAAGAGAGCTCAAAAATGTCATAAACACAAACATTCGCAATTTTCGAAAGTATCAAATGAATTTCGGCATACGTTTCTATTTAAAGATTTCATGAAATAAGCGCCCAATCAGGACAGTTGTATTCCAACATGCGTAAATCACCCGACACGGTTTGCAAGCGTAGTGAACAGCTATTTTCGGATACAAATTCTAGATGAAATAAATGAATTTCTTTGTCCTGATAAAAAGCGCGCAAAAATTGGTGTGGGTGTATTTATTGTCCCCTACCGGTGAAACCGGAGGGGACTTATGGTTTGCGCTCTGTCTGTCAGTCTGTCCGTCAGTCTGTCCATCACACTTTTTAGCTCACCTGATTGCTCAGGTGAGCTTTTGTGACCGGTCTTTGTCCGTCGTCCGTCCATCCGTCGTCCGTCCACATTTGTTTTCGTAAACACTCTAGAGGCCACATTTATTGTCCGATCTTCATGAAACTTGGTCAGAAGCTTTGTCCCAATGAAATCTTGGTCGAGTTCGAAACTGGGTCATGCCGGGTCAAAAACTAGGTCACGAGGTCAAAAAAAATAAAAACCTTGTAAACACTGTAGAAGTCACATTTAATGCCCAATCTCCATGTAACTTTGTCAAAATGTTTGTCTTAATGATATGTTGGTTGGGTTCAAAAGTGGTTCCGGTCCGTTGAAAAACATGGCCGCCAGTGGGCGGGGCAGTTTTCCTCATTTGGCTATAGAGAAACCTTGTTAACACTCTAGAAGTCACAATTTTTGCCCAATCGTCATGGAAGTTGGTCAAAACATTGGTTTTATTGATATCTGGGGCGTTTTCGAAAATGGTCCAGATTGGTGAAAAAACATGGCTGCCAGTGGGCGGGGCATTTTTCTCTATATGTATATAGTGAAAACATGTGAACACTCTAGAATTCACATTTTTGACCCAATTTTCATGAAATTTGGTCAGAACATTTGTTTCCTTGATATGAGAGTTGAGTTCGAAAATGGTTCCGGTCAGTTGAATAACATGGCTGCCAGGGGGGTGGGCAGTTTTCCTTATTCGGCTATAGAGAAACCTTGTAAACACTCTAGAAGTCACAATTTTTGCCCAATCATCATGAAAGTTAATCAAAACATTGGTTTTATTGATATCTCGGACGAGTTTGAAAATGGTCCAGATTGGTGAAAAAACATGGCCGCCAGTGGGTGGGGCATTTTTCTCTATATGTATATAGTGAAAACATGTGAACGCTCTAGAAGTCACATTTTTGGCCCAATTTTCATGAAATTTGGTCAGAACATTTGTTTCCTTGATATGAGAGTTAAGTTTGAAAATGGTTCTGGTCAGTTGAATAACATGGCTGCCGGGGGGGGGGGGGGCAGTTTTCTCATATTTATATGATAAAAAAAGCTTGTGAACACTCAAGAAGTCACATTTTTTGCCCAATCATCATGAAACTTGGTGAAAAGATTGGTTTTATATATATCACATAATAAATGCCATAATTATATGCCCTTAGATTGTCCAAATTTTCATTATATACAAAATCCTTGTAAACACTCTAGAGGTCACAATTTTTATTCAGATTTTATGAATCTTGGTCATAATATTTATTTTTGTAAGCAAAGTTTGATGTTTGGTAAGGGGGGTCAACTCAAAATACCAGGTCACCATTTTAAATCATACAAAAACAAAATCACTCCATATGCCAGAGTTTTGGTTCAATAATGATGAAAATTGACCAGGATGTTTGTCTGGACAATATCCAGGTCAAGTTTGGCATTAGGTAAACATTGAATGAATCGACTCATCTCAGGTGAGCGAACTAGGGCCATCTTGGCCCTCTTGTTTTTTGAAAATGCGTGGACTGTACTGGTGTACTGTATGTTTGCAGATGTCTGGCCAGAAGCGCAAACTAGGTAGTTTTGTATGTTTGCAGATTTTTGGCCAGAAGTTCTTGCTAGGTAGTTATATATGTTTGCAGATGTCTGGCCAGAAGTGCAAACTAGGTAGTTTTGTATGTTTTAAGAATTTTGGCCGGAAGTTCTTGCTAGTTAGTTTTATATGTTTGCAGATGTCTGGCCAGAAGTACTTGCTAGGTAGTTATGTATGTGTTGCGGATGTCTTGCCAGAAGTACACACTAGGTAGTTCTGTATGTTTGCAGATGTCTGGCCGGAAGTACACACTAGGTAGTTCTGTATGTGTTGCAGATGTCTGGCTAGAAGTACACACTAGGTAGTTCTGTATGTGTTGCAGATGTCTGGCCAGAAGTACACACTAGGTAGTTCTGTATGTTTGCAGATGTCTGGCTAGAAGTACACACTAGGTAGTTCTGTATGTGTTGCAGATGTCTGGCTAGAAGTACACACAAGGTAGTTCTGTATGTGTTGCAGATGTCTGGCCAGAAGTACACACTAGGTATTTCTGTATGTTTGCAGATGTCTGGCTAGAAGTACACACTAGGTAGTTCTGTATATGTTGCAGATGTCTGGCCAGAAGTACACACTAGATAGTTCTGTAGATGTTGCAGATGTCTGGCCAGAAGTACATGCTAGGTAGTTCTGTATGTTGCAGATGTCTGGCCAGAAGTACACACTAGGTAGTTCTGTATGTTTGCAGATGTCTGGCTAGAAGTACACACTAGGTAGTTCTGTATATGTTGCAGATGTCTGGCCAGAAGGTACACAATAGGTAGTTATGTATATGTTGCAGATGTCTGGCCAGAAGTACACTCTAGGAAAGTTCTGTATGTTTGCAGATGTCTTGCTAGAAGTACACACTAGGTAGTTCTGTATGTTTTGCAGATGTCTGGCCAGAAGTACACACTAGGTAGTTCTGTATATGTTTGCAGATGTCTAGCCAGAAGTACACACTAGGTAGTTCTGTATGTTTGCAGATGTCTGGCTAGAAGTATACACTAGGTAGTTCTGTATATGTTGCAGATGTCTGGCTAGAGGTACACACTAGGTAGTTCTGTTTATGTTGCAGATGTCTGGCCAGAAGTACACACTAGGTAGTTCTGTTTATGTTGCAGATGTCTGGCCAGAAGTACACACTAGGTAGTTCTGTATATGTTTGCAGATGTGTAGCCAGAAGTACACACTAGGTAGTTCTGTATATGTTTGCAGATGTCTGGCCAGAAGTGCACACTAGGTAGTTCTGTATGTGTTGTGTTGCAGATGTCTGGCTAGAAGTACACACTTGGGTTGTTCTGTATGTTTGCAGATGTCTGGCCAGAAGTACCTACTAGGTAGTTCTGTATATGTTGCAGATGTCTGGCCAGAAGTACACACTTGGTAGTTCTGTATGTTTGGAGATGTCTGGCAAGAAGTACCTACTAGGTAGTTCTGTATATGTTGCAGATGTCTAACCAGAAGTACACACTAAGTAGTTCTGTATATGTTGCAGATGTCTGGCCAGAAGTACACACTAGGTAGTTATGTATGTTTGCAGATGTCTGGCCAGAAGTACACACTAGGTAGTTCTGTATGTGTTGTGTTGCAGATGTCTGGCTAGTAAACACACTAGGTAGTTCTGTATATGTTGCAGATGTCTGGCCAGAAGTACACATTTGGTAGTTCTGTATGTTTGCAGATGTCTGGCCAGAAGTACCTACTAGGTAGTTCTGTATATGTTGCAGATGTCTAACCAGAAGTACACACTTAGTAGTTCTGTATATGTTGCAGATGTCTGGCCAGAAGTACACACTAGGTAGTTATGTATGTTTGCAGATGTCTAGCCAGAAGTACACACTAGGTAGTTCTGTATATGTTTCAGATGTCTAACCTGAAGTACACACTAGGTAGTTCTGTATGTTTGCAGATGTCTGGCCAGGAGTACACACTAGGTAGTTCTGTATATGTTGCAGATGTCTAGCCAGAAGTACACACAAGGTAGTTCTGTATATGTTGCAGATGTCTGGCCAGAAGTACACACTAGGTAATTCTGTATATGTTGCAGATGTCTGGCCAGAAGTACATGCTAGATAGTGCTGTATATGTTGCAGATGTCTGGCCAGAAGTACATGCTAGGTAGTTATGTATATGTTTGCAGATGTCTGGCCAGAAGTACACATTAGGTAGTTATGTATATGTTGCAGATGTCTGGCCAGAAGTACACACTAGGTAGTTCTGTATGTTTGCAGATGTCTGGCTAGAAGTACACACTAGGTAGTTATGTATATGTTGCAGATGTCTGGCTAGAAGTACATGCTAGGTAGTTCTGTATATGTTGCAGATGGCTGGCCAGAAGTAAACACTAGGTAGTTCTGTATGATTGCAGATGTCTGGCTAGAAGTACACACTAGGTAGTTCTGTATTTGTTGCAGATGTCTGGCCAGGAGTACACACTAGGTAGTTCTGTATATGTTGCAGATGTCTGGCCAGAAGTTCACACGAGGTAGTTCTGTATATGTTGCAGATGTCTGGCCTGAAGTACACACTAGGTAATTCTGTATATGTTGCAGATGTCTGGCCAGGAGTACATGCTAGATAGTTCTGTATATGTTGCAGATGTCTGGCCAAAAGTACATGCTAGGTAGTTCTGTATATGTTTGCAGATGTCTGGCCAGAAGTACACACTAGGTAGTTATGTATATGTTGCAGATGTCTGGCCAGAAGTACACACTAGGTAGTTCTGTATGTTTGCAGATGTCTGGCTAGAAGTACACACTAGGTAGTTCTGTATATGTTGCAGATGTCTGGCCAGAAGTACACACTAGATAGTTATGTATATGTTGCAGATGTCTGGCCAGAAGTACACACAATAAAGTTCTGTAGATGTTGCAGATGTCTGGCCAGAAGTACACACTAGGTAGTTCTGTATGTTTGCAGATGTCTGGCTAGAAGTACACACTAGGTAGTTCTGTATATGTTGCAGATGTCTGGCCAGAAGTACACACTAGGTAGTTCTGTATATGTTGCAGATGTCTGGCTAGAAGTACACACTAGGTAGTTCTGTATGTTCAGGGTTTTTTCAGCACTGTCTGCGCCTCCGGAAAACGGAGGCATTCCCAAAGCAAACGGACCCAATCCCAAACCGAAATTATTTAAAAAAATCCCAATTTCCAAAAAAAAAAAAAAAATTTTTTTTTTTTTTTTTAGAAAGAAGTGTCTTATGATTATTAGATAATGAGAAAGAAGTGTTTCATGACTTATGATAATTAGATTATTATAACCTGCTGTGCTCCTCATTACCACACAAACCAAACTTACTCATCATCAAATGCTTACACTTTGTACCTGCATTGAAAGTCTAGACCTGACTGACAAAACATTGGGGTAGCTGTATGATGCTTTCAAAAACAGAAAGCAGACCAAAATTATGCTGTAACTTGTGTGACTAACCAGTGTTTGTTTTGGTCAAAAATGTCTGCTGTAAGTTTTTTACTGTACAGTTCTTATCTCAGAGTGCAACTGAAAGACAAAATTGCAGTACTTGAATAAACATTTAACATGCCCAATATTGCATGTGTTTATATAAAAAGGAGGAAATAACAAATAAAAACAAGTTTATTTGTTAAACCACTGACTTATTTAAGCATGATAAATTCCCGATGTTTTCCCAAAATGAGCTGTTTCATTGAAGCAAAAATTCCCAAAATGGACAATTTTGTCGATAAAAACTTCCCAATTTGGTCAGACTCCTTTTCCCAAAATAGGCAGAAAAACCCCTGATGTTTGCAGATGTCTGGCTAGAAGTACACACTAGGTAGTTCTGTATGTGTTGCAGATGTCTGGCCAGAAGTACACACTAGGTAGTTCTGTATGTGTTGCAGATGTCTGGCTAGAAGTTCATGCTAGGTACCGTAATTACTCTATGTTTTCGGACACTCTCAGTTTTCGGACACCCCCATTTTTAGCAAAAATATTAATTTTTCCTGACTCTTAATTTTTGGACACATGAGTTTTCGTCCATAATTAATGTCTCTAAGTTTTCGGACAATATATTTTACAGCGCTATTTTACGAAATTTCGGTCCTGTTTTCGATATCTAATGGCACTTCGATCATGGGGTTTTACAACCAGATTAACATCATAAAACATGGCAGGTGCATGCCTGAGGGCAACAGACCATTACATTTAGGTTATCGGGTAAATAACCGTGTAAACAATGGTTTCGCCTGATAGCATAAGCGTTATGACAATTACTAGGGTTAGTGCCTATTAACAGTTCAATTATCTACCACAATGGTACTACCCCTTCTCACTAAAATAACTGTGACAAATTCTAAACGCTTCAAAGTGTGATGCACCCTATTCAAGTTTTACGAACAATGAAAGGTGTTAGACAACAACTATCGGAAATGAACAAACAAATTCATAGTTGGCTTTTTTTATTGCATTAATTTCAGGTTCATACTAGCGAGTATCGGTATATCACATGGTCATCATTGAACTCGTTGGTCAAAGTACAACCTTGTAGTAACTTTCTGTCAAATAAAGTAAGCATTTAAAATTATTTAAAATGCAGTGCAAACATAATTATATAATTGTAATTTATACTATACGGCATGGTATTTTACAAGCACGTGCTATTACCGGGAGTCGTTGATACAATTGACGCTATTTTCGGACACTTCAGTTTTCGACTCTAAGTTTTCGGACACCTGTATTTTGTGAATATTTTTATGTCCCCCACTATAGTAGTGGGGGACATATTGTTTTTGCCCTGTCTGTTGGTCTGTCTGTTGGTGTGTTGGTCTGTTGGTCTGTCTGTTTGAGCCAACTTTAACATTTTGCAATAACTTTTGCTATATTGAAGATAGCAACTTCATATTTGGCATGCATGTATATCTCATGAAGCTGCACATTTTGAGTGGTGAAAGGTCAAGGTCATCCTTCAAGGTCAGAGGTCAAATATATGTGGCCAAAATTGCTCATTTTATGAATACTTTTGCAATATTGAAGATAGCAACTTGATATTTGGCATGCATGTGTATCTCATGGAGCTGCACATTTTGAGTGGTGAAAGGTCAAGGTCAAGGTCATCTTTCAAGGTCAGAGGTCAATTATATGTGGCCAAAATCGCTCATTTTATGAATACTTTTGCAATATTGAAGATAGCAACTTGATATTTGGCATGCATGTGTATCTCATGGAGCTGCTCATTTTGAGTGGTGAAAGGTCAAGGTCAAGGTCATCCTTCAAGGTCAGAGGTCAAATATATGTGGCCCAAATCGCTTATTTTATGAATACTTTTGCAATATTGAAGATAGCAACTTGATATTTGGCAGTGCATGTGTATCTCATGGAGCTGCACATTTTGAGTGGTGAAAGGTCAAGGTCATCCTTCACAAGGTCAAGGTCATCCTACAATGTCAAACATCATATAGGGGGACATTGTGTTTCACAAACACATCTTGTTCGTATCTAAGTTTTCGGACATGAAAAAAAAACATAGAGTAATTACGGTAGTTTTGTATATATTGCAGATGTCTGGCCAGAAGTAGACACTAGGTAGTTATGTATATGTTGCAGATGTCTAGCCAGAAGTACACACTAGGTAGTTCTGTATATGTTTGCAGATGTCCGGCCAGAAGTAGACACTAGGTAGTTCTGTATATGTTGCAGATGTCTAGCCAGAAGTACACACTAGGTAGTTCTGTATATGTTGCAGATGTCTAGCCAGAAGTACACACTAGGCATTTCTGTATATGTTGCAGATGTCTGGCCAGAAGTACACACTAGGTAGTTCTGTATATGTTGCAGATGTCTAGCCAGAAGTACACACTAGGTTGTTCTGTATATGTTGCAGATGTCTAGCCAGAAGTACACACTAGGCATTTCTGTATATGTTGCAGATGTCTGGCCAGAAGTATACCCGGACCAACTTTGAAGAGGATGAGATGTCAGGTGCTGGTACCCCTCCACTTGGGGAGTTCACCACCACTGTCGTCTACAAGCGGGGGTCTAAAATCTTCGGGTATGCATGAAGAAAAATAATGAAAACATTTATTTAAATAAATGTTAAATTTCAGAAAAATTATGTTCCACAATGTGTTGTTTGTTTTAAAGTAACAGGCAAATATTTTCCAAAAGTACTTTACACAGTTTGATATAATAGAATATACTTTAGTTTTTGTTTAAAAGTGTATTGACTATGTTGAATTAATTGTCCATGTTAATGCTGGTATTAACTGCAGTACTGGGTGCAAATTGCTGTCTTTCTTGTGAAACTTATCAGGGTGCAGAATCAGCGGGGTTTTCAGGGGTTTACAGGTTTTCAGGGGTTTACACACGGGCTGGACAGAATGTAAACACACTGTTAAGAGCTTTTTTTTTGCCAATATCTCAAGTTATTGAAGTTCATTTAAAAAAAATTGTTAATGCATACAAGACAGTTTTTCTTGCATTTTGTGCCAATATCTTAAAATGTAAGACTAAATCCTTGAATATGTCTGAAATCTGTGGCAAAATTTCATTGTTGCCAGAAGCATAACCGTATAAATGAATGAAGTTCAAATAGCAAAAACGCATGTTTATTAAAGAAAGTAATTCTGATGTATTTCACATTGCTGCATAAAAGCAGCATAAAAAATCTGTCTTTTATGCACTAGTTGAAATTCTTAAGAAATATTGTTGTAAAACGTCATTCGAAAAAAGCACCACTTCCTGGTTCCCACAGAGTCACGTGATCCTGCACCCTGAGTAGTGAGTGACTATGACTATTGGAGGTGATATTATGCTTGGTTGCAGGGGCCGCCGTACCGTGCTGGAAGGGGTGCTGCTGTGCATTGTGGTCGTCACCTCACTGGTGATCATTATCCTGGCAGCCTTGCTCGCCTCCCGAGACCAAGAGCTGCAGCGGACCTCAGCTGCCCTCACACCACACACCGCTGGACCCAATCCCTCCCAGGCATCAGACACACACACCACCACACAGCCAGCACTAACACAGACAGGTCAGTCAGTCACGACAGGAGAACATGATGTATATCTACATGAATATGCCTTTAATAAGCTTTCACCATGTCAATAACAACATTTCATAACACCTCATCTTACCATCTTTTTTTATCTGTATGCAGCCATTTCAGAGGGACAATAACACTCCTCATGTGCCTCCATCTATCCATTTGATCAATTTATAAAACTTTCAAAGCTTATTTATTATGTTATCAGCGTGTGAAATTGTGAATCAGGAAGATTTGGTGCATATGTGCTGCAATAGGCTATTGTGATCACCCTAACTGGCGTTGTTGAATGTCCAGTTTTGGGTGTGTGCTGGGATGGGCTATTGTGATCACTCTAAGCCCAGCATTGTTGGATGTCCAGTGTCCAGTGTGTGCTCGGATGGGCTAGAAACCCCACTCCCAAGCATGTTTCATCAGATCTTGCTGAACTTGGTCACAGGGTTTTATCTTGAAATTGTTTAGGCCAAGTTTGCAATTTGATTCAAATTTTGATCTTTACAATATTAAGGTCATGTTTGAATCTGGGTCAATCAGCAACCAACATGAGGTGATAAGGAAACGCCTTCAACAATTGAGGAGTTTTACAGTCAAGGAATCAGCCTCTTGTTTTACCTAAGCAGAGTTATGGACTTGTGAAGTGTGTGCATTTTCCATATTACCGGTATATGGTTTTAATGAAAGCAGTTCCTGTTCAGAAAAGTTCTTTATTGTTATTATCTTACACAAATCATTTTGGGGGAAGGGAATTTCTCAAGTCAGAAATTAAAGAAGAAGATTGTGAACACTACCCAATTTGAATAAAAATTAGTCAGAGTATTTGTCTCAATCATATCTCAGCAGGAAAATATGTTCAAAAACTTGGTCACCAGGTCAAATAATAGAAAAAGCTTTCAACACTTGAAACCACATGTATTGCCTAATCTATATAAAAATAGATCAAAAATATTCCTTAATGATATCTCATCCAAGTTTTTAATGGGGTCTCATTTTGTGAAAACAAGGTCACTAGGTCAAATTAAAGAAAAATCTTGTGAGCACTGTAGAGGCCACAGTTATTTTCCAATCTTCATGAAACTTGGTGAATAAATTTGTCCCAATTATATATCTAATCAGTTTGAAAATAGGTGTCATCAGGTCAAAAACTAGGACACTAGGTCATTTGGAAAAATAATTGGAACACCTGAGAAGTCACAGGAAGCTAACTCCGAACATCTGTTCTAATGATTTCTGTACCAAGTGAGATATGGTCCCTTTCCATTCAAATATTAAAATACATGATCGTTATGAGTTGTTGAATGTATCAAATTTTCAACCAAATCATCATGAGACTTGCTCAGAATACTTAAGAAATTGTGTTGTTATGATACATGCGCTGAGTTTGAAAATGATTTTAATTTTTTCAAAATCATAGTGTTGTGGCAGTAGTTGTGAATTCTTGTGAACACTGCCTCCTCAGAACAGTTTTGTTCCTTGGGGTCTCTGTGAAACTGGGCTTGCTTGAATTTTAATTTGAATTCTGACTTGCTTAATTGCAATATAGTGCTTTCTTTCCAATATTGCCTGTCAATGTGACTTGTATGTGTGGGTGTGCTGACAGAGTACTGCCTGACGCCAGCGTGCATCACGGTGTCGAGCATGTTGCTGGACTCAGTGGACGCCAGTGTGGACCCATGTGATGACTTCTATCGTTATGCCTGTGGGCACTGGGTTGACACACACATCATACCATCCGGACACTCGCGCTGGAACATCTTCAGTGAGCTGCGTAAACAGAACCAGGAGGTCATGAAGAGAGTCATAGGTAACATACCACCCTTACACAGGACTACAGAGTCATTGGTAACACACGACCGTTACACATGACTACAGAGTCATGGGTATAATACCACCCTTACACAGGACTACAGAGTCATAGATAACATACCACCCTTACACAGGACTAGATAGTCATAGGTAACATACCACCCTTACACAGGACTAGAGTGTCATAGTTAAAATACCACCCTAACACACAGTGCTTTCCACAGGCCATTTAATGGTCCTTCACCGGTGTGCTTGAAATTCAAAATCAGAGTCCGTGGGGTGCTTGAAATTTTGTGATCAGTGTGTTATAATTTTTCATTAATTGCAACTAGACATTTTTAAGATCAAAGTGATATCGACTTCACCGAAAATTGGGAGAGCCGATTTATGATCCTCTGTCAATTACGTCATGTATCACTTTACCCACCTAAAGCCTGCCTAAAGGCAGATCGTCGTCGTAATGGAAAATTGATATTGGCCAATGAGAGCGCATGCTTTGAATGAGCGACAACACTCAGTAAGAAGTCATACCTGCAGTAAGGTCATGCGGACGACGAGTGACGTAATTTTCATCAGTGTGTGATTTTATGGCAGTTTGTTGGCTTTGTTATCTAACACACTCATCGGTCCCTACGGTGTTCACCTCCACCATGAAATCTTGGCCACTTACTTAGAAGACTGATGATGGCAACCGGATGTAATCCTCGTGGCTGTTGTGCATTTCATGCATAATATGGTCAAAACATTTATTTGACACGTAATGCGCTTTAACAAATTATTGTTGAATTAATTACGCACAGCTGTAAATGTTTCGTTTGATTCTAAAATGAGCATTATTAAATTTGTAATCCGAAACATGCTTCCGAATTTTAATGCTAACACGACAATAACAAATTCTAGCGTCAAATAAACAGTGCTTTATCTTTTGTCTCAATAAAAAGTGCGCAACAATTATACAGACATGTAAAACATTGCATGGAAAGTGTGGGTTTATTTTGTGTTGTATAAATATGGGAACATTCTGTCAGGCGATTTACGCATGTCAAAGTGGGGAAAAAAAAACGCCCATATTGGACGTATATTTCATCACATCTTTAAATAGTAACAAATGCCAAAATGTATTTGATACTTAAGAAAATGACAAATGTTTGTGTTTCTTGAAATTCTTGAGCACTTTTATAGTAAATATTTAGCAGAATTTGCTTTAAAACTGGAATATACAGGATTATTGGGTAATGAGTAGCGATGGGAAAAGTAGTAAGTATGCAGAAATAGATAGAAAGTACGGTTGATATGGATGTATTAAGGAAAAGATCGTTGATACTGATGTATTAAGGAATCGCACTCGTGATTTAATCCCTACGCATCTAAACTTCCAGCCGTGGGTTATTCGACAACAAACTATAACGTATACGAATTATTTCTTAAACGGCATTTCACTCTACAAATGTAAAAAAAAAAGTATGGAGGGTACAGCCCTTCCATACCCCCCCCCCCTAACGGCCCCGGGGCGTCTGAAAAAAATCCTGTGGAAAGCACTGTTACACAGGACTACAGAGTCATAGGTAACAGACCACCCTTACACTGGACTAGAGAGTCATAGGTAACGTACCACCCTTACACACAACTAGAGAGTCATAGGTAACATACCACCCTTACACAGGACAAGAGAGTCATAGGTAACACACCACCCTTACACAGGATGAGAGAGTCATAGGTAACACACCACCCTTACACAGGACAAGAGAGTCTTAGGTAACATACCACCCTTACACACAACTAGAGAGTCATAGGTAACATACCACCCTTACACAGGACTAGAGAGTCATAGGTAACACACCTACCTTACACAGGACTAGAGAATCATAGGTAACATACCACCCTTACACACAACTAGAGTCATAGGTAACATACCACCCTTACACTCTGCTAGATAGTCATAGGTAACATACCACCCTTATGCCTCAGTCACAAATAATCTCTGGCCGATGTGTCCAATCTCCAGGCATCGGGAAGATTGAACACGTCGGAGCCGTTCGCCGTCCGATGAGTGACAAAGTGGCATGTGCGTGCGATCATCGGCCGGTCGCCAGCCCGATGAGCGGAAAAATACATCGGACGGTGATCGGTGTCTATTTGTGACTGAGGTATTAGACAGGACTAGAGAGTCAAAGATAACATACCACCCTTACACAGGACTAGAGAGTCATAGGTAACATACCACCCTTACAGGATTACACAGCATAAGGACTGACTTTAACAGCATGTTATTTGGGTTTCAAGTATTTGATCATCTGTTCATGTTATGACTGAAGGCCTTGATTATGAGATTTGAACAGAGGTCGATTGTGGTCTTGTTGACCTTAACTAAACCAATTATGTACTCCATTTCAGGTGTTGTGGTGTTAACACATTAGAATACTAGGCTTTACTCGTCCATTAAAAAAAGAAGTTGGCAGACTTGAAATTCTCACAATTTTACATATTATGAGACTGTGATTCTCAAAAAAAGTGAAAGGTTAAAGTCAATTGTTAGAAATGAATTGTTAACATGTTGTCTGTAGTGTATCTTAGTCCAGCTTGGATTAATTGTCAATAAATGTGTCAGAAGTAAAACATCATGTTGAATTGGCACTATGCACTGCATCCATTCCTTAAAGTTTGAAGGAGTAATAACCACAGTGATTGTAGTGCAGAAGAACATTACACATTTGTCATTGTCAAAGCTCATATGTTAGAAAGGAATGCTTTCACACCTGGTCTTATTGTTACCCCAAAAAGGCTTTATTGACTAATTATCTTTTTGAAAATGGTCGTCTTGGTCTATTTATGACTAACAAATGCTTATTCTACAGTGTTGTTGAATACTCCCTGTGAGTTTCTATATTGGGTACACACACAGAGCAGCCCATCAATGCTTCCCAGAGTGATGCAGAGGTGAAGGCCTAAGCTGTACTACCAGTCCTGCATGGACAAGAACAAGACCATAGACAAGCTGGGCAGCCGCCCCCTCCAGGACCTCATACGGCAGTTTGGTGGTTGGAGCGTCTCCAACAGGACGGGTGTGTGGAGCCCGGACACCTGGAGTCTGCAGGGGGCACTCCAGAACATGAAAGTCTTTGGGGCTTTCTTCGTATTCTTTGTTGGAGAAGATGACAAAAATTCTTCCCAGAATATTTTACAGGTTTGTTTTATGTATAGGTTATATATATACATGTATTATATATTTTATATATATATATGAAAGAACATGCAGAAATGTTGCATACATAAGTCTTGAAAAAAAAAAGTTTTTGCTTTTGTAACTATCAAACAAGTTTATGAAGATTAAAAAATGTTTTACATTATGTAAGTCATTTCTTTCGGATCATAGCTATTACTTTACAGAGCCATTTTAACATGCTATGCATATCCATTCCTGTAATATTATCACTACACTGGCCACATGATGCCATGGTTGATGAGCGGTCCTAGCTGTGCGATATTGTGTTCCAGGTGGACCAGGGAGGTCTAGGACTGCCAGACAGAGACTTCTACCTCAACAAAACTATTGATCAAGATAAGGTAAATAAACCTCTTAACAAGAGACTAGTAACATTTTAAAGTACATCAATGTGTGTGTCAACCTGTACTTAATTGAAATTCATTTTATGTAGTTTACTTGCAATATAAGGTCTTTCCTTGAACTGTACACTCTTCATAACTATCAATGTCGTCACAAGAAAAAGCAGCATTGATTAATGTTTATTGTTGTGACTGATTCATCTGTGTTTAATGACAGCAGCATCTTCACTTGTCTTCTCAAACAGTCTTCCATGTGTCAGTATGTTAATCTGCAAAACTGGATTAAGTGATTTCTCAAAATGTAAATCAATCTAAAATTGTTCATCCAATCCTCACCTTATTTCATGAGATCAAAATTATCTGATCCAATTGCTATATCTAGACAAATCATCACAGCGATGTTATTGTCCTTGACTTATATAAAATGAAGCTTATATTCAGTGTTAGTCCACTGTGTTACATGTTGTGCAGGTGCTGTCAGCGTACCTGGACTACATGACACTTGTGGGAGTCCTTCTGGGGGGAGAGGAGAACAACACTCGCAGTCAGATGAGAGAAGTCATAGAGTTTGAGATCAAACTTGCAAATGTATGATGCATATTTTGTCCCTTCTAGTGTTTATTTGCATTCTGCGAAGTTGAATTGCTTTCAGTTACCTTTTATGCAGAAATGTACGCAGCGTAAATCGCTGTGTAGAAATAAGCATAAGTAAGAGAATATACGAGGTAATTCCATACATCTAACCTTCAGCATCTAGTACCCCTCTAACATAAACCTTTTTTTTATTTAGCTCTTCTGATCATCTGAGAACAAAGTGCTAATAGTGAGCTTTTGGGTCTTTCTATCAACTGTTTCTTGTAATAAATATCCTCCTTAACAGATGTGCAGATTTTGATGCAACTTCATTATCCCCCGCCATAGGCGGAGGGATATTGTTTTGGCGTTGTCCGTCCGTCTTTCCGTCCGTCCATCTTTCCGTCCGTCCGAAGCCATATCTTGGAAGTGCTTTGGCAGATTTTATTGAAACTTGGTATGAGTATATGTATGGATAAAAGGATAATGCACAACAAATGGCATTGTACACCATCTGTTAATAACGGAGTTATGGCCCTTTGTATCTTGAAAAAATGCTTTTTTGAGTGTCAAATCTAACACTTTTGTGTCCAGAAGCATATTTGCGGGGGAATATCAATTCAACGAATTTACTTGTTGGAATGATTGTTTGGTGACCCTCTCTCTAAATTGGATTGTTAGTCTGCATATGTGAGTTAAATGGGCTAAACATGGTTTTTAAATGGAAACATTTTGCTTTCCTGGTCTTTCCTTTAGTATTGACAGAACATTTTGGTGGTATAATGCTATTTCATAGACACAGTTTTTATTTTTACATATATGTGTGAAGTTTACTGTAAACCTATTTATTTAAGCTTGATGGCTTTGAAAGCTTACGGCTTATTGAAACCTTCTTGAATCTGTTTCCTGGGTAGAACCAGTACTTGTATTTGTTTTTGATCTAAAGAATGCTCCCTCAGTAGGGTTAAAAAACCATTATCTCCTATGTTTTGTATAATACTGACTATAATATAGTATTCAATGTTGCTCTGATTTCCCAAGATTACTGTACCCAATGAGGAAAGACGCAATGAAGAAGACATGTACCATAAGATGACCCTGTCCTCAGTTCAGACCCTGTCACCATTTGTAAGTGGATATTTCTTTCTGTCTTGTACATCTGTGTATGGCTGATTTAGTTGCAAAATTGCATACTTATCAACTGAGGCCGCGTATGATGAGCAAAGCCATGGAAATCTTAACAAAGCTTGTTCTTGTGAAAAATCAGTAGTTGTAATCTGCTTCAGTACATTAATGTTATGGCATATAATGGTTGGACAGGTACTCCAGTACATTATTGTATATTGAATATAATGGTTGGACAGGTACTTCAGTACATTATTGTATATTGAATATAATGGTTGAACAGGTACTTTCGTACTTTATTGTATATTGAATATAATGGTTGGACAGGTACTCCAGTACATTATTGTATATTGTATATAATGGTTGGACAGGTACTGCAGTACATTATTGTATATTGAATATAATGGTTGGACAGGTACTCCAGTACATTATTGTATATTGAATATAATGGTTGGACAGGTACTCCAGTACATTAATGTTATTGTATATAATGGTTGGACAGGTACTCCAGTACATTATTGTATATTGAATATAATGGTTGGACAGGTACTCCAGTACATTATTGTATATTGAATATAATGGTTGGACAGGTACTTCAGTACATTATTGTATATTGAATATAATGGTTGGACAGGTACTCCAGTACATTAATGTTATTGTATATAATGGTTGGACAGGTACTCCAGTACATTATTGTATATTGAATATAATGGTTGGACAGGTACTCCAGTACATTATTGTATATTGAATATAATGGTTGGACAGGTACTCCAGTACATTATTGTATATTGAATATAATGGTTGGACAGGTACTCCAGTACATTATTGTATATTGAATATAATGGTTGGACAGGTACTCCAGTACATTATTGTATATTGAATATAATGGTTGGACAGGTACTCCAGTACATTATTGTATATTGAATATAATGGTTGGACAGGTACTCCAGTACATTAATGTTATTGTATATAATGGTTGGACAGGTACTCCAGTACATTATTGTATATTGAATATAATGGTTGGACAGGTACTCCAGTACATTATTGTATATTGAATATAATGGTTAAACAGGTACTCAAGTACATTAATGTTATTGTATATAATGGTTGGACAGGTACTCCAGTACATTATTGTATATTGAATATAATGGTTGGACAGGTACTCCAGTACATTATTGTATATTGAATATAATGGTTGGACAGGTACTTCAGTACATTATTGTATATTGAATATAATGGTTGGACAGGTACTCCAGTACATTATTGTATATTGAATATAATGGTTGGACAGATACTCCAGTACATTAATGTTATGGCATATAATGGTTGGACAGGTACTTCAGTACATTTTTGTATATTGAATATAATGGTTGGACAGGTACTCCAGTACATTATTGTATATTGAATATAATGGTTGGACAGGTACTTCAGTACATTATTGTATATTGAATATAATGGTTGGACAGGTAATCCAGTACATTATTGTATATTGAATATAATGGTTGGACAGGTACTTCAGTACATTATTGTATATTGAATATAATGGTTTGACAGGTACTCCAGTACATTATTGTATATTGAATATAATGGTTGGACAGGTACTCCAGTACATTAATGTTATGGCATATAATGGTTGAACAGGTACTTCAGTACATTATTGTATATTGAATATAATGGTTGGACAGGTACTTCAGTACATTATTGTATATTGAATATAATGGTTGGACAGGTACTTCAGTACATTATTGTATATTGAATATAATGGTTGGACAGGTACTCCAGTACATTATTGTATATTGCATATAATGGTTGGACAGGTACTCCAGTACATTATTGTATATTGAATACAATGGTTGGACAGGTACTTCAGTACATTATTGTATATTGAATATAATGGTTGGACAGGTACTTCTGTACTTTATTGTATATTGTGTATAATGGTTGGACAGGTACTCAATAAATGTATATTGTATATAATGGTTGGACGGTTACATCATTACCTTATTGTATATTGTGTATACTGGTTGGACAGTTACTTCAGTACATTATTGTACAATGTATATTGTATATTATGGTTGAACAGGTACTGCAGTACATTATTGTATATTGTATATAATGGTTGGACAGGTACATGTACATCAGTACATTATTGTATATTGTATATAATGGTTGGACAGGTACTTCAGTACATTACTGTATATTGTATATAATGGTTGGACAGGTACTTAAGTACATTATTATATATTGTATATGATGGTTGGACAGGTACTTCAGTACATTATTGTTTATTGTATATCATAGTTGAACGGTTACTCCAGTACATTATTGCATATTGTGTGTAATGGTTGGACGGTTTCTTCAGTACATTATTGCATATTGTGTATAATGGTTGGAGGGTTACTTCAGTACATTATTGTATATTGTGTATAATGATTTGACAGTTACTTCAGTACTTTATTGTATATTGTGCTGTGTATAATTGTTGGACAGGTACTTCAGTACATTATTGTATATTGTATATAATAGTTCGGCAGTTACTTCAGTACATTATTGTTTATTGTTTATAATGGTTGGACATTTACTTCTGTACATTATTGCATATTGTGTATTATGGTTGGACGGGTACTTCTGTACATTATTTTATATTGTGTATAATGGTTATACAGGTACTTTTTTACATTATTGTATATTGTGTATAATGGTTTGACAGGTGCTTCAGTACATTATTGCATATTGTGAATAATGGTTGGACAGGTACTTCCGTACATTATTGTATTATTGTGTATAATTGTTGGACAGGTACTTCAGTACATTATTGTATATTGTATATGATGGTTGGACAGGTACTTCAGTACATTATTGTTTATTGTATATCATAGTTGAACGGTTACTCCAGTACATTATTGCATATTGTGTGTAATGGTTGGACGGTTTCTTCAGTACATTATTGTATATTGTGTATAATGGTTGGACAGGTACTTCAGTACATTACTGTATATTGTGTATAATGGTTGGACTGGTACTTCAGTACATTACTGTATATTGTGTATTATGGTTGGACAGGTACTTCAGTACATTATTGTATATTGTGTATAACGGTTTGACAGGTACTTCCGTACATTATTGTATTATTGTGTATAATGGTTGGACAGGTACTTTGGTACATTATTGCATATTGTGTGTTATGGTTGGGCGGTTTCTTCTGTACATTATTGTATATTGTGTATAGTGTTTACACTAGTATGGGATTGCCCATTTTAGGTACTTCGTTTTCAGGCTGTGGTTTGTATAGATTTTTTTTAAATGTATTAAAATAGATTCTTGTTTGACAGCTCTGAATTTGGCTTAATTACCGTAATTACTTTAAGTTTACAGAGCATTAAAAAAAAATTGTGTCCAAAAATTTAGATACGAAAAATATTTTTTTTAAATACAGGTATGCAAAAATTTAGAGACAGGTATGTTATTTTTGTTTGTCAATTATGACATCGCAAAAAAAAATGTTATTGATGTGCAATAATTTTATAGTGTTTTACTCATCTTTCTATGCTTTAAAATAAATACAACTTAATATCTTTGCAATCACATACCTGAGATTATACATAACAAATATAAACATTAAACTTATTGTTTTTTTTAGCTCACCTGAGCGATAGCTCGGGGTGAGCTATTGTGATCACTCAGCGTCCGTCGTCTGTCTGTCCGTCCGTCTGTCTGTAAACAATTTGTAAACATCTTCTTCTACTAAACCATTGAGCCAATTTCAACTAAATTTCATGTGGAGCATCCCTAGGTCATGGGACAAAAGAATTGTTAAAAAAAATTTGATCACATAACCAAGATGGCCGCCATGACCATATATGGTAAAAATCTTAAAAAATCTTCTTGTCAGAAACCGCTCATCAGATTTTCAAAAAATTTCACAGGGATGACCTTGGAAGGCTCCCCTGAAAAATTTGTTCAAAGAAATTTGATTCGTCAAAAAACATGGCCTCAGGAGCTCGTTGAACTTTGCATGTTTATTCGTTTTTGCCTATTTTGTGAAAACTTTAAAAAATCTTCCACATTTTTTGTCCGATCCTTTCCAAATTTGCACAGTGTCTTTATATCAATGAGGACACGAACCCTACAAAAAATGAGCATTATTGGTCCATGAAGTACAGAATTACCTCCCCTTGAATTGAGAAAATGGTGTTTATGCAATTAAATCCAAATTTTTCATCCTATTCTTTCCAAACTTGTTTATATATCAGATTAAAGAGAATAAAATTTTCTTTATTATGTTTTTTCTTTCATGAAAATCCATAAAGGATAAGTGTTATTAATCGTTGCTTAATTAATGAACAATGCGAATTATCGGTATTGATCTTTTTCCTGACATGCCGTCCCAGATATTAACCGCTTTCAGCTGTAGACTGTGCATCAATACATCGCCGTGTTATTGACCTGAAAAATTCATACGCAGTCGGCATTAACACCGGTCATCGAGACAAATTACTGATGTGAAAACAAATCGTACATCGTAGAGGATTAAATAAACAATTACATCTGATTAAAGATTAAAGATTGCTGCCGATTTAAATCAATTTGAGTACTTTTTGCATATATTTGATGCCGAATGGGAAGCTGTGTTTAGACTTAAGTTGAGAAAAATGGCAACGAGATACTTGCCTGTTGGTAGCTAAAGAAACTTCAGCGTACAGTTTATAATGGGTGGCCATTCCCAGCTGTAGTCTACGGGCGGGTAGTGAACTGGTTGAGAAAAGTGGAAGCTTGTGGAAAAGCGGTTTGAGAAGTTTGTAAGAAAACCCTGAATTATCAGTCTTGTGGGAAGAAGGCATTGCGTCTCCACGCAAAGGGCCCTTATCACATAAAGAATATAAGAACCATCAAGACCAACCAGGTAGGGTTTTTATTTTTTTAAACTAACACCCCGAATTTGGTCGTATTTTCTGTTGCTAAAGTTTACTGTTTAGGTTGTTTTGCATCAAAAATCGGCAAGATAGATCTAGCAAATTTGCCAATTTTTTTTTATTAATAACGTATGATTCATTGATTGTGAGCTTTTAAAACATTTTGACCTTTGAATAAAGCATAAATCAGGAAAAGAATTTTAACAGTAATTGAAAATACGATCAAATACGCCATTTTTGCTGACTGGGACAGGTCTTTTTTAGTTAAATAAAATGTTTTATTGTCCCCAACATATGAGCCCAGCAGCAAGAAATGTTGTTTTTTTTACTTTTTGTAAAACAAATATGGGCAACCTACCGTAATCCAAATTCGCCGACACCTTAATTCGACGATGTTCTATTTTTATCGATTAAATGGATGATTATTGTCTTGGAATCATTTCAAAGTAATACAGCCGAGTTTAAAATTATATTTTGTGCTATTAAACATTCATTATTTCTTAAATTATTTGCTAAATATTGCTTCATGTAACCGTTACATCGTCAAATTTGGGTCACACCAGGATACAATTATTTAGCATTCAAACAACGATTGGGATAAAAACTAGGGAAACCCATGCTGAAATTTTCAATTTTAACTGTTTAGCAGAAGCCACCATACCCAATTTTCTTAGGTGTATGTGGAGGCTTCTGGCAGCATGATTCTGTGAATATAAATGGTGACATTTGATTCTGCATTAATTAAACATGTATTATTGACTTTTTTAAAGTATGTGTGAAAAATATAATTTGTAACCACTGTTACAGGTTTTATCTGGTTCTTCAAAAGCAACACCTGCAGTCAAGTCCATGCCAGACAGAGGGTGCATGTGAATGAATTGCCTTTTGACTAACTTTGTGTTCTTTATCAAATACATGAAGATTTTTAAATATATGTTATGTTGTTTTTTTAAGAAAATAGAATCACCAGAACAGGTACAGGCACCCTTTAAATGTGTCGAATCCAGGAGCTTCTGGGGGCCTCTGGCGCCCTTGTCCCCTGGACCCACCGAGGGCCCTGCGGCCCCCTGGCCCCCAGCTTTAAGTTCAGGATTTTCAAAATATCCAACTTTGACCCCTGCAAATGCTTTGCTAAAACTTTGGCTACAGTTTCTTAAATTTGGCTACACAAAATTCCATTTGGCTAAAATGTTGGCCACATAAATTTTTGGGCAAGAGGAGCCCTCTTTGGATTGTATTTAGGTCATCTGGGGTCAGCAACTAGGCACTAGGTCAAATAATAGAAAAACCTTGTGTAGACTATAGAGGTCACAGTTTTAATCAGATTTTATTGAAATATAGTCAGAATGTTTGTCTTGTTAAAATCTGGATTGGGATTGACTTTGGGTCATCTAGGGTCAAAAACTAGGTCAGATTAAAAAAACAAACTTTTGTAGACAGTAGAGGTCACAGTTTTCATTAAATCTTTATGAAATTTGGCCAGAATATTAATCTTGATGAAATCTGGGTTGGGATTGTATTAGGGTCATCTGGGGTCAAAAACTAGGTCAAATCATAGAAAAACTTTGTGAAGACAATAGAGGTCATAGTTTTCATATGTTCTTAATGAAATATGGTCAGAATGTTTATCTTGATAATATCTTTTTTTGGATCGTATATGGGTCATCTGGGGTCAAAAAATAGGTCACCGGGCAAATTCTAGTAAAACCTTGTGTAGATGAAAGAGGTCACAGTTTTCATCACGTCTTAATGAAATTTTGTCAGAATGTATTAATTAATGAAATATGGGTCTAATAAAATTTAAGTTCATGAAGCAAGGTTAGTCAGGTGAGCGATTCAGGGCCATCATGGCCCTCTTGTAATACATTAACTATATTATTTCAAATGCTGTTGGAAGAAACCATTTTTGTATTACTGTTTTCCCCATAAAGCAAGTGTTATAATCGATTGCTTTCGGTCATTCATCTGCCAGTTGTTGTTTTTAATCCTGATGTAAAAACATGATAGAAGGGTCAGCAGATATGCCAAAACAGGGCTGAAATCTGGTAAAAAAGCGCTGTAAAATTGACTGTAAGAAAATTTAGGGTCTTTAATAAAGGACAAAAATTGGTATGTCTGAAAATTAAGGGAAACAGCAAATAATTTTTTTTGCTAAAACAGAGGGTGTCCGAAAATTTAGAGTGGACGAAAACTTAGAGAAATTATGGTAACTTTGACTGGTCTTGAATATCTTAAATGTTTTATAAAATTAAGAGACTCTCCAGGTCCATTTTGTTGTGGATTTGGGGCACGCTATAAAATTTCCATAGTTTGGCCAATTCTAGCCCATGCAATGATCTAACAAACAAATATCAGTCAAATGTATAAAAAAAATTTTTTTTATATTTGTGGCCATTGCTACAGTGAATATACTGTATGATAGTTGACAAGTATATTGACCATGATGTGAATTCCCTGCTTGGGAGATGGGCAGGTTAGAGAGGGATGTGGTGCAGAAGAAGGAAAATTAGGAGGCCACTCAAGATACTGGAGAGTATGTGCTCAGGTTCAGAAGCCTCCTGTGTACCACTTCAGATAGACTGGACGAGCCTGTTCAACAGCCTGCTGTCACTGGCTCCCAATGTGAGTGTGACTGCGGCAGAGGAGGTGAAGATCTACATGCCTGGTTACCTGCAAAACCTGTCTGTCCTGGTCACTGAAACCCTACAGCAGGGGCAAGGCAAGAGGTACTGCTCCAGGGCTACACTCCACAACATTTCAGACCTCTATTGAAGTGCATATGAGCGAGAACTTTTGCTTCCTATATTTTTTTCAGTTATAGCCCTGTATTATTTTATTATTTTGTATACTTTTTATGTAGAGGAAATCTTCAAAGTTACAAGAGATGTAAACTTGGGATTTAATATGTTGGAAAATCTCAATGAGGGATGTACAGTGCATTACAGACTTTCCCCTGCTTTCATTATTTCAGTGTTATTGCCCTTGTGATGTTAATGTTGAAATTTTGTACACAATCTGTCGGGATGAAACTTGAGAATGTTTGCATGGTTGGGAAAACGGTTATCTAAATTCAACTGCCAATGATCTCTGACAAAGGGAGGTTGTAGAGCTGGAATGACATTGAGTATATTGTTCAGAATGTGTTCATAAATATTAGCACTAACCTTGCTGGAACAGTAAAAAATAATATCCATGCATTGTGTTATTCCTAATGATTAAAGCATTATACTTGTTGATGATGCATGACAAAACATTATAGTTATGTATATGATGCCCACTTATGCTATCTGTCACAGACTACTACAGAACTACATGATGTGGCATGTGGTGAAGTCTATGACAGTGTATCTGACAGAGGAGTTCACTGACGCACGCAACATCCTCACAGAGGCCATGACTGGTGAGTGGTGGATACTGCAGATCTCTCTCAGGAATCAACATAGCAACTGCTATAATTGAAATGTATTCTGTTTTGTCTGCTGACATTATAAAAACTTGAAGACAATGCCAGAAAATCAGTGATTTAGAACACCTGTCCATAACATACTCAAATGGAGCATTTTTTTATCACTTGTGTACATCGTTTGTTTTTCCTTGTCAACATAGTTACTTTTTTAACAATCTATAGGCAACATTTATTAATACATTAAACTGCGTCTAAACATTTATCCCAATGATATCTTTGGTGACTGTGAAAATTGGTCATGTGGAGTTAAAACTAGATCACTATAGCAAATGAAAACGCTTGTGAATGCTCTAGCTCTAGATTTAACTTTTACCCAATCTTCATTAAATATTTTCACAAAATTGTACAATGCTTTGGTTGAATACAAAAAGCTTGATTATCCATAAATACATGGCTACCAGGGTACTTGGCATTTGCTCTTTTTCCATTTGCAACCTTTTTTAAAACTAGATGTCACATTTTTTATCCAATCTATATGAAACTTGCTCAGACCATTTGTTGTAATGATTGCTTGTCTGAGTTTGAAAACTGTTGAAATCTGTTTAGAAACATTGCCACCTGGGGGCTGGGAAGTTTTATGTTTATGGCAATAGTAAAACAATTTGAAAGCCAAATTGTTTATCCACTCATTGTGAAGGTTACTTAGAACATTTAACGAGTTTGTTCATATGAAATTTTGGCTAAGTTTGAAAATGATTTTATTTAAAGAAAAAAAATGGATGGATTGACAATACAAAGTTTGACTTATTTTCTCTATTTCTCTGGAAATCTTGTGAACACTATCTGCTCATTACACTTTGTTTAATATTTGTGTCATTTGAACATCTCGGGGACTTTTACCCTTCTGTTATATCCCTAACACAAAATAAAAACCTTAAATAAATTTAGTTTCCTTCCAGTAGCTAAGGAATGTTATAAATAATAAATAGAATGTTATATTATGATGTGGCTGTATTGTGCAGGGACCACAGGTGGGGAGGAAGTGTGGCGACACTGTATCTCTGACACAGATGAGGTGCTTGGATTTGCACTCGGCTCCATGTTCGTACGAGAGGTCTTCAAAGGAGAGAGCAAACACAAGGTGAGCACTAGCCTCCTGTATTCACATTGTTGAAGTCTCGTGTTGTCATGTGTCAAATACTTTCCTCTCCTTGTTATGTGTAAAATGTGATGCAGTCACATAGCTCTAGCCTTCTATGGTCATGTATCAAACACTTTCCTCTCCTAGGTATGTGTAAAAAGTGATGCATTCACATAGCTTTAGCCTCCTGTTGTCATGTATCAAACACTTTCCTTTCCTAGGTATGTTTAAATAGTGATGCATTCACATAGCTCTAGCCTCCTGTTGTCATGTATCAAACACTTGCCTCTCCTAGTTATGTGTAAAACATGATGCACTCACATAGTTTTAGCCTCCTGTTCTCATGTATCAAACACTTTCCTCTCCATGTTATGTGTAAAAAGTGAGGTACTCACATGGCTCTAGTCCTTGTGGTTATGTATCAAACACTTTCCTCTCCTAGTTATGTGTAAAACGTGATGCACTCACATAGCTTTAGCCTCCTGTTGTCATGTATCACTTTCCTCTCCTAATTATGCCCCCCTTCGAAGAAGAGGGGGTATATTGCTTTGCTCATGTCGGTCGGTCGGTCGGTAGGTCGGTCCGTCCGTCCACCAGGTGGTTTTCGGATGATAACTCAAGAACGCTTGGAGCTAGAATCATGAAACTTCATAGGTACATTGATCATGACTCGCAGATGATCCCTATTGATTTTGAGGTCACTAGGTCAAAGGTCACAGGTGAAGGTCACAGTTACTGGAAATAGGCATTATAAATGTATAACGATTTAGCATGGTTCAAACAAGGGAAACAACTACGGTTTATGCATGTTCTTTTTATTACAGATTTGCCTCCTTTTAATTCATTCAAAATATCATTTTACAGTAGAGATTCCAAATCTGACCTGTAAATGAGCCCCAAATTTACTGCCAGTGCTAGTTTACCTTTTCCCATTTGATCATTCTTAAGTATTGGTATTGTAATGCTGCTACTGCTGCTGCTACTGCTACTACTACTACTACTACTACTACTAGTACTACTACTACTACTACTTCTACTACTACTACTACTACTACTACTACTACTACTACTACTACTACTACTACTACTACTACTACTACTACTACTACTACTACTACTATTACTACTACTACTACTACTATTACTACTACTACTATTACTACTACTACTACTACTACTACTACTACTACTACTACTACTACTACTACTACTACTACTACTACTACAACACCACCACCACCACCACCACCACCACCACCGCTCACAGTGACAAAAAACGTATTCACAAAATGGCTGCTACTACAACTTATAGCCCATATAGGGGGGCATGCATGTTTTACAAACAGCCCTTGTTATGTGTAAAATGTGTGGTACTCACATAGCTCTACCCTCCTATGGTCATTTATCAAACACTATTCTCTCCTAGGTATATGTAAAAGGTGATTTACTCACATAGCTTTAGTCTCCTGTATTCGTGAGGTACTCACATAGCTCTAGCCTTCAATGGTCATGTATCAAACACTATCCTCTCCTTGGTATGTGTAACTCAGATAGTTCTAGCCTCCTGTGGTCATGTATCAAACACTTTCCTCTCCATGTTATGTGTAAAATGTGAGGTACTCACATAGCTCTAGCCTTCTATGGTCATGTATCAAAACATTCCTCTCCTAGTTATGTGTATAATGTGAGGTACTCACATAGCTCTAGCCTCTTGTGGTCATGTATCAAACACTTTCCTCTGCTAGTTATGTGTAAAATGTGAGGTACTAACATAGCTCTAGCCTCCTATGGTCATGTATCAAACACTTTCCTCTCCTTGTTTTGTGTAAAATGTGAGGTACTCGCATAGCGTTATCCTCCCATAGTCATGAGTCAAACAAAAGGTATGCATATAGCTGTTGGCTTTGACTTTTTAGTGGTATTGAATTCATTTACTGTTTTAAATATTTAATTGGGTAAATGTTTTACCTATTGAATTCTATCAATGATATGCTATCATTTGTATTGATAGTTAATTGCTTCCATGAATGTGTTATTATGCATGCAGGTTGAGTCTATGATTTAGTAGGTAGTTTATTGCCACCATGAATGTGCTGTTATGCAGGCTGAGTCTTTGATTTAGTAGGTAGTTTATTGCCACCATCACTGTGTTATTTTACAGGCTGAGTCTATGATTGTGGAGGGAGTTTATTGCCACCATGAATGTATTGTTATGCAGGCTGAGTCTATGATTGAGGAGGTAGTTTATTGCCACCATGAATGTATTGTTATGCAGGCTGAGTCTATGATTGAGGAGGTAGTTTTATTACCACCATCACTGTGTTATTATGCAGGCTGAGTCTATGATTGAGGAGGTAGTTAATTGCCACCATCACTGTTATTATGCAGGCTGAGTCTATGATTGAGGAGGTAGTTAATTGCCACCATCACTGTGTTATTATGCAGGCTGAGTCTTTGATTGAAGAGGTAGTTAATTGCCACCATCACTGTGTTGTTATGCAGGCCGAGTCTATGATTTAGTAGGTAGTGTATTGCCACCATGAATGTATTGTTATGCAGGTCGAGTCTTTGATTGAGGATGTAGTTTATTATGACCATCACTGTGTTATTATGCAGGCTGAGTCTATGATTGAGGAGGTAAAGCAGGCCTTCAAGAACAATCTGCCAAGCCTGGACTGGATGGATGACGACACACGCACTGCGGCTATTGATAAGGTTATACAGATTTTCTCATGAATTATAACCATGAAAACCTTAGTCTAAGATCTCACCTCCAGAAATTCAACAGTTGTTTCTTAGAATTGTTCTTTAATGTTTAGCTCAGTAGAGTGCTAGAGTGGAAATCTGAGGTTTGTGGGTTAGAACCCTGGCCCTGTCTTTTGTTGGGAAATCTTTTTTCAGTCATTCTACCCTTACCTCTGATATTAAGTAGTTTAAACCTTTTTATTTTAGCTTGATTTCATCCAAAGCCTCTTGCTTATTGAAACGCTCTCCAGTCCGTTTCCTGGGCCTAGAACCATTACTTGTTGTCTTTGTGGGAGATCTTAACTAAAGAACGCTAACACAGTGGGTTTGAACCCATGACCTCTCGGTTGCTATGGGGACACCATATCCATAACATAACCGCAACCTTTTAATTTTTCTGATTTTAGTTGGGCAGTTGTCAGTTACTGGTATAAGTATGTGCACTGAGTATGCATAACTTGTGCAGGCATGTGGTCACGATAAGGTCAATCCAACACTCAGAGCAATTGCAGTACTGTAATCACAGGGCATCAATATTTGAATAGACTATATTCACTCTAAATTATTTAGGTACTTTACAGAAAAACATAATGATAGGAATATCTGACATTCTTAGGGAGAAAATAATGTTTTTATTTTCTGAGAAGTAAATTTGTAAGAGATGCCAGATGTATGACATAATAACTAAGAGCATTTTATTGTAGTGTTGAACTGCCATGGCTTAATTTCAGGCCAATGCTGTCATTGACATGATTGGATTCCCTGAATACATCCTCAACACAACACGGCTCAATCAGGAATACAAGGATGTGAGTCAGTTTCATTGGAGTGGTTGAATAAATGCTATCATATTTCAGGAACATTTTATTGTAAAAAAGTATTATTATTTTCTTAACAATGGACCACCTTTAAAAACAACAATTCTTGATTGAGTGAAGACAGAACATGAAGGGTGTGGTTTTCTTGATCTATGGAATATGGAAATAAAGTGTTGGTTCCTTGGTGTTTTTTTTTTAAAACTTAATTTAAGACATTAAAACTTGCATATAATTGAGGTTTTAATAAGGTTGGGTCTTTCACATTCTAAGATAACAAGCAAATTTGTAGAATTGATATCCCCCATCAAAATACATTTTGTAGGCAACATCTCATGTTATTGTTAGTGCACTAAAAAAACCTGCAGTTTCATATATTATTCTATGGAAAAAAATTGCTGATATTGACTGATGTTTTAAAATGTACTTTAGTTTGTTTTGCGTTGACCTATTGGTTTTGTGTTGACCTATTGGTTTTGCGTTGACCTATTGGTTGTGTTGCACTGTTTCAGCTGGAAATCAATGCATCTGAGTACTTCAACAATAACATACGAAACTTGTACTTTGAACTGAAAAGAAATGCTGCACTGCTACGGAAATCTCCAGAACCTTATGTGTAAGCACTGTCAGAACAACCTGTGTAAACTTATAGGATTGTTCAATGTATGTAAGCACTGTCAGAACAACCTGTGTAAACTTATAGGATAGTTCAATGTATGTAAGCACTGTCAGAACAACCTGTGTAAACTTATAGGATTCTTCAATGTACGTCCAAAAGGAATCTTACATATTGGAGAATAATAAGAATGTCAAGCTACCATCTACACTACATATTGGTTTAAAACTTGTATAACTTGACTTTTTAAACTCTTTTTTTCATTATGTTTTAAACAATAATATCAAAATACTGAGATTCTTACATTTGCATTGATTCTCATTGGTTTTAATATCAATGCTTAAGATTTATTGAATTATTTTGTAGTTTGATGCATTACAAAAACATTTTTACAAAATTAAACCATGAAAAACAATAGCAGGTATAAAAGTAATAATTTAATTACTTTAAACACTGATTCTCTGAAAGTAGCAGTGTTGTAGTGGATATGGTGTCAGCCATGAGACTTGTATATATCATGGGTTCAATCCAGATTTGTGCATTGTTCTCAAGATCTTTGCAAAGACTGCAAGTACTGGTCCTTCATACGATATGAACTCTATAGAGTGTCTCTGTAAGCCCAATTTCTTTAGAGGTAATTGAGCTAAGAATAATAGGTCTAAATTGAACTAATAATTCGCCATCATTTTTTGGTGCCTGTTTTTTGTTTGTCCAAGGCTTTTCAGCTATTTGATTATGCATCCATGTGTTTTTATCTCCTGCCATAGGCGGAGGGATATTGTTTTGGCGTTGTCCGTCCGTCTTTCCGTCCTGAGCCATATCTTGGAAGTGCTTTGGCGTATTTCATTGAAACTTGGTATGAGTATATATATGGATAAGAGGATGATGCACGCCAAATGGCATTGCACACCATCTGTTAATAACGGAGTTATGGCCCTTTGTATCTTGAAAAAATGCTTTTTTTATGTCCGGAGCCATATCTTGGAAGTGATTTGGCAATTTTTATTGAAACTTAGTATGAGTATATATATATGGATAAGAGGATGATGCATGCCAAATGGCATTGTACACCATCTGTTAATAATGGAGTTATGGCCCTTTGTATCTTGAAAAAATGCTTTTTTGAGTGTCAAATATAATACTTTTGTGTCCAGAAGCATATTTGCGGGGGATATAAATTCAACTGAATTTGCTTGTTGTTGACTTCTTTATTAAATCAAAACATGTTTGCTTAACATTGTTATTGATAGACAGATATCTACTGGTCAGTTGTTTGCAAGTGTGTAAGGTGACTGATTGCTGACCTTGTGGCTTCAGATGGGACATGACCCCGCCCACTGTAAATGCGTACTATACGCCTACGAAGAACGAGATTGTGTTCCCGGCAGGCATCTTACAGGCTCCCTTCTACAGCCAGGACTGGCCTAAGTATGTCTTACAAGCTAACATGGATGGGGACAAGCTGGGGAACTAAAAGCAGGCCTTTAAATCTGTCTATATATACAACTACAGTTTTGACAATTATAACAATTGCTTTACTATTGCTTTCAAATCTTTTATTCATAACCATTACTTCGTCTTCAATCAATATTGATGTAACTATTACCTTTGAACTGTGAATACATTAACGTATTGATAATTCTACAATTATAATGAATTTTGATTAAAACATTTTGGAACTGTGGATTCACTTATTTTTGCAGAGGTCTAGTTTTTGCAATTCTCACTCTCCAGCAATTGCACAAATCTGAGACCCTGGCAAATATTTACCCATTTTACCACCTTTGCAGAGCAAACAGTTGTACATCAAGAGTAAATGGTTAATAACCTTTGTGAAGAAAACCACTTTGTCAAGTACATATTTTAAATTTAAATTCATAATATAAGAAGTGAATCTGATATAGTCTATTTGCAAAATTAAAAACATAATGATTGACTACAGATCAGTTAGATTTGATATTTGCAGGGTCCATTGATTATGCCCTTTTGATTGCAGTCATAATATGACATCCAAAATGTAGATCCATATAATTATACAATATTCATTTTTTATTTTATTATATAAATAATACAATGTTAATACTTACAAAATCCATATAACACATTCTAATTTGGAGTTTATTTGTGGAAGAAAGAATACACCTATTGATTTTGAGTTCAACAAGTTTAGATAAAGGTCACTGGGGTGTAATCAAATTTGTTTTAATGTCATAAATACTGACCTGCTATCCTATAGCTTACTCCCTTCCAAGGGGCATTAACCCATCCGGAACTTTCACTGGGAATTCGGCCACCTCCATACCGTAATACAGGCCAGGTTAAACATAGTACAATGCAACCTAGGCAAAAACCGGTAACCAACCCTCAATATTCTTTCCGGATCATCCAGGTGTAGACGTGTCTTTTACGGCTCTGAATTGAAAATTGTTTTTCAGTATATTCCACTTGGTTGATTGAGGTTTTGATTAGATAAATTGTATAATTTATCTATTAACTTCTCATTCTGAATATTTTATGTTGATTTATGCCTTTTGTTTCAGTTGTAAAGGTAAGCCATGCTTGCTTTTATTGAACAATGGTTTATTTCTACCATGCTGTGTGTTTTCAGGCGGGAAAGAGCATGTGCAAAACGTTTTCTTCTAATGCGTGAAACTTGTTTTCAGCTTTGCTGCGTTTGTGAGTACATGTACATGCTCATGTCCATGAGCACGTGTTTTTGATCTTCGTCAATACGCAATTGAGAAAATTTGTACAGTGTAAAAATTCTTCTATTGTGTTACGAGATCGTGTAAAGCGTGTTCTTCTAATTCATTGACAGAATGTTTATCATTTGCCATTGTGTGCAATAATGATTTTACGTTCCATATGACAATCTAATTGATGGTCATTTTATTTTTCATCTGTTTTGAATTAAACTTTTGTTTAATGTATGATCTACGGCAGTGGTATTATACGAACAATTGACTTTCTCTTTTACAATAATAACTTAGAGAATGTTAATTATTTTAACTATGTACAAATAATGATTTTATGTGCCGTATGATAATCTGGTCTGTGACCAGTTTATTGTTGAATATGTTTTGCTCTTGTTTTTCATATAATCGACTAAATGATGGTCGCAGATACAAGAGTTGATATACCCGGTGACTTGCAGATCATGGATTACTTATCTCGTGTATAAATTGTTGAAACTTAAATAGTTTCAGCTTTGCCGGGTTTGTGTACGTTCTCATGCACTTGAGCACGTGCTTTTCGTATTTCTTCTTCAATAAATAATTGAGAGAATCTTTATTGTTTGCATTGTGTATATATAACATTTTATTTCATAATCTGGTTTATGACCATTTAATAGTTTATTGTGTTTGTAATTTCCTTTCTTTGTCTTGTTTTAGAATAAAGAAAATGAATTTACAAACACGAGGTTCCTGACATGTAGTAGTGAACGAGCACGTGCAAAGCATGTTATTCTACATTAATAAAATGACAATCTAGTTGATGGTCTTTTAATTGTTTTGAATTAAACTTTGGTTTAATTTATGTTCAACGACAGAGTGTATTATACGTACAATTGATGTGATCTTTTACAATAGTTACTAAGATAATATTATTTAATTGTATTATAGGCAAATAATTAATGCCGTATGACAATCTGGTCTAGGACCAGTTAATTGTTGAATATGTTTTAGTCTTATTTTTCATATTAAACTACACGATGTTCGCAGAGAGGACATCTGATCATATGGCTTCCGCCCTACGTACCCGGTGACTTCACAGATCATGGATGATGAGTATGCAGAACATCAGTCACCGGGTACCGGGCAGGATGGCGACCGTACTTAGTTAACAGTCGGTCAATATCGGACCATATGATTATGGCGCCAAGAAGGGGAAAAGAAACACCATAATCGGTCACTGCCCAAGGGCGTTGACCACGGAGGGTTAATGCCGGTGACAGCAATGTTCAAAATAATGAACGGTCTGTTCACCGAAAACCAATATACCTGCGAAGCCGAAATATTGTTCGGCTACGCTGGAAATAAAGTCTCCTAAAATAGTGTCTACGTGAGCGTTGACGTGAACGCTTACGAGAACTGCTCATTGAAAAAGAGGTGTGTTTGATGTCTATCCTATTGTATCTATGGTGGCAGCTTGTTGATGATGATGAAACTTCCGACGAAGTAGAAGAAGAAGAAAATCCGATGATGATGAAAGATTTCTTCTTCTGACCGGTTGTCCGTCTGCTGATGTTGTATCTGTGGAAGAATAAGATGAAGAAGAATAGTCAGATGATGTTGACTTTACCTTATTTTACATACCTGACTGAGACATTGACCGAAGTACTTTCATAGCTCCGTGGTCAACGTAATCGGGAAAAGACCGATGAATGGTGAATGCCATAAGGTCTAACGACGATCGACTGAGAGCGAACCCCGTATCCACGTCTTGCCCATTCTTCTTTGGTACTGTATGATAAAACCATACATACCTTAATACATACCTGAAATAGACATGAACCGACATAAAGCTGTTGCTCCATGGTCAATGTCCTCAGGCAAAGACCGACGTAAGGCGGTCTCTTCTAGGTACCGGGAACCGGCGACTGTATATTTCTCTCGTTGACAGGATCAGTCTCCGGTAATGGGTCTTCTGTGAACTGACCGATCATAAAAAATATATGAAACGGTGACGTCACATGCAACGTTAAGTAACAGTATGTCATAATCATACATACCTTAATTAACAAACCTGAATGAGACATTAACCGACGTACAGCTATTTCTCAGTGGTCAACGTCTTCGGGCACAGACCGATGAATGGCTGGTGCTCTATGGTCTGACGACGATCGACGGTGCGACTGCCCCGTGTTTTATGTCATGCCCGTTCTCTCCATAGTTACCGGTAACTGTTGACTGGATATACCTCTTTGTGACAGGATCAGTTCACGGTAACTGGTTTTCGGTGAACAGACCGTTCATTATTTTGAACATTGCTGTCACCGGCATTGACCCTCCGTGGTTAACGCCCTTGGGCAGTGACCGATTATGGTGTTTCTTTTCCCCTTCTTGGCGCCATAATCATATGGTCCGATATTGACCGACTGTTAACTAAGTACGGTCGCCATCCTGCCCGGTACCCGGTGACTGATGTTCTGCATACTCATTATCCATGATCTGTGAAGTCACCGGGTACGTATGGCGGAAGCCATATGATCAGATGTCCTCTCTGCGAACATCGTGTAGTTGAATATGAAAAATAAGACTAAAACATATTCAACAATTAACTGGTCCTAGACCAGATAGTCATACGGCATTAATTATTTGCCTATAATACAATTAAATAATATTATCTTAGTAACTATTGTAAAAGATCACATCAATTGTACGTATAATACACTCTGTCGTTGAACATAAATTAAACCAAAGTTTAGTTCAAAACAATTAAAAGACCATCAACTAGATTGTCATTTAATTAATGTAGAATAACATGCTTTGCACGTGCTCGTTCACTACTACATGTTATGAACCTCGTGTTTGTAAATTCATTTTCTTTATTCTAAAACAAGACAAAGAAAGGAAATTACAAACACAATAAACTATTAAATGGTCATAAACCAGATTATGAAATATAATGTTATATATACACAATGCAAACAATAAAGATTCTCTCAATTATTTATTGAAGAAGAAATACGAAAAGCACCTGCTCAAGTGCATGAGAACGTACACAAACCCGGCAAAGCTGAAACTATTTAAGTTTCAACAATTTATACACGAGATAAGTAATCCATGATCTGCAAGTCACCGGGTATATCAACTCTTGTATCTGCGACCATCATTTAGTCGATTATATGAAAAACAAGAGCAAAACATATTCAACAATAAACTGGTCACAGACCAGATTATCATACGGCACATAAAATCATTATTTGTACATAGTTAAAATAATTAACATTCTCTAAGTTATTATTGTAAAAGAGAAAGTCAATTGTTCGTATAATACCACTGCCGTAGATCATACATTAAACAAAAGTTTAATTCAAAACAGTGTCTGTGCCCGAAGACGTTGACCACTGAGAAATAGCTGTACGTCGGTTAATGTCTCATTCAGGTTTGTTAATTAAGGTATGTATGATTATAACATACTGTACTTAACGTTGCATGAGACATCACCGTTTCATATATTTTTTATGATCGGTCAGTTCACAGAAGACCCAGTTACCGGAGACTGATCCTGTCAACGAGAGAAATATACAGTCGCCGGTTCCCGGTACCTAGAAGAGACCACCTTACGTCGGTCTTTGCCTGAGGACATTGACCATGGAGCAACAGCTTTATGTCGGTTCATGTCTATTTCAGGTATGTATTAAGGTATGTATGGTTTTATCATACAGTACCAAAGAAGAAGAATGGGCAAGACGTGGATACGGGGTTCGCTCTCAGTCGATCGTCGTTAGACCTTATGGCATTCACCATTCATCGGTCTTTGCCCGATTACGTTGACCACGGAGCTATGACAGTACTTCGGTCAATGTCTCAGTCAGGTATGTAAAATAAGGTAAAGTCAACATCATCTGACTATTCTTCTTCATCTTATTCTTCCACAGATACAACAACAGCAGACGGACAACCGGTCAGAAGAAGAAATCTTTCATCATCATCGGATTTTCTTCTTCTACTTCGTCGGAAGTTTCATCATCATCAACGAGCTGCCACCATAGATACAATAGGATAGACATCAAACACACCTCTTTTTCAATGAGCAGTTCTCGTAAGCGTTCACGTCAACGCTCACGTAGACACTATTTTAGGAGACTTTATTTCCAGCGTTGCCAAACAATATTTCGGCTTCGCAGGTATATTGGAATTCGCCATTCATCATGTTTGGATTTCCGTATCTGCTGGTCATATTGACGTTTTCCATTTTATTCCTTTACGGAATATCATGTCTCCATTACACATGTGTTGGTTTCCTTAGGCATCCACACATGTTGCCGAACCTTATTTGTATACAAACATTAGTTTGTTTATATTTTCAGGCTTCGAGATTAGGTCATCTCACCACTACGACTACATGGGTCATTTTATGCCTATATTACTGATAATCTAACGATGTTTTCCGAATTACATTTTCAGTTAGATGACTTCTTTGATAGTCATTCTTCTGCACCAGTAATTTTCATTCTGACGCAGTCTTGTTATGACCGATTCTTTCCGATCACATGGCACCGATCTCCGGATAACAGTCGCCGGTCAAAACAAGTAGTCGTTCATCATCATTGGACTATTCTTTCTCCTCTTCTTAGTCATCAAGGGAGTTCATCATCATTGGAATATTCTTCCTCCTCTTCTTTGTCATCGAGAGACTCTTCGTCGTCTGCTTTAATGATGTCTCATTGCCATCGAATGGACTTTTGGCACGCTCTTCTTTGTCAAGCGATTCTCGGATTTCATGTCAGACCATATGGATTCCACCATATATTGACATTTAACCGGTAACGTTACCGGTCATACTATGGACTGGTTCGTTCACCTGACTATAGCCACCGATCATTGATGGGTCTGGTTAGATTAACAGTTACTAATCACCGGTATTAACTGGTGTTTTCACTGGTCATATTTTGTAACCACGGTTGTCTTCTCTAGTTGCATAACCCTTGCTATGATTCTATTGAATCCAATATTTTATAGATTGCACAATCTCCATGACATTTTGTATTTTTAATACTAATGTTCTACTGACGACAGTTATTTTTCATATCATCTAAGCTGATTTGGTTTATGGTTGAAATTCCATATCAGCTAATCCAAATTGGTGCTGGATATGAATTCCTAATACTATAAGAATATGAAATACATCTATCTGTTATTTCTACTTCTAACTCAGCCAACTACATGCAGACTATTGGTCTTGCAGTTTGTTCGGCGGAAGCGAGCTCGGAATCTAACATCGAGGTCGAACATTACTTTTTGATCTATAATTTAATTTCGATAACCTTAGGTTAAAATTTTAACACACCTTACCTGTCGGATACGGACTTTGCAGTCACTGTCACGGAACAGTTGGGACACAATGTGACTCTAGCATGATTAGCGAAAAGACATTTCGTGTCAACTTCTGCTTTTCTATTGCTCCTAAGACATTGCATGTTCGAAAGTTTATTGGAATTGATCTCATGATTATTCAATGACACAGATTTCCATCTTTTTGTCATTACTTCCCACTATTCAGTGGTGTCTACACTATAAGTTTATCTTGGTAGGATTATAGCTTCTTATACCTCAACCTTCTTACATCTTATACAGATGTGATCAGGGAAGGTTGGGGCCAAAAGATAACCTGGAACCACTTATCCTGATATTCTCAACTATGTGGTATCCTAATAAATATCATATGCACACCAACATTTTGAAAAGCAAGCATTCTTTTTAACTGTTTTTCATCTATAAACATTTTCACGACTCCTTTGTGTTGAATTCAGCTAACACACATCAGTCGTGGTTTACTTCCAGACACAGACGTGAACATATTATCACTCCTTGTATTTGGAAACCAGGAAGATTATTCGTTATTTGCATGAACATTAATTTTTAACCAGGTTTTCCGAAGGAAAAAACTGGTTATTAGATTGGCGAATGCGGGCGGGCTGGCTGGCTGGCTGGCTGGCGGGCTGGCTGGCTGGCTGGCGGGCTGGCGGAATAAGCTTGTCCGGGCCATAACTATGTCGTTCATTGTCAGATTTTAAAATCATTTGGCACATTTGTTCACCATCATTGGACGGTGTGTCGCGCGAAATAATTACGTCGATATCTCCAAGGTCAAGGTCACACTTTGAGTTCAAAGGTCAAAAATGGCCATAAATGAGCTTGTCCGAGCCATAACTATGTCGTTCATCGTCAGATTTTAAAATCATTTGGCACATTTGTTCACCATCATTGGACGGTGTGTCGCGCGAAATAATTACTTCGATATCTCCAAGGTCAAGGTCACACTTTGAGTTCAAAGGTCAAAAATGGCCATAAATGAGCTTGTCCTGGCCATAACTATGTCATTCATTGTGAGATTTTAAAATCATTTGGCACATTTGTTCACCATCATGGGACGGTGTGTCCCACGAAAGAATCACGTCAATATCTCCAATGTCAAGGTCGCCACGACTAAAAATAGATTTAAAAAAAAAAAAAAAACCTTACAAAGGGGGTTAATTTTTTTTGGTCATTTCAAAAGTTCAGTTTGAGTTTTCTCCCTTTATCAGATTTTTTTTTCACAATGAAAACCTGGTTTTGTGACAATTTTGTCCCTTGTTCTCTATTGTCCTACGCATACCAGGTCCTGGCAGTTCTTTTTCCGTTCGGTTTAAATGAAATTTGATTTGTGCATGCGCGCCAGTGTTTTTGCAAATGGCGTACATGTAGATGCAAAATAATTTTGAGCAACGTTGTTTCTCATCTAACACTAGTATAAATGAGCGAAATGTGATCGTAGATCGCAGTGTAAATACTAACAACGTTAATGCAGTTCACAGAAATAGATCAAGCAGTGTTTGCGATTGTTATACATTCGTCCACTTGACACAAACTGGATACTTACGTTATTCTATTCTTTGCCAGTTTTGGAATATCTTAGTGAGTTTTTGCCATATTTTTATGGTATCTACTTAGTGAACCATGGTATTATGGTTCTACGAACTTTTAAGTACCCTGTACATTTAATTTCAGGAAACTTCTTCACATGTCAAATATCATATCTCGGAGAGACATATTTATACCTATTCAAACATGTACCACTACATGTCTGACTATTATTTAGTTGTCTCTACAGAAGAATGTTTTTTTCTGTTAGAACTTCAATCCTTGTTACTTTTGCAAGGATAATTACATCAGAAGTGCATATGAGGTTCTTTGGAATTCTTTTTTGACTGGGTATTCGATAGCATATTTATTACCTTAATCGCTCTGCTAGATGCATAGAGGTTTTTCTCATCTGTTTCTTTGATGATAAGAAATGTGTTCTTAATCTCCATCAAAGGATACAGATTATGCTTTCGTATACATGTACTTAGTGTTTGTAAGTCATCACAACTCTGTGCTGTCTTACATATTTTGGAACTGATCCAATTATGGAACTTCGACATTATGTTCTTCGTTCCCTTAGCATGTTAAGAGGTTTTGGGTTGTGTTATTGGATTGATTAATAAGCTTCATATGAACAATTTCATCAGGCTTATTAACAGTTCTAATATAATTATCATATGGGTTTTCTTCTTACTATGATTTTTTTACCATACGGAGAAGTGAATTCATGCTTTTTCTGTTGAATATGACTTATTTCAGTGGATCTAATGTCGTCTTCACTTTGTTGTTTCAGCCATGATTCCTTGCTTAATATCTACTCCTCTATATGGCTTTTAAAGTCCTCAAGTTTCCAGTTTTTATGTAGTGGGGAACATATTGTTTTTGCCCTGTCTTTTGGTCTGTCTGTTGGTCTGTTTGCGCCAACTTTAACATTTTGCAATAACTTATGCTATATTGAAGATAGCAACTTCATATTTGGCATGCATGTGTATCTCATGAAACTGCACATTTTGAGTGGTGAAAGGTCAAGGTCAAGGTCATCCTTCAAGGTCAGAGGTCAAATATATGTGGCCAAAATCGCTCATTTTATGAATACTTTTGCAATATTGAAGATAGCAACTTGATATTTGGCATGCATGTGTATCTCATGGAGCTGCACATTTTAAGTGGTGAAAGGTCAAGGTCATCTTTCAAGGTCAGAGGTCAAATATATGTGGCCCAAATCGCTTATTTTATAAATACTTTTGCAATATTAAAGATAGCAACTTGATATTTGGCATGCATGTGCATCTCATGGAGCTGCACATTTTGAGTGGTGAAAGGTCAAGGTCATCCTTCAAGGTCAGAGGTCAAATATATGTGGCCCAAATCGCTTATTTTATGAATACTTTTGCAATATTGAAGATAGCAACTTTGATATTTGGCATGCATGTGTATCTCATGGAGCTGCACATTTTGAGTGGTGAAAGGTCAAGGTCATCCTTCACAAGGTCAAGGTCATCCTTCAAGGTCAAACGTCATATAGGGGGACATTGTGTTTCACAAACGCATCTTGTTCTTAAACTGGTTGACAGGAAGATTAAGATAAACTTCTATGACCAATAGAGGCTTTGAAGTTCTATCTCATGGGTGGTAGGCCATTCCAGTATTTTTAAAAGACACTCTTCATTTCCCTAAAAAAGGGGGGGATATGTGTCTGCAGCTTATATTTATAAGGGTTAGACCTTGACTAGGAAGGTTTACTCTTATCTCTAATCTAAGAATTAATTCCTTTTGAGGATATGATCGCATGAGAGCTCTGTCTGTTTTGTGGTTGTAATTGATCACATCCCACTTTTTGACGTGCTCCAATCTGTTTTTCGGAAGGAATACGACCACTTTTTTCAATTTTTTTGTATTATTGTATATGGTTGGTCTTGTTGTGATTTCACTAACGGTAGTGTATCTTACGACAGTGACATACTTTCTCTGTCCGAGAAGTCACAATTAATACAGTTCAAACGAAGATTAGCTGATAATTCCTTTTTTGGGGTTTTGCTATCAAAAGCTGATAACCCTTTATATGGGTTCTACTGTGATGGGGAAATATATACGAACCTCCCACCTCAGCTACAAAATCAGCTATAGGATAGCAGGTCAGTATTTATGACATTAAAACAAATTTTAAAAATAAAATTCATTTTAATTATTAAATACTTACCTGCTATCGGTAAGTTCCACCTCCCACCCCGCTATTCGATTAATATTTTTGTATATATATTGAAAGAATATTGAGGGTTGGTTACTGGTTTTTGCCTAGGTTGCAGTGCACTATGTTTAACCTGGCCTGTATTAGGGTATGGAGATGGCCGAATTCCCAGTGAAAGTTCCGGATGGGTTAATGCCCCTTGGAAGGGAGTAAGCTATAGGATAGCAGGTAAGTATTTAATAATTAAAATGAATTTTATTTTTAAAGATTTGTTTCTGCACGATTTCAGGGAAATGTTTAGCTTACTATTATCTTGTTGATGTCTAAAGAATGCTTTCAACAACAATCATTCAAATTGTAATGCTGTTGCCAGAAGAAAAGAAAGATGACTATCATCATTATATTTAATAGGCCAATTGGCAAAGTCATTTTATGATCATTTTAATATACCAGAGTTTGAAATAGCACAAAATTTGTACAGTGTGAATTCATATGATTTTCTTAATTTTTTAAACAACCAAAACTTATTGTATACAATAAAATTGTCTATGTGCACCTTTCAACCAAGCTTTGTATGTTTTGAACCAAATGTTCTTTGTTGCTGCATTGTTAGATCATTAAATTTTGGAGCGATGGGGGTGGTTATGGGGCACGAACTGACCCATGGGTTTGATGACCAAGGTATCTGCATGAAACCTGTGGAATGCTAGTATTTCATACATGTGCTCTTATCAGTATAGTACCCCCAAACCCTTGTGTTTTGTGCAATTTATATAACTAATGAGTGTTTATTAATCTTCTCTGTCTATCATAGTAAACAACCTGGCCCCTATTTCACAAATATTCTTAAGCATGTTTTAACAGGATTAGCTTAAGCTCACATCTGTTTCATGTTGTAATAAAATGTGGAAAGTACTTACGATAAACACATGACAAGCTTTGATTTTAATTATATGTGAAATCAGGACTTAAAATACTACACGTATTGTGTACACAGAAATAGACTTCAAAACAAAAATATAAATAAATCTAGGGTTTTAAGACATATTTTCTTAAACCAGGCTTAACCATTTAGTAGAAATTAGGGCTTTGTATTTAGTTCAGTTGTTACCTTTTTTATATTAACTGGAATAAATTAATATTTTAATCATTAATTATATGTTTCATGGTTACCCTTCATATATCATACCTTGACTTTTAATTTACTATTTACTTTTTTTTATGTTAAGCATTTTTGGCTCACTTGAAGACTTACAGCTCAGTACCATAAAACCACATAAAATAAATCAGATCACCCTATTATCAAAAATTTGGGTTTTACACCTACTGGTAAAAGGCATCAGGCGTTTTAGGATTCTCTAGATGTTGTACTGTCTACTGTCACCTTGCATGCTCCATGTCTTACAAGTACAACAGGACAAAAGGGCAAATTGTCCTGACATCCCCAAGTAGCCTACTAATAAGTGTATGGTTTTAATATAATATTGGTCAAAAGATTTCTACCCAGAGCTTGTGGAAGACCATCTGGTTAGTGAGGTGGTTAACTGTGAAACTGACAAGCCTAATTGATCGCATATTATAATTGTTTTTCATTTTTTAGCTTATATATTTTTTGAAAAAAAAAAGAGCTATTGATATCACCTGAGCATCGGCGTCCAGTTAAGTTTTGTGTTTAGGTCCACTTTTCTCATACAGTATCAAAGCTATTGCATTCAAACATGTCACGCTTACTTACTATCATGAGGGGACTGGGCAGGCAAAGTTAGATAACTCTGGCTGGCATTTTGACAGAATTATGTGCCCTTTTTTATACCTAATAAATTGAAAATTTGATTAAATTTTGTGTTAACAGTCAAAATGGTTTCGGGATGATAACTCAAGAACGCTTAGGCCTAGGATCATGAAACTTCAAAGGTACATTGATCATGACTGGCAGATGACCCCTATTGATTTTCAGGTCACTAGGTTGAAGGTCAAGGTCACAGTGACTCAAAACAGTAAAATGGTTTCCGGATGATAACTCAAGAACGCTTAGGTCTAGGATCATGAAACTTCATAGGTACATTGATCATGACTGGCAGATGATCCCTGTTGATTTTCAGGTCACTAGGTAAAAGGTCAAGGTCACAGTGACTCTAAACAGTAAAATGGTTTCCAGATGATAACTCAAGAATGCTTAGGCCTAGGAAAATGAAACTTCAAAGGTACATTGATCATGACTGGCAGATGACCCCTATTGATTTTCAGGTCACTAGGTCAAAGGTCAAGGTCACAGTGACTCGAAATAATAAAATGGTTTCCGGATGATAACTCAAGAGCGCTTAGTCCTAGGATTATGAAACTTCATAGGTACATTGATTATGACTGGCAGATGACCCCTATTGATTTTCAGGTCACTAGGTCAAAGGTCACAGTGACCTGGATCAGTAAAATGGTTTCTAACATATTCACACAATGGCTACCTCACAACTGACAGCCCATTTGGGGGGGGCATGCGTGTTTTACAAACAGCCCTTGTTTTATTTTTGAAAGACTGTCAAACCATTCCACCCAAGAATCACCCCCCCCCCCCCCCAAAAGAAAAAAAAGATTTTTTTTTTTTTTTTTTTTCATTTTTGAAAGATAATGCAATATATGACCGCAACCCCACACTATACACCTCTCTCCACCCCCACCCCTCCCACCTTTTTGATTGAAGTATTGAGATAGGTCCCTTCACCTTTAAAAAGAAAAATAGATGAGCGGTCTGCACCCGCTAGGCGGTGTTCTTGTTTTGTTATTACAGTCTTATGGTTAACTTCTTAGGCTAGGAATTTTGTTATATGTATGGTCAATTTATTGGTAACATAAAAAAGTCTTCAAATTATGCAGTAGTCCCATATTTGTAATATAAAACAGTCTTCAAATTATGCAGTAGTCCCATATTTGTAATATAAAACAGTCTTCAAATTAAGCAGTAGTCCCATATTTGTTATATAAAACAGTCTTCAAATTAAGCACTAGTCCCATATTTGTTATATAAAACAGTCTTCAAATAAAGCAGTAGTCCCATATTTTGTAACATAAAACTGAAAATCTCTGCTAGTAAGTTCCAACATGTCTGGTGCTTTCTTCACAGTCTTATACTTGTGTTGCCACTTTATATTTATTATAGACCACATATAAAGTAATATATTGATAGTGCTATTGTTGTTTTTGTTTGCTAGATACCTCAAGCTTGTTTTGCCTTACGGTATTAGTATAAGCATTAATAATGATCACATTTATTTTTGTTTATTGATTTCTCTGTAACTTTAAATATATTGGTAAATATTTGCAAATATTTCAACAGCATAGATTATCAGTGCTGATAGGGATGAACCAGGGTCATTTCCATAACGGGCAGACACTGTAAGTGTGACCCTAAAGCAACTTTAACTTTGGTCAGCTTCTCAAATTGAACTAAATACTTTAATGTAGGTGCCACAAGCAAAATTGATTAGTTAGTCAGCTTTTTAACTTGAACTTATTGCTTTTAATCAAGGTGTCGCAAGTCAAACTTATTTATTAGTTTTGCCCATTTGGTAATCACACAACAACAGCCAAAGAGTAAAAAATAGCTGAAAATTGTCTTAATACACTTTTTAAATAGACTTAAAGAATTTGGTTATGCTATTAAGCCAAGGAGTTTGTAACATTGATTATGTGTCAAGAGTGTTTTCGGCGTAGCTGTATACACCAGCTTTTCACCTTAGCCTAACCTTTGTTAACCAATCAATTTGAATATAAAATTTCCCGCTGGTAGGCCTGAAGCTTTTTGCAGTAGAAAACGTGCAATCTACAAACAGATTTCACATTATCATTAATATGTTATTCAATTGACTCTATTTTTGGGGAGTATATGGTATGAAAAGGGATACTACAGTTCGTTTAGCAACGATGGTAACTGTGTATTCAGCATGAAACAATTGTATCTCTAATGATAAGGTTTGAGAGACAGAACAGTTTCACACTCAATTCTTGACATCAATACAGAGTGTGTGCCCCTTTATATTTAGAAGAATGAGAGCGTTTGTACTTAAAGGCTGTGTTCTCATATTTGGTAATTACTACGATATTGCATTCTGTGCACTCATAAATTTTAGATCATGTAAGTATTGTTGTTCAGTAACGTGAAAATATTAAAAATTGTTTTTGAAATTGACCGTTAAACACGTAAATGTTTCAAGCTTTAAACAAGCCGTCGTTCCAGCAATGGAATTGTTACCTCACTTTAATGCATTGCATTCCAACCCACAAGGTATCAGGTCAGTTTGCGGTCAGTTACAGAAATCGTTATATAAATGCTATGGCGTAAACTATGTGCACTTGAAGTTGATTTTGATCAGAAAGATACTAAATAAAGATATTCAGTGATATTATTATGGTATGTCAATCATAGATTTTTAATGTGTTTTCAACAATTGCATGATAATGACCAATTTTGATTAATTTAATAAGAAATATTTATCCATTTTATTAAGCATGAGCACGATGATTCCTGATACTATTAATAATGGAATCAAATAAGATTCGAGTGTTGCCGGCTGACCTATATGCTTTCATTTATTTTCATGCTTCTTGTGTTTTTCTATTCTGTAAATAAAGATATCTGAGTAATAATATCTACTAAAGCAAAATAAGCCACGAAATCTGGCGCAACTTCCTGTAATTGATTTGCATGTGATGCAGCTTAGAACTGCGCAGAAAAAAAGGCATTTGCTATTTTTGATCTCATAGATATAACTTTTGATCATTCATAAACACCGACCACAATCAATGCAGTATACCTTTTTTAAAGATATTTCTTGTTTCATTTAGTTCTATTTCATTTTAAAAGTATATTGTTTTCATGAATTGAAAACTGAAGTTTTTATTTTTGTCAGTTATGTGACTTAGCAACATGCAACTTTATTAATTTAATTAACTCTCTTGATTATATATATATACTTGAAATAATATTAATAATATTTTTGGATGCGTTATTTTACTTTACAAGTCAGGCTATATTCTTCTAAAATAATTATGTAACTGGTTTCACAAGATCAATTTCAGTAGAAATTCCTATAGATTTGAAGAACAACATAGACATAATCGTTGCTTATACTTCCTTGAAATGCGTAAGTAAACAATAAATGTGCATTTATTTGTATGATATTACGTGTGCTATATGTGTGCCTATGTGTTGTGAAGGTCGGGAGTATGACAAGTACGGCAACCTGCGTCCCTGGTGGAACAACGCCTCTGTGGAGCGGTTTGAGCAGCGCACACAGTGCATGATAGACCAGTACTCCAACTACACTCTCAATGGAGAAAATGTGAGCCCAGCACACTGAAACTTACTGCCTAGATACAGAGCATATGTTCTGTATATCAATCATAGAATACTTAATCAAGATCAAGCATGAAGGGATTTTGAGATTAATGATGCCAATGATCATTCTATCAAGATGGCATGTCACATGCAACAATTATATCATTAGATCAATGATCAATGTCTCTTTGGACATTTGAATTTTGTCCATATTCCTTATATGGATATTCAATGTAGTGACAAGTAGAATACACCAAAACTGTATTGTTCATACAACTTCTGAAAATCTTCTACATGACATTAACTTTTCATGAAAATCCTTGAATGGGTAAATGAGAAATGAAGCATATATTATGTAAGCAGTAGGATAAAATAAATATAAGAAAGACTCACAGTTGAGTGATAATATTGAATTGAGTATGTTTGTGATAGTAGGCCCTCAAGTCAGCATGACTGACACATATTGCCTTCTGCATATAGTCTCAATCCCCATAACATTTGAGGCAAGGTTAATAAAATCTGTCAAAAGGGTATAGGATGTAACGAGTGGAAACAAAACAGACAGACTGTTGAAAGGACAAAGTGCATTCCTATAAGCTATCCTTTGGCAGGGGATTAAACAGCTGAACATTACGACAATTTGATGGTGAAAACTTTTTATCATAAACCAAGTTCAAAATTGTTATTGACTTCATTTAAAATTACACATAAAGTGAAAGTGCAAGAATGTCAAAGGAAATAAATTGCCAAAAAATATTACATTCAAAACATTTAATTATTCTAAAGTGAATGTTATGTTGGATATACTGTTTGCCTTTAATTATTGCTATATTGGCAACTTTGAATGATGATATGAATATTGTAGATACGTGGAAAACAAACATTGGGTGAAAACATAGCAGACAATGGAGGGCTGAAAGCAGCATACCACGTGAGTTTAGCCATTAGAGGAAGTAATCTTTAAATGTGTATTTGGAATAGTTCATTAGTACCACAAGCAACAAACAATAATTCCATTAAGCTGACTGTTTTTGTTTTTATACCCGCACAAACGAAGTTTAGGGGGTATATAGGAGTGAACTTGTCTGTCGGTCGGTCCGTATTAAGTGTCCGCTCTCTAATTCAAGTAGTTTTCATCCGATCTTCACCAAACTTGGTCAGAAGTTGTATCTACATGATGCCGGGTCAAAAACCAGGTTACGGGGTCACTTAGTGCGTTTTAAACATTTAGCATGTTGTCCACTCTCTAATTCAAGTAGTTTTCATCCGATCTTCACCAAACTTGGTCAGAAGTTGTATCTAGATGATCTTAAGGCCATGTTCGAACATGGGCCTTGCCGGGTCAAAAACTAGGTCACGGGGTTACTTAGTGCGTTTTTTAACATTCAGCATGGTGTCCTCTCTCTTATTCAAGTAGTTTTCATCCGATCTTCACCAACTTGGTCATAAGTTTTATCTAGATGATCTGAAGGCCAAGTTCGAACATGGGCCATGCCAGATCAAAAACTAGGTCACAGGGTCACTTAGTATGTTTTACACATTGATCATGGTGTCCGCTCTCTATTTCAAGTAGTTTAAATCCGATCTTCACCACACTTGGTCAGAAGTTGTAACTAGATGATTTGTAGGTCAAGTTCGAACATGGGCCATGCCGGGTCAAAAACTAGGTCACGGGGTCACTTAGTGTGTTTTAAACCTCACCATGTTGTCCGCTCTCTAATTCAAGTAGTTTTTATCCAATCTTCACCAAAATTGGTCAGAAGTTGTGTCTTGATAATGTCTAGGGCAAGTTTGAATATGGGTCATGCAGGGTCAAAAACAAGGTCACGGGGTCACTTAGTGCGTTTTAAATATCACAATGTTGTCTGCTCTCTAATTAAAGTAGTTTTCATCCAATCTTCATCAAACTTGGTCAGAAGTTGTATCTAGATGATGTCTAGGTCAAGTTTGAATATGGGTCATGCCGGGTCAAAAACTAGGTCACGGGGTATCTTAGTGCGTTTTAAACCTCACCATGTTGTCCGCTCTCTAATTCAAGTAGTTTTCATCCAATCCTCACCAAACTTGGTCACAAGTTTTATCTAAATGATCTCAAGGACAAGTTTGAACATGGGCCATTCCGGGCCTAAAACTAGGTCACGGGGTCACTTAGTGGGTTTTTAACATTCAGCATGGTGTCCGCTCTCTAATTCAAGTAGTTTACATCCGATCTTCACCAAACTTGGTCAGACGTTTTATGGAGATGATCTTAAGGCCAAGTTAAAACATGGGCCTAAATTGGGCCTTTCTGGCTCAAAAACTAGGTCAAGGGGTCACTTAGTGCGTTTTAAAAATTGAGCATGGTGTCCGCTGTTTTTTGTGAAGACGACATGCAAAATATTATGTGTCAATGCGGCATGTCGGGGTATTCGTCACGTCTGTGACAAAGCTCTAGTTTTAGTTTGTTGACTCTTGTATTTGATACCACATGGTTGCACATATTGACTTCTCGCAATCTGATAACCTGATGTTGTGTCTGTGCAGGCATATGAGGAATGGCTGTCAAGCCATGAGGAGGAGCTGCCCCTGCCTGCTCTCAACCTCTCTCACAGGCAGATCTTCTTCCTTAGCTTTGCTCATGTGAGTTACATTCTCTATTAGATGAGCATTAAATGAGTTAGCTTGTTGAACAAAAAGTTTCCTTGATGTGTAACATATATATTGCTGAAAATAGAATGTTTCTTATATCATTATTCCATACAATAAAATCAACAGATATCTTAAGATTTCTGTCTGTCTTGATGTTGCCAATGGAAAAATCATTTTTAGCTCATCTATTTTTGAAAAAAAATTATGAGCTATTGTCATCACCCAGGCGTCGGCGTCCGGTTAAGTTTAGCGTTTAGGACCACTTTTCTCATAAAGTATCAATGCTATTGCATTCAAACTTGGTACACTTACTAACTATCATGAGGGGACTAGGCAGGCAAAGTTAGATGACTCTGGCTTGCATTTTGACAGAATTATGTGCCCTTTTTATACTTGAAAATTGAAAATTTTGGTTAAGTTTTGTGTTTAGGTCCATTTTATTCCTTAAGTATCAAAGCTATTGCTTTCATACTTGCAACACTTACTAACTATCATAAGGGGACTGTGCAGGCAAAGTTATGTAACTCTGACTGGCATTTTGACAGAATTACGTGCCCTTTTTATACTTAGAAAATTGAAAATTTGGTTAAGTTTTGTGTTTAGGTCCACTTTTTTCCTAAAGTATCAAAGCTATTGCTTTCATACTTGCAACACTTACTAACTATCGTAAGGGGACTGTGTAGGCAAAGTTATGTAACTCTGACTGGCATTTTGACGGAATTATGGGCCCTTTATACTTGAACTTTGGTTAAGTTTTGTGTTTTGGTCCACTTTACCCCTAAAGTATCATAGATATTGCTTTCATACTTGGAACACTCGCAAACTATCATAAGGGGACAGTAAAGGACAAGTTGCATAACTCTGGTTGTCATTTTTACGGAATTATGGCCCTTTTTTGACTTAGTAACTTTGAATATATGGTTACATTTTGCGTTTAGATCCACTTTACTTCTAAAGTATCAAGGCTATATTGCTTTCAAACTTCAAATACTTTCATGCTATCATGAGGGTACTGTACCTGGCAAGTTGAATTTTACCTTGACCTTTGAATGACCTTGATTCTCAAGGTCAAATTATTAAATTTTGCTAAAATTGCCATAACTTCTTTATTTATGATTAGATTTGATTGATACTTTGACAAAACAACTCTTACCTGACATACCACAATAGACTCCACCCAAACCATCCCCCACGCCCCCCCTCTCAATCCCCCTTCAATTTTTATTTTTTTTAAAGATCATCTAATAAATGACCACCACACCCTCACACTATACCCCCCACCCCCACCCCAAAAAAAAAATTTTTATTCACCCGGTAGGGTGGCATGTAGCAGTTGAACTGTCCGTCAGTATGTCAGTCAGTCTGTCCGTTCGTCCGAAAAAAACTTTAACATTGGCCATAATTTTTTTCACTATTGAAGATAGCAACTTGATATTTGGCATGCATGTGTATCTCATGGAGCTGCACATTTTGAGTGGTGAAAGGTCAAGATCATCCTTCAAGGTCAAATGTCAAATTTATGGCGTCTGTCAGTCCGAAAACTTTAACATTGGCCATAACTTTTTCAATATTGAAGATAGCAACTTGATATTTGGCATGCATGTGTATCTCATGGAGCTGAACATTTTGAGTGGTGAAAGGTGAAGGTCAAGGTCATCCTTCAAGGTCAAATGTCAAATATATGGCGTCTGTCCGTCCGAAAACTTTGACATTGGCCATAACTTTTTTTATTTTGAAGAAAGCAACTTGATATTTGGCATGCATGTGTATCTCATGAAGCTGCACATTTTGAGTGGTGGAAGTTCAAGGTCAAGGTCATCATCCTTCAAGGTCAAAAATTTTATTTTTTTAATTTCAAAGCAGCATTCTCTATGAAGCTGCACATTTTGAGTGGTGGAAGTTCAAGGTCAAGGTCATCCTTCAAGGTCAAGGTCATCCTTCAAGGTAAAAGGTAATTTTTTTTTATAAAATTTCAAAGCGGCGTTCTCATGAAGCTGCACATTTTGAGTGGTGGAAGTTCAAGGTCAAGGTCATCCTTCAAGGTCAAAAAAAAAAAATAACAAAAATTCAAAGTGGCGTTTTCATGAAGCTGCACATTTTGAGTGGTGGAAGTTCAAGGTCAAGGTCATCCTTCAAGGTCAAGGTCATCCTTCAAGGTCAAAGGTAAAAAAAAAAAAAAAAAATTTCAAAGCGGCATTCTCATGAAGCTGCACATTTTGAGTGGTGGAAGTTCAAGGTCAAGGTCATTCTTCAAGGTCAAGGTCATCCTTCAAGGTCAAAGGTAAAAAAATAATAATTTCAAAGCTGAGTTATCATGAAGCTGCACATTTTGAGTGGTGGAAGTTCAAGGTCAAGGTCATCCTTCAAGGTCAATGTCATCCTTCATGGTCAAAGGTCAAACAAAATTAATTTAAAGCGGCGTTTTCATAAAGCTTCGCATTTTGAGTGGTGGAAGTTCAAAGTCATCCTTCAAGGTCAAAGGTAAAAAAAAAAAAAAAAATTCAAAGCAGCGCAATAGGGGGCATTGTGTTTCTGACGAACACATCTTTTGTTTTTTTCAAACATGGTTAAAAAACACAAATATTTATTTTTATTATTTTATTTTTGAAATACCGTCAAACCATCCCACCCAAGAATCTCTCCCCCCCCCCAAACAAAAAAATTATTATTTTTGCATTTTTGGAAGATAATGTAATAAATGACCACACCCCCACACTATACACCCCTCTTTACTCCACCCCTCCCTCCTTTGTGATTGAAATTGAGATTGTTCCCTACACCTTTAAAAAGAAAAATAGATGAGCGTTCTGCACCCGCAAGGCGGTGCTCTTGTTTTATTAATGTATGTTCTTTAAAAAGCTCTTGTTTTCCATCTTGGCAAGTATCTCATATTGCAGGTGTGGTGTTCTGTGAGCACAAAAGAAGCAGACCATTTGGGCATCCTAAGTGACCCACACAGCCCTGGAGAATACAGGTGAGTGTGACCCTTACAGCCCTGATGAGTACAGGTGAGTGTTTGACCCACACAGCCCTGGTGAGTACAGGTGAGTGTGTGACCCACACAGCCCTGATGAGTACAGGTGAGTGAGTGACCCACACAGCCCTAGAGAGTACAGGTGAATGTGACCCACACAGCCCTTATGAGTACAGGTGAGTGTGTGACACACACAGCCCTAGAGAGTACAGGTGAATGTGACCCACACAGCCCTGATGAGTACAGGTGAGTGTTTGACCCACACAGCCCTAGAGAGTACAGATGAATGTGACCCACACAGCCCTGATGAGTACAGGTAAGTGTTTGACCCACACAGCCCTAGAGAGTACAGGTGAGTGTGTGACCCACACAGCCCTGGAGAGTACAGGTGAGTGGACCCACACAGCCCTGAAGAGTACAGGTGAGTTTGACCCACACAGCCATGAAGAGTACAGGTGAGTGTGACCCACACAGCCCTGAAGAGTACAGATGAGTGTGACCCACACAGCCCTGGAGAGTACAGATTAGTGTGACCCACACAGCCCTGGTGAGTACAGGTGAGTGTGACCCACACAGCCCTGATGAGTACAGGTGAGAATGTGATCCACACAGCCCTGGTGAGTACAGGTGAGTATGTGACCCACACAGCCCTAGAGAGTACAGATGAGTGTGACCCACACAGCCCTGGTGAGTACAGGTGAGTGTGACCCACACAGCCCTGGTGAGTACAGGTGAATGTGACCAAAACAGCCCTGGTGAGTACAGATGAGTGTGACCCACACAGCCCTGGAGAGTACAGGTGAGTATGTGACCCACACAGCCCTGGCGAGTACAGGTGAATGTGACCCACACAGCCCTGGTGAGTACAGGTGAATGTGACCCACACAGCCCTGGTGAGTACAGGTGAATGTGATCCAAACAGCCCTGGTGAGTACAGATGAGTGTGACCCACACAGCCCTGGAGAGTACAGGTAAGCATCTGACCCACACAGCCCTGAAGAACGCAAATGAATGTGACCCACAAAGCCCTGGTGAGTACAGGTGAGTGTGATCCAAGCAGCCCTGGAGAGTACAGGTGAGTGTTATCCACACAGCCCTGGAGAGTACAGGTGAGTGTGATCCACACAGCCCTGGTTAGTACAGGTTAGTGTTATCTACACAGCCCTAATGAGTACAGGTGAGTTTGATCCACACAGCCCTGGTGAGTACAGGTGAATGTGATCTACACAGCCCTGGTGAGAACAGGTGAATGTGACCCACACAGCTCTGTGGAGTACAGGTGAGTGTGACTCACACAGCCCTGGAGAGTACATGTGAGTGTGACCCACACAGTCCTAGAGAGTACAGGTGAGTGTTTGACCAACACAGCCCTGGTGAGTACAGTTGAATGTGACCCATTCTGCACTGGTGAGTACAGGTGAGTGTTTGACCCACACAGCCCTGGTGAGTACAGATGAGTGTGACCCGCACAGCCCTGGAGAGTACTGATGAGTGTGTGATTCACATAGCCTTGGTGAGTACATTTGAGTGTTTGACCCGCACAGCCCTGGTGAGTACAGGTGAGTGTGACCCACACAGCCCTGGAGAGTACAGGTGAGTGTGATCCACACAGCCCTGGTTAGTACAGGTGAGTTTGATCCACACAGCCCTGGTTAGTGCAGGATAGTATTATCTACACAGCCCTGGTGAGTACTGGTGAATGTGACCCACACAGCTCTGTTGAGTACTGGTGAGTGTGACCATCACAGCCCAGGAGAGTACAGGTGAGTGTGACCCACACAGACCTGGTGATTACAGGTGAGTGTGACCCACACAGCCCTGGAGAGTACAGGTGAGTGTTTTACCAAAACAGCACTGGTGAGTACAGGTGAGTGTGTTCCACACAGCCCTAGAGAGTACAGGTGAGTGTGCGACCCACACAGCCCTGGAGAGAACAGGTGAGTGTGCGACCCACACAGCCCTGGTGAGTACAGGTGAGTGTGCGACCCACACAGCCCTGGTGAGTACAGGTGAGTGTGCGACCCACACAGCCCTGGTGAGTACAGTTGAGTGTGATCCACACAGCACTGGTGAGTACAGGTGAGTATGATCCACACAGCCCTGGTGAGTACAGGTGAGTATGATCCACACAGCCCTAGTGAGTACAGGTGAGTGTGACCCGCACAGCCCTGGAGAGTACTGATGAGTGTGTGATTCACATAGCCTTGGTGAGTACAGATGAGTGTTTAACCCGCACAGCCCTGGTGAGTACAGGTGAGTGTGACCCACACAGCCCTGGAGAGTACAGGTGAGTGTGATCCACACAGCCCTGGTTAGTACAGGTGAGTTTGATCCACACAGCCCTGGTGAGTACAGGTGAGTATGATCCACACAGCCCTAGTGAGTACAGGTGAGTATGATCTTCACAGCCCTGGTGAGTACAGGTGAGTGTGCAACCCACACAGACCTGGTGAGTACAGGTGAGTGTGCGACCCACACATCCCTGGTGAGTACAGGTGAGTGTGCAACCCACACAGCCCTGGTGAGTACAGGTGAGTGTGCGACCCACGCAGCCCTGGTGAGTACAGTTGAGTGTGATCCACACAGCACTGGTGAGTACAGGTGAGTATGATCCTCACAGCCCTGGTGAGTACAGGTGTGTATGATCCACACAGCCCTGATGAGTACAGGTGAGTATGATCCACACAGCCCTAGTGAGTACAGGTGAGTATGATCCACGCAGCCCTGATGAGTACAGGTGAGTATGATCCACAGAGCCTTGGTGAGTACAGGTGAGTATGATCCACACAGCCCTAGTGAGTACAGGTGAGTATGATCCACACAGCCCTGATGAGTACAGGTGAGTATGATCCACACAGCCCTAGTGAGTACAGGTGAGTATGATCCACACAGCCCTGATGAGTACAGGTGAGTATGATCCACACAGCCTTGGTGAGTACAGGTGAGTATGATCCACACAGCCCTCTAGAGTACAGGTGAGTATGATCCACACAGCCCTGATGAGTACAGGTGAGTATGATCCACACAGCCTCGGTGAGTACAGGTGAGTATGATCCACACAGCCTTGGTGAGTACAGGTGAGTATGATCCACACAGCCCTAGTGAATACAGGTGAGTATGATCCACACAGCCCTGATGAGTGTGACCCACACAGCTCTGGTGAGTACATGTGAGCGTTTGACCCGCACAGCCCTATTGAGTACATGTGAGCGTTTGACCGGCAAAGCCCTGATGAGTATAGGTGAGTGATCCACACAGCCCTGGTGAGTACAGGTGAGAGTATGACCCACACAGCCCTGGTGAGTACATTCGAGTGTTTTACCCGCACAGCCCTGATGAGTATAGGTGAGTGTGACCCACACAGCCCTGGTGAGTACAGGTGAGTTTGACCCACACAGCCCTGGAGAGTACAGGTGAATGTGACCCACACAACCCTGGTGAGTACAGGTGAGTGACCCACACAGCCCTGGTGAGAACAGGTGAGTGTGACCCACACAGCCCTGATGAGTACATGTGAGTGTTTGACCCGCACAGCCCTGATGAGTATAGGTGAGTGTGACCCACACAGCCCTAGTGAATACAGGTGAGTGACCCACACAGCCCTGATGAGTACAGGTGAGTGTGATCCACACAGCCCTGGTGAGTACAGGTGAGTGACCCACACAGCCCTGGAGAGTACAAGTGAGTGTGATCCACACAGCCCTGGAGAGGGCAGGTGAGTGTATTCCACACAGCCCTGGAGAGTACAGGTGAGTGTATGACCCACACAGCCCTGATGAGTACATGTGAGTGTTTGACCCGCACAGCCCTCATGTGTATAGTTGAGTGTGACCCACACAGCCCTAGTGAGTACAGGTGAGTGACCCACACAGCCCTGATGAGTACAGTTGAGTGTGACCCACATAGCCCTGGAGAGTACAGGTGAGTGTGATCCACACAGCCCTGGTGAGTACAGGTGAGTGTTACCCACACAGCCCTAGAGAGTACAGGTGAATGTGACCTACACAGCCTTGGAGAGTACAGGTGAATGTGACACACACAGCGCTGATGAGTACAGGTGAGTGTTTGACCCACACAGCCCTGGAGAGTACAGGTGAGTGTTTGACTCACACAGCCCTGGTGAGTACATGTGAATGTGACCCACACAGCCCTAGAGAGTACAGATGAGAGTGTGATCCACACAGCCCTGGAGAGTACAGGTGAATTGACCAACACAGCCCTAGAGAGTACAGATGAGTGTGTGATCCACACAGCCCTGGAGAGTACAGGTGAGTTTGACCCACACAGCCCTGGAAAGTACAGGTGAGTGTGACCCACACAGCCCTGGAGAGTACAGGTGAGTGTAATCTTCACAGTCCTGGAGAGTACAGTTGAGTGTGATCCACACAGCTGTGGAGAGTACAGATGATTGTGTGAGAGTACAGGTGAGTGTATGACCCACACAACCCTTGAGGGTATAGATGAGTGTGTTACCCACACACCCTGGAGAGTACAGGTATGTGTGTTTAAATGGTACAATAAAGTATTCACTAGTATTGGAATACAAATTGTAAGCATATTAAATATAGACTGTAAGTATGAAAGCCTAACTTTCCATAGCCAATATATTTGATATATCTGGTTTTATTTTAAGTTTTTAACATAAAAAATTCAATATTGTTTTTATTTATGTTTTTAGAGTGATTGGCACCCTGTCAAACTCCTATGAATTTGCCAGAGAATACAACTGTCCGAAAAATGCACCAATGAACCCTGAGAAAAAATGTGTGGTTTGGTGAACAGACTTGGTGTGGAGCAACTTTACGTATTGACTATCATAAACCTGAATCCAACTAGTTTCAACTGCATGTGCCATCTGTACATTTGGTTTTGTTTTATTACTATGAGAATATGCTATGGAAAACTTGTCTGTCATTAGCTTACCTGAGCACAATGTGCTCATGGTGAGCTTTTGTGATCGCCTTTTGTCCGTCGTGCGGCATCCATCATGCGGCGTCAACATTTGCCTTGTTAACACTCTAGAGGCCACATTTATCTTCATGAAATTTGGTCAGAAGATTGGTGTCAATGATATCTGGGATGAGTTTGAAAATGTTTGCTTGAAAAAAACATAGCTGCCAAGGGGCGGAGCATTTTTCCTTCTATGACTATATATGGCTATAGTAAACTCTTGTTAACACTCTAAAGGCCAAATTTATTGTCTGATCTTCATAAAACTTGGCCAGAAGATTCATCCCAATAATATCTTAGACGAGTTCAAAAATGATGCCGGTTGGTTAAAAAACATGGCCGCCTGGGGGCGTTTTTTTTTTCCTTATATGGCTATAGTAAAACCTTGTTAACACTCTAGAGGCCACATTTATTTTACGATCTTCATGAAACTTGGTCAGAAGATTTGTCCCAATGATATCTTGGATGAGTTTGAAAATGGTTTCGGTTGCTTTAAAAACATGGCCATCAGGGGGCGGGGCATTTTTCTACTATGGCTATATAATGCTTTAGTTAAACCTTATTAACACTCTAGAGGCCACATTTATTGTCCAATCATCATGAAACTTGGCCAGACAATTTGTCCCAATGATATCTTGAATGAGTTCGAAATGGTTCCGGTTAGTGGAAAACATGGCCGCCAAGGGGGTGGGGCATTTTTCCTTATATAGCTATAGTAAAACCTTGTTAACACTCTAGAAGTCACATTTATTGTTCGATCATCATGAAACTTGGTCAGAAGATTTGTCCCAATGATATTTCTGACAAGTTCGAAAATGGTTCCAGTTGCTTGAAAAACATGGCCACCAGGGGGCGGGGCATTTATCCTTATATGGCTTCATGAAACTTTGTCAGAATATTTGTTTAAATGATGTCTTGGATGTGTATGAAAATGGTTCTGGTCTGTTGAAAAAGCGTGGCTGCCAGGATGTTCACTAGTCATGAAAGTTGGTAAGAACATTTGTTCTAATTACATCTTGTGCTGCACAGAACCGATCAGTTCCTTTGAATCCCAGGAGAGCGACTTTGGGCCTTTTAGGCTGTCTTGGTTTTATTTTCCCACAGAGTGGGATTCATTAAGAATTGCACTTGTCCTCTGAATGTCCTTACATACAAGCACTTGTCCTCTGAATGTCCCTACAAACAAGCACTTGTCCTCTGAATGTCCATACGTACAAGCACTTGTCCTCTGAATGTCCCTACGTACAAGAACTTGTCCTCTGAATGTCCCTACGTACAAGCACTTGTCCTCTGAATGTCCCTATGTACAAGCACTTATCCTTTGAATGTCCCTACGTACAAGCACTTATACTTTGAATGTCCCTACGTACAGGCACTTGTCCTCTGAATGTCCTTACGTACAAGCACTTGTCCTCTGAATGTCCCTAATACAAGCACTTGTCCTCTGAATGTCCCTACGTAAACATTTGTGCAGGTATGTCCTTGAGATTTTTTAAAACTTTCACAGTTAAATCACCTTTATGTGTAGAATCATTAATGTTGTTGCTAAAGAAATTTGGGCTTAAACCATTTTTGGCAGAATAATGGCCTTGTGTCTGTTTATCCAAAATGGAATCTATAATCTCAAACTTGTGTGTAGTTGATTGTAAAGAAAGGAATTGTGGCTGTGACAATTTTTTTGCAGAAGTATGACCCTTTGTCTGTGTTCCCACTAAATAATATATAGTCCCAACATATTGTGTTTTCAGCTCCCCTTTATATACTGGGTAATATTGATAAACCTTCACACTTAAATAAAATAATGGTCTAGATGATCAGGGAGAAAGGAATTTTGGCTGTTACATTTTGTGGAAGAATTACAGCCCTGTCTCTATTTTAAGCTCACCTGAGTACAATGTGCTCATGGGGATCTTTTGTGATCGCCTTTTGTCCTTCATTGGGCGTCAACATTTGCCTTGTTAACACTCTAGAGGCCACATTTATTGTCCGATTGTCATGAAACTTGGTAAGATTATTCCCAATCATATCTTGGACGAGTTAAAAATGGTTCCGGTCGGTTGACCAGAGGGCGGGGCATTATTCCTTATATGGCTTTAGTGAAACCTTGTTAACACTTTAAAGGCCACATTTATTGTCCGGTTTTTATGAAACTTTGTCAGAATATTTGTCTCAATTATATCTTGTACGAATTCTAAAATGGTTCGGGTTGGGTATAAAAAATGATGTCAGGGGTCGGGGCATTTTTCCATATAATGCGATAGTAAAACCTTTTTATCACTCTAAAAGTTACATTTATAGTTCAATGTTCATGAAACTTGGTCAGGACATTTTTTCATAAGATATCTTGGGCTACACAGAACAGGTCAGTTCCTTTGTATCTGAGGTGAGCGAGTTTCGGCTCTTTACAGCTTCTTGTTTGCGTTTTAGAATATATAGTGGATGTGTCTTGGGGGCATTAGTGTCTGAGACACATTAAGAGCTTGAGTGGATGTGTCTTGGGGGCATTAGTGTCTGTGACACATTAAGAGCTTGAGTGGATGTGTCTTGGGGGCATTAGTGTCTGTGACACATTAAGAGCTTGAGTGGATGTGTCTTGGGGGCATTAGTGTCTGTGACACATTAAGAGCTTGAGTGGATGTGTCTTGGGGGCATTAGTGTCTGTGACACATTAAGAGCTTGAGTGGATGTGTCTTGGGGGCATTAGTGTCTGTGACACATTAAGAGCTTGAGAGGATGTGTCTTGGGGGCATTAGTGTCTGTGACACATTAAGAGCTTGATATTCTTTTTTGCGGACGAGGTATTGTGTTGAACCCAGTGTTATGTGTTATTTATTATGTTTGTATAAATAGCTTCTTTGTTCCTTATGGGGCTTGAATAACAAATTGACAAAATGATTATACATTTTTACTGTACTTACAGATATGTGGACAGTGCTATTTTCAGTGTTGGTAGTTCATATGTATATATCTTGTTATTTATTTAGTTGCATTGAAGCTATTTTTATCAAGCCAATTGTGTGATGTAGTGTTTGGTTGAGCTGGCATCAATCTGATCTTGTCCAGACTGTAACTTGATTTGTTTGGCAACTTTTTTGGGGCAACAAATGATCAATGGGTAATTCATGTTTATCATTTTCACAACCTGTGTCTTTAACTAAAAAGTTTAAGTCTTTTGTTTTTCAAGTTAAAGATCAAATATGAGCATGTTACAGCTTGTCTGGACTGTCAATTAATATTCTTAAAATTATTAAAGAGTAACTTTCCTCAAATGATCTTGGTGTAGTAATGTTATGTCATGTGCTTATTCCATTTTATTTATGTAAAGGTCACTGTCACACTCTCAAAGGTGAAATATGGGCATAATTCAGCTTAAAATGACTGTCCACATGTGGAAACTGTTTGTTATGCATATGACATGTTGAACCTATGCAAAAGTCATAGTTGAACATGTCTTAACACTTGAAATTCCAAGGATTGCTGACAATAATATTGTGTTGAGGTTGTAATGGTAGGTACCTTGTAATACAACTGAGTTTCATACTGCAGGAGCTTATCATGGAGGAAAGGGGGGAACTTGAAGAGGTTTACTTAGTTTAGAACCTGATGTATTGAGTATAATGTGTTAATATTTGTGAGATAATTGTTAGTCTGAGTGATGTTGTTCCTAGAGTCAGTTCTAATGGCCTGTCCAGTCTGCGCTCCTACAATACCCATTTCATGATTTATTAAGGAAAGCCAGAAAGATGATCCAGATTCGGCATTGGGACAAAATGATATTAATAGCTTGGCTCTTTTTAACATTGTGGACCAATTTTGTGTATAGGGTAAATATTGAAATATAGCATTTGCTTTGTTATACATGTATATTTATAATTCACTGTTTTTGCTGATCATGTAATACTGTACTTCAAATGTGGCCAAAAAAATTAAATAATTATTCCCTTAACTATGTTTTTAATTTAGGTACATGTACTGTTAATATTTTGTTTGTGTGTCTGATCATAAACGAAGTGGTTGTTGATCTCAGTTAGCTGAACCTCCCTGGAGATTCCTGGACCCATGTCTAGTGTGTGTACTTGATAGGGTAAGGTTGTTACTTTAAAGCTGCTGTTACACTATTCTAAGTTCTGTGTAGGGTTGTGGTAGGATGCAGACTTAATTTGATGTTTATATAATAAAGGTTAATAAGACGAAAGAGTAAAACCTGGAACACTCTTTAACTTACCAAAATTAACCTGATATGTACAAACTGAATTAGCATAAATAACATGCTTGAACTGTGTCCTTTAATCCTACTCAGTATAGTTTGTACGCTTGTTTCACAGGTTTGATGCCAACATTACAGTAGTTTAGTGGGTATTCATTTATCTATCGTACTCAATTCCAGTAAAGAAATTAAACTATATACAAAGTAATGGAATAATATGGAAATATTCCTGCATGGTCAGTGTCCGGTTTGTATTGGCAAGCTTTACATATAAAGTTTGCACATTTTTGCAAGCAGAAAGTTTAGTAATTATTTGAAAATACATTAAGTTTCACACAAAAACAACTTCAAGTAGTGAAACTTTGATACCATAAATGTTGTAGATGCTTGATACAGGTACCTATTGTGTGTATAGGTGCCTGCTTCATAGTAGGTCTTGTGCTACATGAGCTGAGGCATGTTGGAATTGCTAATGAACGAATGTATGACCTATTCATATTTTAATAATAATGTCATGAGCACTGCTGTCAGTGTGTGTCATGGTTGTCAGTTTTAGTTGTCACTACAGACCGATATTATTAAACCAGGGATGGTTCATGTGCATATGTATATTATAGAAGTTATTATTTGTTGTTGCTGTTTGAAATAAATCCAACCAATTACATTTTTATCTTTTTCAATGAGAAATACATTCAATTTTTAGCTCACCTGATCACATAGTGATCGTGTGGAGCTTTAGGATACATGTACTGTGTTTTCAGTCGTCAAAATTTAAAGATTTTCAAATATTTCCAGACCATTGCATATGTAGGTCACCAGATGTAAATATGGAAGAAGCAAACTAAAAAAATCTCTGAAACCACAAGGTTCAGGGCTTTGATATCTGGTCTAGTAAATTTTGATTTAAGTCGTGCAATTGGGCTCAGAAATGGCCACGCACCATGGATCACATATTTTATATTGATTTACATGACGTGAACATCTTTTCTAAAACGACATGTCCCAGAGGGGTAATATTAGGGATGTTGCAAGTTATGGTGGACCCCTACCAAGTTTTATGGATCTTGCGATAACTTTAAAAGTTCTTCATATTTGTTCATGAAACTTGGAACATGTATAGATGGCAATACGGACATTATGCACGTCATTTCATTTTGTTCCTACGTAAAAAAATTCAGGTTGCTATGGCAACAACAACAAAAAACTGTCAATGGTAGGGGAGCCGGTAGGGGACATATATTGCTTGGCAATAGTCTTGTTACTAATAGTATTTATTCTTTCTTAATGAATACTCATAAAGTCTTCAATAAAATAATAGTTAAGTAATACTTTGCATTTTGACTCGGTAATAAATCGTCTGGGAAAGACACAATTGACTATTCATAAACGTGGATAACTCCGTATTGCTTTCAAGATGAGAAACACAAATTACCGAAAAATTTAGTGTCACGATAAGACGGAAATCGTTTCTTAATATAAACAAATGTTTGCCGTACTATTCAGTCGGTATGGAAGTCGTTCTTGAAAGACTGAAATGCTACCGAAATTTGCAAGATGGTCATAAATAACAGTTTGACTTCAATTTCCTATCGAAAAGTATTGTGCTAAGATGTTCCATTTAGAAGAAACAACGATATTTTTATCAATCCGCGTCATGCGAAAATGGGTCTTATGCCATATGTGACTAGCGTAGCTATGGTCCAGACTGCGCATCTCACAGTCTGTCAGGAGATCCATAATGAGACCACAAAACCTTGCGCAACTGCGCAGACAGGGCTTTAGCTACGCGACATAAAACATATTTTCGCATAACGCGGCTAGAAAAGTATGATTTGAATGTGTCGAAAGAAAACTGCATTGCGAAAGAAAACTGCATGCAAATCAAATATTTGAATACCATATATTTCGATGGTAAAAAAATAAACTCCACAATAAGCAAATTTAGGACACAAATAATGTGATCTCCCATATTGTAATTTTTATTTACAAACATTAACATGTGGTTTGAATACACCTGCAATTAATAACACAAATTTCAGCGGTGAATATGCGACAAACAAGTGACATAAAGCCACAACAACAATTAAAATCATTTTGTTCAATTAAATTTTTTAAAGCTTGTTTTTCTAACTTTATTTCAAAGTCAGGATATTATATTTTAGCGTATCCGACCTACAAAATGGCCAATGGCAATTGAATCTGTCAGCTCACGGTTAAAGTTGAAAATGTAAAAGAAAATGGCGATTGTCAAAAAAATCAAGGTAACTCTATAAATGATATACCGGTAGTATTCATTAGTTCAACAGAGCTCGGTCAGCAGCTGGAGCATGCACGTCGCCATCGGGGAGAGAGTCACTCGCAATAGATTTTATTGAAGACTCCGAAGAGTCGCCAAGCGGAATGGTAATTGTCCGTAGGTGGATATTGGTATCATTACATCGCCTAAGGAGGTTCGGATATGGGAACATCCTCGGGTGGCTCTGTTAATCAAGCGAGTACCGTCATCCGTCGACCTGGATGTCCTCTCCTGCTGACTTCGCTTACTCCCAAAACTTGGAAGGATCGCTTTAAGCGGAATGGTAATTGTCGGTAGGTAGATAGTGGTTTCATTACATCGCCTGAAGAGGGACGGGGACAGCGGATGTGTCAGCGTAGAGGAAGGGCGTGGCGGACCTTGGGCAGAGAAACAGGCCAGGATTTTGAGGGGGTTGCCCTATGAAGATAATGGAAGTTTTGAAGGACGGCGGTACTCAGTACGCTCAGCGTGCTGAGAAAACCGTTCTGAGGTTCGGGTCGACAGCTGTGGGGTCTAGAGAGGCCATACATGCAGCGCGAGAAGCGGGAAGATCTTCTGTATTTCATCACTCCCTTTACAGAGTTACCTTGTCATTTTAAGGGCAACCCGACATTAATCGTCGTTAAATTGTCTACCTGTGCTCATTAAGGTGTCATTTGCCACCATGCACTGCACTATTTGGATCAAAATTATATCGTTGGGGAATACCCGAGCAGCCGAGGTAAATTTGACATATTTGTGACGTACTTGGGGGGGGGGGGGGGGGGTCCAAGATTTTGTGACAGTTTGTGACAGGGGGGATGGGGGGGGGGGTGTAAAAATGGTAAAAAAGGCTTGACATATATTATGGACGGCCGCTTTCGGTCGGGTCTGCCAGTCTAAATGTTATTACCCGAAAACATTTGAATGAGTTTATAATTTGAATATAACTACTTTAATTTTTTAGTATGTTTTAAATATTCAACTGTTTGTCATGTGGATTATATAGAATGTTCTTAGTTTGATTTATATTACAGTCATGTGTGTTGACAAAGACAAGACTAGACAAACATTTATTCCGACTTGCACAATGAACATTGTCCAAACACTAGACCTTTCACATTCAATTATGTAAAAGAGATAAACATAGTAATAATATAAACATAAGCAGCATCGTATACGGTACATATCTAAAACAGAGTATTACAGAGTATTAAAATAAAGGACATTTACAAACAAACTGAAACTCATCTTCCACATCTAATTCGTTACAACAAAGGCAATAACGTTCGTTTTGTGGTATGCTTTGACCAGCGTATCTTCCAGTTTGAATTCTAAGTGGCAGACTCGAAGTTCGAAGCTTTGTGACGTAGTGTCTAATGATTTAGGTACATGTAATATATCGAAATAATTTTCGTAAACAAACATAGACTTAAACACGTGGTACATATCTAAAATAGAGCTATTTTCAACAGATCGAAACCACTCTTGTTTATAGGTATCAATAACAACATTTTTAAAATGTGGTATAAATATTTTAACATCGACAGAGCTTGGATAATTAAACACGTAAGATCTGACAATTTTTTATATTAGATACCCAATTAGTACGACCGTTTTGGCAATCATTTAATGCTTGTGTATAAATTGATTTTAAAATGTTATCAGTTTGAATAAGTTTACCAAACTCAAACTCAAACTCAACTCAGTTTATTAAGTAAATAAATGCCGTTGGCCAAAAATTCACAGTATTTGATACAGAAGATAACACATGTTTGTAGTTGCGAACACATCATCTTAATTATAAAATATATCAACATATAACATAGTGTTCATGTAACATTAAAAATATATCAGCTTATTCAATTTTGTTCAAAAGATGATACATACAAACATAATTTCAATAGTGTGTCATTATCTGTTTTGCTCATCAGATTATAAAAGTTATGTACAGTATTTCCACCCATATACTTGTTATATAGAAATTTTCTGCGGACAACGTCATATTTACTGCATTGAATAAAACCGCATGGTATTCACAATCATTAATTGATAAATTATTCTCGTAAAAACAAAAATTACAATTTCTCAAATTATATGCAAAGTGCAACTGCCTACCAACTTTAATATTTAACTTGTGATTGGAGCACCTAAACTTGGCAAATGCTATCTGATATTTTAGCGGAATTTCCAACAGCAAATACCTTTCGGTGTAAAGTAGAGATTTGTTGCTCTTACAATGGTTGTAAACCTCTAGATGCATTGCTAATGTCATTGTGCCAATTTTGGGTGACGCAATCAATTATACGCTGACGAAAATTGCATACAAATAAATCTACGTTTCCAACATCCTTAGAGATCGAGACGAACCCGAAACCATATCTAAATATTAAGTATTTTACATTTGTTGCCCAGCAAGTACGCCCGGCGTTATCTATTGATATTAACATATTATAGCATTGTTCGGGAAATCTGTTATTTAGTCCATTTTAGATGGTTAATTTTTAGGGCAAAGATTTTACTTTTCCTAGATTTTCTTAAACTGTGTTTATTTCATTCTATGACCCTTAAGGTCCAATAATTGTATTAAGCTCAAATTTTCATGTCAATATGTTGGCGGCCATCTTGGATTTCAAAATGGCCGCCACGGAAAATGGTAGCACGGCAGAAATCTTCTCATAACTTGGACATTTATGGGTATAAAAAGACCATAAAGGTGTCAAAATGTTCCTTAGACATCGTACATTAATTCTATAAATGACCCATTTGAATGCACTCATTTGCATATACATGAATATAAAAATGATTGAAAAATCATAACTTTTTTAAGGAAAAAAAACAGCGAAGATATTTTGTCCAGCTTATTTCTGATAATTTGGAGGGTGAGATACTATTGGAATCAAATAAACTAGACTAACATATCTAGATAGATGTGTACTAGGCATACGTTTCATCTCATCATACAAAATATAATACAAAGCAGACTGTAATCTCGGAAGTTGGGATCGAAGTGCGGATAATGGCTTAAAGGGATCTTTTCACGCTTTGGTAAATTGACGAAATTGAAAAAAGTTGTTTCAGATTCGCAAATTTTCGTTTTAGTTATGATATTTGTGAGGAAACAGTAATACTGAACATTTACCATGGTCTAATATAGCCATTATATGCATCTTTTGACGATTTTAAAACCTAAAAATTATAAAGCGTTGCAACGCGAAACGATTGAATAATTTGGAGAGTTCTGTTTTTGTCGATAAATTTTGTGAAACTACGAAGATTGCTTATATAAGGTATAAAATACTTCACGTATATGTACTCGGCGGAATAGCTCAGTAGGCTAAAGCGTTTTTACTTCAGGACTCTGGCAGGACTCCAGGGGTCACTGGTTCGAAACCTGATCCGGGCAATGTTTTTTTCCTTTTTTTAATTTCATTCTTGATTTTTTACTGGAGCTTTTACGATCCAATGTTTACATTTATCGATATAAAGCATTTAATGAATAAATTAAAAAAATGCCAAAATCTGTGAAAAGGCCCCTTTAATACATAATAAATAATGATAAATGCCTCATGGTTTTATTATCCATTGTTTGATTTTGAATATGTATCCCCTTTAAGAATGTATATATAAGTAGATGTCAAAATGCATTTTTCTTTCATCAAAACAATTGCCATAACATCTTTAAGAAGTATCTATTTGAGTACAATTGGGACAAGATGAGTCAAAGGCTAAAAGAACGTCTTTACTTCAGTTCCTCTTAATTTTGTTATATTTATTTCTAAAATATGCTCTCAAATTAGATCTATATCCAGTGGTAGTAATTTTGTTAAATAATATACGTTTCTCCTTTTTTGCTATCACACAATATATAAAAAATACATAGTTGTTTCCCTTTGTTATATTCCGCCATTACAGTTGACAAAACTAATTAGCAGACAGCATTTTGTTTTTCTCATTTACATCATTCCAGGGTAAATTATTGGATTGATTTTATGTTATTCTCCTTTAATAACACTTTGCAAAGCATTTATTCAAAAGTGTATGATATTGTTTTCTTTGTAAATGCATCATGGCCAAAAAATAAAGTGTAGTAGTGGTCGGATGGGTACCGATACTCGGATATTTTATATTTTCTCGCTATATTAATCATCAAATTCAACCATACATTCTTGTATAGTACTTAATTGATTAAACAAGAATGAAATGTGTCAATGTATCTAAGACTTAAAATATTCTATGTATATTTCAGAGAATAATGATGGATTTTCCACCACTGGATAAACATAGCCAGAACTGATTACTCATTATGCCGGGTTTGCCAGATTGACAATGGAGACCTTAGTGGCTGTTCTAGAGAACTTGTATGACCTTAATAAGATAGCATGCCCTGATTCAGGCAAAGTAATATTAACCTTTGATATGGATCTGTATTTGAGAGCATTAAAACTAGAATACATTGATCCCCAACACTATGGTTGAAAATGGTGGTTGGCCCCTGGGCCATTCCACACAAGTTTGTATGCTGTGCGTTGTCTTGGCAAGACTATAGAAAACAGTGGTATCGATGACCTGTGGGTGAAGAGTGGGCTCTATAGTGATGTGGTTTGTAATCAAATCATCAACGGAAGCAACTATACCAGGGCTATGGAAGCCCATGAGACAACACTTCAAGTATTTACAGACCTGTGACTGTCAGCTTTCTTTGAAAGTCGCAAACGAGTATATGATGCATTAATTGCAGACTTCAGCAGTCTTAAGTGTGTTTTGCAGTCTGGTTCACATGAAGAAATAAAGAAAGCTCACAAAGATCTGAACATAACAATTGAATCCATTTACCTAGAAAAGCAGTTGGCAGATTTTGATAAAGAAAATAAACAGCATCCTATATATGCTTACTACAGAGGTTACATTTGCCAAGTTATGACATTATTAGCATTTCAAGGTCCATTAAAGATAAACAACTGTTCCTGTATTTAGCATCCTTAGAAAGGCTAAGCACGTACTAAAACCGGTTAGATTATGCACAGAACATACTAGAATTTGTTGCTAGGTCGTACGAATCGAAGGAAATAGAGCCAGAGATATGGATCAGCCTACTGAGGGGAGACTTTGCATACAGCTCCCAGAATGCAATTCCATTTACCTCTACATAACTGGATCAGGCACAGGAACACCAGAATATGAAAATTAAGGGTGGTGGTGGTATATCAGGAATCACAACTAAGCCTATCGCACTGTTCAAATACTGTCTGGCTGCACCAGAATTGGCAAAGATTTCAAAAGAAACAGGCACCATGATTGGCAATACAGATACATCCTCCAAAAAGCATCACCAGTTAAATACGTCGGATGAAACAAGGCAAGATAATAATGTAGAAAAGTTGAAAAAATAACTTAATGACTATAAACAATTCAAAGACAAGGTATTCAATATTGTATCAAAGAAATGTCTAAGCAATGAAGCAAAAGAAAATATAATTGATGTTGAGAACAGAGGACACAAGGCAAGAGATAAATTTGTCAAGAATCGAATCAATGGTGAAACAAACATGTGGGACAAGATGACCAAAGTAAAGGTTCACAGTTGGAATTAATTAAACAAAAGGAAGAAAGATAAGGACACGTCACAACAACAACAAAACAAAACAACTGCATTACTGTCAAGAATGCTGATAATTTCCAAGTCTGATAGACAGCTTGACATCAAAGATACAGTTTCAAACTGCGAACTACTCCCAGTTAATAAGACATGAATTAGGAAAAGCGCTAGAAGAATATGACACAGACGTGATTGATGCCCAGTCAATAACAACTGAAAGAGATGATAGTAGACAGCTAATTGTTGATGGAATGGCAGTGTCACAGGCAGTTGTTAATGGGTGTAATAAAAGTGTTAAAACAACATGTGAAGTAATATCTGAAATATCCGTTTCTACCATTGACAATCTTGCTAAAAAGTACTTTTGCACACGAGTAATTTTTGATAATTATGCAAAACCTCATAGTTTAAAAGACACATTAAGGTATGACGCCAATGAAATTAGTGACATAATTATTGACGACGAAACAGCAATTGACAGCATATTGTCCAGTAGAAAAAAAGACAGATTAACACTGTACTTGGCTGAAAAAACTTTTTAACAATTCCAATAAAAGAATAGTGACAGTAACAAGGGAAGGTGTTCGGTCAAACAATAATGAAGTTAATCCAACCACACTAGTAAGTACACTTGGAGACTTTTCTAACGCATCACTTTTCAAACTTGAATATCTCAGTTACGAGTAAAGATATTGATTAAAAATTTTACATACGATCATTTGACTACATTCTATGCAAGCTCACGATAAAATCATACATCCGTGACGATTAAACGCTTTAGCGCGTGGGGTAGGTGTGGTTCCATATTTTTGCACGTGGAAATGTTGAAACGCGATTTAATTCTAGTTTTATTTCAATGTAATTATTTTAGGTGGATTCTTACACAAGAAAAACATAAAATTAATTTACAAAACAATATAGCTCGTATGAAAATTCAGGAGCGCAATCGCGCACTTTGCATTTTACAGGCTACCTTTCCCACTTGCTAAAGCGCCCGATCTTCACGGATGAATGATTTTATCGTTAGCTTGCACATATTGTAGTCAAATGATCACATGTGCAATTTTAAATAAAAATATTTACTCATTATTGAGATATGTAAGTTTTAAAAGTGTTCCGTTAGAAAAATCACCAATTGTAGTAAAAGGCGATATACATGTTATTCCAATTTAATTTAAATTACATAATTCTAAGTAAGTTTTTACACAAGAAAAACATAATATTAATTAAAGAAAACTAATATGGCTCGTATGAATATTCAGGAGCAGAACGGCTTAATCGGCATGTTGCAAGCCGGTGTAGGTTTATGCGTTTTACTTTTCACATTGTTATTATTTAACGTTTTACAAGTTTGCGAATTTGCCTTTTGAAGTGACGTTTTTAATTTGTTAAGTTTAAGATTTTATTGTTTTTCAATTTCAATGAAATTTTCAGGAATTATCAGATATTTGTTGAATTATTATTGGTCCAAATTTCAACACAAGCCGTTCAAAAAATAAGGGAGCTATATTGATATGATTAAGTGATGCGTTAGAAAAGTCTCCAAGTGTACTCAGGAAGAGGCAAACACACTCATGATCATTCATGCTGTAGAAATTGTAAAAAATGGATTCTCTGTTGATTTCTTCAGCCAAGACACGGATTGGTTGGTTCTTTTACTGAGAAGACATGATATATTATGGACATTACCAAGGATGTTGACTGGCCATAAGGACTCGAGGAGATTAATTTCTATAACCAACATTTACAAAGCAATAGGTGAACAGAAAGCAAAAGCATTACCAGCTATGCATACACTTACCAGTTCAGACACAACAGGTCATATCCACGGAGTAGGCAAAAAAACTGCAAATAAATGTATTTTGGCTTGTTCTGATGAAGCTCTCGATGTAATAGCTCGACTCGGAGAGGGTGATTGACCATCACCTGATGTAGTGAATGAATGTATGAGGTACTTGTGCTCTTTTAGCAGTCCAAACTTGAGTCCTGGTGAAATACGTTGGAAAACATTTCTGGGATTATCATCTGTTACATGCATTGATAAAATTCCAACAACATATGGAACTTGTTATCAACACATATTGCGGGCCCACTTGCGAGCTTATGTTTGGCTTCAGGATACAATTGTCGACCCAGTGTATTTAGAACCATTGAAGTGTGGTCGGGAAGTGTCTGATTATAAAGTGCGGCCTGTTTTGTCTTTTGATTATATTGCTTCAATGATACTCTAGCACAGCTAGTAAACTGTAGCTGTGGTATCAGCAAATGTGCAAGAAGGTGCACATGTCGACAAAACAAAATGTACTGGTAATGAGGACTGCTTAAACACACATGCAATATTGGAGGAAGAGGAAGACATTTAAATTCCTAATGTGAATTTTCATATTGGTTCAATGTTTGTACTACTTTGATCTATAGATGAAAACTAGTGTGCACATTAAGAGCTCATGACTCGTTATCAGTACCATACATTTTAAGGGTTTCAGTTATGATGACAAAGTAGGGAGTTATGATTAAGATATAGAAATTACTAATAGTCTAAACAACTTATTAATTAAGTTATTAACCAATTTGTGTCTTACCTTTCACAGTATTAACCAAACAGAGATACAACTCTAGTTTACATATTGTTAATCAACACAATACAAGTTTATCAAAAGCATGTATACCTAGTTTTCCATTTCAGTGACATTTGACACTCCAAATTAACTACAAAATATTGTAAAAATACTGTTTCTTATACTGTTATATCGTTAAATTTCAATTATATTACCGTAATATCTAATTTATTTCATATGAAAATCATTTATTTAATCATAACAAGTACATAGAATTATTCTACAGTGTTTTATTAACAATTAGACACCTTTTTGGACATTTTATACCAACAAATGTCCAAGTTGTGAGAGTTTTTCTGTTTTGTAACCAAATTTCGAGGCGGTCATTTTGAAATCCAAGATGGTCGCCAAATCACTGTCATTCAAATTTGACACATAAATATCCCTAGTAAGTGTCTCGTGAGCATTTTGACACCTTTTTGGTCCTTGTATACCCACAAATGTCCAAGTTATGAGTGTTTTTTCTGTTATTTTACCAATTTTCGTGGCGGCTATTTTGACATTCAAGATGGCCGCCATATCAATGACATTGAAATTTGACACGAAAATGTTTAACAATCTATAATGAGCATTTTGACACCATTTTGGTCATATAATACCCACAAATGTCCAAGTAACGAGCGTTTTACAATTGTGCTACCCATTTCCGTGGCGGCCATTTTGAAATCCAAGATGGCCGCCAAAATATTGACATGAAAATATGAGCTTCATAAAATTATTTGACCTTACATGTCATAGAATGATATAAACCCAGTTTAAAAAAATCTAGGAAAAGTAAAATCTGGTTTACCATTTCAAACCGACTAAGGCATCATTAACAGCTTACACCAATATTTAATGCAATTAACAAAATATGTAACAGATAAGGGTAGCCGGCCACATTAACCAAGGGCGATACAGGTATTAGTATTTTTCCTTACATGCAAATGGCGTTTACAAAATTTATTTTGGACAGTTTCAATGGCATTAACATATTCATATCCCCATATCTGTGAGCCGTAACACAATATTGGCTTAACCATGCCATCAAAAAGTAAAAAGAGTTCTATAATAGGGAAGTTTCCAAAAGTCCCTTTATAACTATAAATTGAGAATATTGCTTTTTGAGCTTGTGAACTCAGTTTATCTTGCGCCGCGTTCCATAATAATTTGGGTGTTAACAATAATCCCATGTATTTATAAGCGGAAGTGGTATTTATTTTCGCTCCACGATATGTCCAGCGCTGGTAATTTTTTAAAGGTCCGCCATTTCTAAAAACAATAATTTCAGTTTTCTCTAAATTAATCTCCATTCCCGTGTAAATACAAAATTATAGGCCGTTTCCGCACAGCTAGCAATATCTTCCGGAAACATGAGGCTTAAAATGAGAATGAAAATTCCAGACCCACATGTTTCACGTAGCATTACTGATAATTCATCTATAAATAGAGCAAATATGGTAGAACTGGTCTTGTCACCCTGATCACGTTGAAAAAACTCTGATATATTAATTTGACAAGTGGTTCTATACTTCGCAGCAGAATTAGTGACGGCTGTATTATGTACTTTAACACAGGAATAGAGTGAGCTGTGCATATTTTTAAATACGTTAATGAATTTACCTTTAATTCCCTTTTTTGTTAAGTGCTTGAAACATGACATTGTGGTTTATTTTATCAAATGCCTTTCTAAAGTCTATATATAAGCTACCCCCCCCCCTTTTTTTATAAACATTTTTGAGCCATTGCTTGAAGGCAAAAAAACATTATCCCGAAACCCTGCTTGAGATTAATCAAATTAATTGTTTTCTTCCGCCCATTCATATAAGCGTTGATTTAATATACCGGAAAATATTTTGTGCATTATATTAGTTAAGGAGATTCCACAGAAATTTCCAAGAATATGTGTAGGTCCAGGACATATTATACTCTGACCCCAAGTTTTAGGAAAATAACCAGAATCAAAAATTCGATTAAAAAGTTATATTAAGAAAGGTGTAATATTGCTTAACGAATTTTTATAAAACTCAGCTGGTATTCAATCTATGCCACTGCTTTTATTATTTATTAAATTACAAATTTGAAATTCGACTTCTGCGAGTGTAAAGGGCTCATTTAACGAAATCATATCATTGTTTATGACATCTGTGTTATTGTTTGTAACAATGCTCGGTTCTTGATCGCTGTGTTATAAACTACGAAAGTAGTCGTGCCATTCATTAGCCTCGATACAAGTAGTAATGTTTTGTTGCGGTTTAGCTTGCTTAATTTTTTCCACATGAAATTCTGATTTTTTTTCGATTCTGGATAAGTTCTGCTCTATTTCTGCTCTATTTTTTCTTTGTAACTTACAAATTTTAGTATAGCAATATTTTTTAAATATATGTCTGCGATCCTTATATTCATTCAGATCAGATGCTAAATTGTAAGCTCGAAATTTTCTTAAATATGTGTATTTTTGTTTCTTAAGAATATTACACTATTCATCCCACCAAAGTAACTGTAATGATCGTTTATAGTTAGGAAACAAACGCATATTTTGCCTACCTCGTAGTATACAGCGTGAATTTTGTAAATAGCCGCTTCAATATTTTTAGTTATGAGATTATTATGTCAATCGAGGAACGAAACTGTCTGTAGAAATTGCGCCAATACAGTAAGTCTCGGCCATGAAAGTGATATTATGCGCATTTTTCACCGTTGAATTGAGCTGAAAAGAATTAACAGGTCAAAAGAGTTAGTTAAAATATGGTAACTGACCAATTATCTGCAACTCACCTTGCTACCAGTTGTTTATAAAATGTTATATATTCGATATTTTACATTACTGTACAGTCCTCTAAGCCGAACTGTCTTTTTATTAGGATCGGAGTTAGTGTTCGTGTGTCGTATGAATAGACATGAACGAATCTGCACTAAAACTAAATTTAGATTCATATCGTACATGCATGATCAGTTGTCAAACGAAAGTACGGTTGATATTCAATTGCATTATATATCTTTTTCCGGGATATTGTTTTAGTATGTTGATGCTGCATTAACAAATATAAGTGTATATGAAGTGAAAACACCAAAAATAAACAACGGTTGCGATAGACACTTATAAACATAGCTCATACTGTTAGATGCGCATAATATCAGTTTAAGATGGTTACGTCGTCTATAGATAATGACAAACATAATTGTCAGAACTACTACCCTAAAGTGCCCGAAAATCGCAAACTAATGTAAAAAATCATAACACAATAGTGTTACGGAAAGGCATTGTAATTAAACACGTAAACGTAGTATATAAAAAGCTTTGTAAATAAATGTCAAAGGTGTTATTGAACATTTCATAGTTGTGTTATTTTTTGTTTAATTAGAATGTTTTTTGTTGTTTAAATTAAGTTCATAATTAATTAAAAGATAATTTAATATCGCTGCATTTTTCTATGTCGGAATGTATGTCGGAATGTTTTATTAATGTAAAATAGCTTAGTCTTTAAGAAAAAACAACTACACTATATTATATTTGTAAAATTAAATTAAGTTGTAATATCATTACATTCTTAGATTTTGATAAAATAAAGGGACTTGAGTATGTGTTGTTTATTCATCATCATACAGCACGTGAAACAGTTATGTAAACATAATTATGTATAGGCATATACAATAATTGGTGAATGTCGATGCACAATTTTTCGCACGTTTTTTACTTGATTGTTGATATTTGTGTGATGGATAAAATGATAAAAGATATGTTTGTGGTCTTTTGTTGTATATATTATCTTAATATACAATTAATATAAGTTTAAATACTGGATTTTCGTGTTATTAAGATATATTTTTGGTAGATTTCTGTGTATTTTGGTATATTCCTGTAGATTCCGGTATTTCCAGTGACCCACTCTAGGTTATATTACACTAATTCGGATTCCCATAGGGTCCCATTATAAAACTGACAACTATCAACGCATTTTTCTTGGCTTTCCGACGTATCAATTTTTCCGAACCTGGTATCATTTTAAAGATGGATCTGTCCTCTTCCAATAATTGCAATCAAAAACATACCGTCTCTCAATTTCTAAGAAAGTAAATCGCTGTTGAATGCACCCACCGTAGAAAAACCTGTTTCGGAAGCCTAATTTCGACACAATAGAAAAGACACCACCAAAAGTTCATCTTTTCAGTCAACTTCCATTCCAAGGCATCAACGTACTCAAGAAAGATACAGGATATTACAAATAACCACAAAAAACATGTCTCACATTGTTAAATGGCTTTTATTCAAGAAGAGAAAATGAGCTTTTTAGTAATAGGCACAATGATTTGGTGTAATGTAACCTCTAATGCATTCATTACGAACAAGGGCATTGATAGATTGAAATATAATGCTATCTAGAAAACGGACCATCAATTTCAAATTAAATCTATAAAAAATGAATATGTTCACATATTGCGTACGGAAAGCAACATATGTTTTCTGCCAAAGTTGTATTTTAAAGCAAAATACTTATTTTGGCGTGCTGGCATGTCAAAGGTAGTTATATTTTTATCGCGAAAATACGTTGCAATTGTACCGTAAGGTTTCAGTAAGTTATAAAACTCGGGGTAATCCGGACACACACTTTGATATGATTATCTTTCGTTGGTCTACAAATAGTAGCCACTTTCAGTGTGTTTCTTTATCCCTTACTCTCATTAGACATGGTATCGGTCCTCATATAGTATCATACCTTAAACGAAAAGCCTTTAAGAAGTGCTGGTTATTTTTTTCAATTTTAAAAAGTAATTTATTTGAATGTTATCCATGACTTTACGACAATCAGTCTCATGATTTCTGATGATCGTTGGAAAGTAGGTCATGTTTATTCCAGGGTGATGCTATGATTTTTAGTTTAAACCTATTTATTTTAGCCTGATTGCATCAAAAGCCTAAGGCTTATATAAACGCTCTCAAGTCCGTTTCCTGGGCCTAGAACCAGTACTTGGTGTCTTTGGTGGAGATCTAAAGAACGCTCCCACGGTGGGGATCGAACCCGTGACCATCCGGTCGCTAGGCGGACACCATATCCATTACACCGTGGCAACCTATGATTTTTAATTACAGATGTAATGCAGGTTTTTTTATCTGATTTTGGGGAAAGGGCCTGGCCTTTTGTGAGGGGAAAAAAATCGCGCGAAACGTTGAATTTTGGGGGAAAAAAATCTGCGAAAAGCCGGATTTTGGGGAAAAAAAGGAAAGTCTAAAATAATCAATTTAACATATTTTACTGTTTTTAAAACAAATTCAAGGCAACAGATAACTTAATTATGCAATATTTTTCTAGTTTCTACAGTGTATCAGGTTAACTTATATATGAAAAGGTAAAAAAAAAAAAGATTTTTTTTTTTTTTTTTTTTATTTTTGGAGGGGAAAATGAAATCTAGGGGAAAATTTACCAGCTGAGGGGAAAAAAATCCGAGGGGAAAGGGCCGATTTTCGGCGGGTCCCAAAGAAGGAAAAAAAACCTGTAATGAAATAAGGTCACTTCCAACAGCCTTGCTGTTGGGCTAGCTCTTAAGCGATGCAGTTAGAATGCCTGACTACCACTCTGGAGGTTGTGGTTTCAGTCCCCCGATGGGGCTCAGGAATTTCATTTTAACGGCGACGAGGCGAACGATTCAGAAAGTGATGTGAGCTGATTAATGGTTTCTGGGTGGGCAATGCGGATGCAAGACATGTTGTAGCAGGCATATCTGGGCCTTGAAACATTAAGAGGGGGGAGAGTGTAGTGAAATAAGGTCACTTCCAACAGCCTTGATGTTGGGCTAGCTCTTTAGCGAGGCGGTTAGAATGTCTGACTACCACTTTGGAGGTTGCGGGTTCAATCCCCCATTGGAGCTCAGGATTTCCACTTTACGGAACACACAATTATGTAAGTATGTTTATGGATAAATATGGCTTTATCAAAAATCATAGCATCACCCAGGAATAAAAATGACCTACAGTGACACAAGGGGTTACGAATCTAGGGTAGTTTCGAACCATCATTTTGTTTTAAGCAAAGTATCTGTCTTTGTCATTGCTATTTGTGAAATTTTGCTGCAAAATTAATATTCCATTTTATTTCAAGCATACTCAACTTTCAGTAGGCAATAAAAACATACATCTGACAGCAGAATCAAAATTCTGAAAAGTAACATGTATGTATTTTTACAATAACACCGGTTATCACATGCTTTTAGCTCGAATATCAACAACAATTCCCACTTATTTCTTGTAGAAGTCACATTTGATGCCCAATCTTCATGATACTTTGTCAAAATGTTTGTCTAAATGATATGTTGGTTGAGTTCAAAAATTAGTCCGGTCCCTTTAAAAACATGGCTGCCAGGGGTCGGGGCAGTATTCCTTATATGGTTATAGAGAAACCTTGTGAACACTCTAGAAGTCACAATTTTTGCCCAATCATCATGAAACTTGGTCAAAACATTGGTTTCATTGATATCTCGGAAGAGTTCGAAAATGGTCCAGATCGGTGAAAAAACATGGCCGCCAGGGGGGCGGGGCAGTTTTCTCTATATGTACATGTATATAGTGAGAACATGTGAACACGCTATAAGTCACATTTTTGGTCCAATCTTCATGAAATTTGGTCAAAACATGTGTTTTCTAGATATGACGGTTGAGTTCGAAATGGTCCAGATCTGTGGAAAAAATGGCCGCCAGGGGGTGGGGCAATTTTCTCTATATGTATATAGGCAAAACATGTGAACAGTCTAGTTGTGATAAGCCATAATGTTAAAGAAAGATAACCTGTACATACTTTCTAATAGTTAACTAATAGTTAACTCCCTTGTATAAACCTGGGACTTCTTTCATAAAATGTGGTGTACATAAAGACAGTAGTTTGCATGCAATTTAATAAACCTATGTCATAAAATAACTGTACATGTACTAATGCACTGTAGAGCCTTATTTTTGATCTTTATTGATAAGCCAAGTTAACCTACTGTGTTTTGGTGTATTTAGCAGACTAATGTGCTATGAAACTGTTTCCATGGCAACCTTGTTATTTGGCATTTTCTAAATTAGAAAGACTCTTTTGATTAAAATAACTTTTGTAAATTCTTCTTATTTTTTACATTTGAGTCACTGGAGTTTTCCACTCTCCATAAATTGTGTTCTTTAGATTATTTTATAAACTAAATTTGTGAAGCAACTTCTACACTAACAGTTACTAATATTTATATCAGTTTTTTTGACAGATTGTGAACTTCTTTTTACATTCATTAAGGTATTTGCTGTATTGGTTCATTTTTAACGATGCATAGATTCTTTAGACTAAAGTTAGTTATTTTCATTAAAGCTGCTTTGGTTTTCACTTATAGATTAATTCTTTGAGTGTATTCAGGCGTATCTGACTGGACGCCTTTAGTTAATTGAATTACAACCAGTAAGTGTGTTAAAAATAAGCGTTCTTTAATTAGACTCGATAAATATTTCCGTATTACATAAAGTGCTCACAAAGTTACATAACTCGTAACCGTCCCGTGACCGGTTCACTTGCGTAAGCAAACGAGACCGCACTACCACAGTTGCTTATAGTAAAACATTGTGAATACTTTTAGTCTTATTTTTAGTTCAATCTGAATGACACTTGCTGATCTTCACACATGGTGACAGTCTTTATGAGCATAATATTTTTTGCTCATGATGAACTTTTTTGATCACCTTTTGTCAATTGTCTGTCTTCCGTTGTGCGTCATGAATATTTCGCCTGTTCAGCGCAAAACTGTTCTAACTCCATTTTTTTACAAAAATGACATTTTTATATTTTTGTAACTGGTTTTAATAAATACACATTATTCAAAATGAATTTCAACAAAATTCTTAAAATTGGGGCCAAAAAGGGCCAGTTGGCATTTTGCTCTAACTCAATTTAGCTGTAATGATCAGTGCAACACTGTTCCAACTTGAGTTGGAACAGTGTTGCACATAAGAAAATGACCAGAATCACTTACATTTTCAGTGCAATACTGTCGTAGATTTAATTTTCACAGTATACTTTGTTTGAATAATGACATCCTACTAAAACTATGGTGTCACTTTTGTTATATACATGAATTTGTATTAGACATTTATATCCATAGCAATTGTTTACACTTTGAATGTGTTTTTTAAACCTTTAAATACCATTAAAAACGGTATCTCATTACAATACTGGTAACAATAATAACAATACTATTTAAATTAATTAATTCTAAAAATTATCAGTTTTATTACAATTATAATTATTACTTTGTTAGTAGTAGTAGTTAGGTAGTAGCAGTAGAAGTAGGACTATTAGAAGTATCTTGCTAGTCTATTTCTCCATAATTACTGGCTGGAAATCAACAAAACATAATGACTATGAAGATGTCTGAATTAAATCACATTTTTGGGGTTTGCAGTACATTTAGTTAATATTTCTTGTTTTTATGGTTATCCTTATTTTAAATAAGAGCAGGTTGCAGTCAGACATTTTCTTGAGTTATGGAACCTTGAAGTTAGCTTTAATTTGTGTTCACACATTTTTTTCCTATGTAGGCATTTTTTAAGAAACCGTTTTTATTCTGTCGCATTAAGTCATATAATGACCTTTTCATGCTTGTACACAATTTATTCTCAAAAACAGTTTTCACAAAAGATTTGCTTTGCTCAAGTTGTAATATTGCCTGACCAAGGACATTGGGGATAATATATCAGGTTCAAAATAATTCTTGCAATACTTGTTTAGAATTAAAAAATGTGTCCTTGATGCAAATTCCTATTTTGGTTTTTCAACTTATTGTCCTAAGAATAAACTTGATTGTTAGCAATATTGGTGAGAAATTTGCATAGGAATATTGTTGACTGTAATACATCTATGTCACATTGTTGAGCATGGTACCAATCAGTAAGAACAATAGCATCATACCAAGATAAACCTGTGCTTTTTCCATAAATTAAGTCAAATATATTAATTGCATTCATTCATTACCAAAATTACTTTGTAAACTTTGCTTGTTACATTAAACATTAAAACATATATGGTGCTCAAGATCACTAGCCTCATCATCATGATGCTTTTATCATTGTGTTAACCACTGTGAATGGGTTTTTCGCAGAAGTCGTCAGTGCTTTACTTCTTATATCTTGGGACTTAAAATAACAGTTTCAAATATTTAGTCGTATGATTCCTTAGAGAAATATACATCATAGACGAACATGCAAAATAACACTTGTGACTACACAATTAATGTGAAATAAGGTTTGATTCATTGATGATAAAAACAATCAAGTATTTAGCTTCATTACTTTTTTGGAAAATTAACCACTCACTTACATTGTTTCAACAATGCACTAAACAAAAAGTGTAGCCTCAGTTCAGTTATTTAAATTGTTATCTGCATTTGAAAAATAGTTTTATTTTAAATACCGTAATTACTTAAAAGTTTTCGGACATTTAAAAATAATATTTAAATTAAAATAATATTCAGATATACAAGTTTCGGAAAATTTAGAGACACTCTAAAAACATTGAATTGATGATCGGATACCGGTATGCAACGTGTAAGAGTCAATTGTTTAAATGAATGACAGCACGTCCTTGTCAAATACCACGCCATAAAGTATACATTATTTTTTATATGATTTACTTAAGCTGTTGGGTGAAACCATTATCTATTACCGGTAAACAAAGTTATTTACCCAATTACGCAAATGTAATGGACATAATGCATTAAGGCATTTGTCTGCCAAGTTTTATTACCTTTATCCGGTTGTAATAACGCATGATCACCAGAAGTTTCACAAGAAGCGCAAAACGGAAGAATTCTGGTAAAATGGCATTTTAAAATTAACTGTCCAAAAATTATGGAAGAAAACCAGTTGGTCCCGAAAATAAGTCACGAAGCATAATTATTTTTTGTCTAAAATTGGGATGTCTGAAAATGTAGAATGACTCAAGAACAAACACCACAATCATAATGTCCATAGCTTATTTATTTAAGTTAAACAAGAAATATCTTTAAAAGGTATAAGGCGTTGATGTTGTAATGTTTGCAACCAGTGAAAGGAGATGGAATGAAGCGACCATGCATTTTAATGAAGGTAGTGAGTGATAATAAGATAATATATTTTAATGTATTAACAAATACAAATGAAGAACAAGAAGAGGTGAAATTGTATGTTTTATTGTCAATAAGGATTGTAATGACTAGGTTTTCATAATTGACTGAGTAATACATTTGTTTCAATAGGAAAAGAAAACATATTCGCCACTGAAATACTATGAACATAATGTTGGAATATATTTCCTTAGAATCGCGGGCTACCGCCCCCAAACCACCGCTTTGTCGATAGTGGTAAACAACTGCGTACCGGTAAAGTGCAATCTAGCCTGTTTTTGTAGTGTTTAGTGTGGCTGCTACGGCATGTAAACAATAGATTCTTTTAATTGAAAAGACGTGATTAATACTATACTGCTTCGTAAACTAAGGAGAATCATTTCGATGTAATGTTAAGAGGATGTTTTGTGTCATGACAGTTTTTGATTTATTGTAATTTAAATGTAATTTACAATATATTCATATTTCAGTTCAAATGATATGCATCCAATGTTTTAGTCTGGGAACCAGACTACCAATGTTTACGGTGATTTTTGTATTATTAGCCAATTCACAATTCGGGTTTATTCATTTCGGACCTATCATGAAAGAAGGTCATCTAAGGTCAAATGTGACGTTAAACAGCTACGCCGAAAAAAGTAATTCATACTTCAGTACATGTATAAAAGATTATCCTAAATGAACACAATTTTTACACCATTGATACATCTTACTAAAGATGTATAGAACAATATTTCTTAAATTCCAATATATTGATGTGGATGAATCTATAAAATGGTTAAAATTAAAGGAATGAAAGAAAATATTTATATTTGAAGTTGGAATAAGACATCAACCATAGACTAAAATGTAAGTAAAATAAGACACAAATCGACTGGCATCAAATAAATTGAGTTTACTTTGAAACCAGTGTTTCATTGGATTTTTGCTATCATAAAAAGATGAAACTGATGCAAGCATGAAAGCATTTAAAAAAACAACATTCAAACTGATAAAAATGCCATTACTGTTAAGGGAAAAGTTCTTATTATACTAAACCTATAGATAGAATATTTAAAAACAAAAACATTTAGAACATGAAATAAACAGTTTTGTTTGAGAAAATCACAAAAATGATGTCCATTCCAAGTTTGATGTCTTACTCAAAATTCACATAATACAATGGTATAGATATATAAAGTACAACAAAAATATATTAAGTATATGATTTATGAAATTCAAATAGAAACTAGTTCATGTTATAAATTGTTAAGGATATAAAATGTTCACAGTATTGTTATGTATTTGTTTCGACCCTTGATTTTATTATATTTGGAAATATTTATTCATTTTCCATGTTTGAGAACTTCTTTTTTAAGAAAAATAACCAAGAAGCAGTTTTGCACTGAAATGTTATTACCAAACAACCTAATTTTATAAGTGGAAAACTGTTCTAACTTGAGTTAGAACAGTTTTGCACCAAACAAAAGTTCCCAATTGCTAAAATTTATAGTGGGAAAACTGTTATAACTCCAATAATGATAAATATCTTTTTTATAGTTTGTAATATTATTTCATTTATGTTGAGTAACATATTGAAATGATATGTTGAAGTAATATAAGACAAAAAATGTGTTGGATCTCAAATAGTATACATAAGGGCAAGTTTTTTCTACTTCCTGAACAATTTTGAAAAATAGAGTTGGAACAGTGTTGCGCTGAACAGGCGATTTGCCTTGTTAACGTTGTAGAGGCCACATTTATTGTTTGATCTTCATGAAACTTTGTCAGAAGATTTGTCCCAATAATATCTTGGACGAGTTCAAAAATGGTTCCAGTCTGTTGAAAAACATTTCCGCCATGGGGTCATTTGTTGTTCATTTTTCATGAAACTTGGTTAGAACATTTGTTCTATTGATATCTTGGGCTTCAATGAACAGGTCATTTCTTTTTATCTCAGGTGAGCGACTTTGGGCCTTTCAGGCCCTCTTGTTTTAATTCGAGTGACATGTTATAAATGCATGTTTTTACAAACAACAAATTAAGGGTATCATGATCAATCGTTAATTGCAAGAAGGAAATTACTCTGAAACCGAAATGAGATTGCTTGGGTATAGTTACGCATCACACTTCAGGGGGCATCTACAAAATATTGTGTCTGTTTTTTTAGTTTCAAATGCCTGTCATTCATGATTTTATGCAAGAAATTTTCTTGATATGCCACTTCATTCAAAGAATGGTTTAGGGCATTAAGATTCACTCCTGTCCATCTCTCCTTGGTGAAATCTATTATGCCTTATAGTTATACTTGTTATTAATTGTAATAAATTGATTGATATTGAATTAAAACTTCATATATGCTGGAAGATATCATTGCATTGCGAAAGAACCATAGTTCTTCATTGCATATTTTTATGCCCCCCTTGGAAGAAGAGGGGATATATTTTTTGCTGGATGCCAGACTGCCAGTTGGTCTGTCTGTCAGTAAACCAGTTCGTTTTTTATCAATAACTCATCAACGAATTGACTGATTGGCTTGATGCTTCACATGTTGATTGGCCTGGACAGTAGATGAACCCTTGTGAAATTGGAGTTACTATGTCAAAGGTCAAGGTCACTGTCAAAATAAGTGTGAAAATTGTTTCGGATCAATAACACATCAACGAATTGACCAAATGGCTTGATACTTCACATGTGCATTGGCCTTGGAAAGTAGATGACCCATATTAATCGGGGTCACTTGGTCAAAGGTCAAAGTCATTGTCACAATTATTGTAAAAATTGTTTCCGATCAATTAAATTGCAACGAATTGACTGATTGGCTTGATACCTCACATGTGCATTTGCCTTGGACAGTAGATGACCCCTATTGAAATTAGGGTTAATTGGTCAAAGGTCAAGGTCACTGTCACAATAACTGTGAAAATCATTTCCGATCAATAACTCATCAACAAATTGACCGATTGGCTTGATACTTCACTAGTTCAAAGTCCTGTTTGGGGGGGCATACGTCTACGACAGTGGAAGTCTCGTTTTTCTTTATAAATACAAACTGAATAATAAATCAAAGATCAACATTAAAACAATTGACATGAGGCCTAGACGATGATCACTCCGCCCACTTAATCACGTGGCTCAGCGGGTAGCAAACCTAGACAAGCTAACACCAAAATGGCTTCTTTGCCTATAGATTGCATGTAGATTTACGCGATAATCCGGATGATTTTTATGGACTTTTTAACCAGGTTTTCCAAAGGAAAAAACTGGTTATTAGATTGGATAATGCGGGCGGGCTGGCTTGGGGGCAGGGGGAACAAGCTTGTCCGGGCCATAACTATGTCGTTCATTGTCAGATTTTAAAATCATTTGGCACATTTGTTCACCATCATTGGACGGTGTGTCGCGCGAAAGAATTACGTCAATATCTCCAAGGTCAAGGTCATACTTTGAGTTCAAAGGTCAAAAATGGCCATAAATGAGCTTGTCCAGGCCATAACTATGTCATTCATTGTCAGATTTAAAAATCATTTGGCACATTTGTTCACCATCATTGGACAGTGTGTCGCCCGAAAGAATTACGTCGATATCTCCAAGGTCACACTTTGAGTTCAAAGGTCAAAAATGGCCATAAATGAGCTTGTCCGGGCCATAACTATGTTATTTATTGTCAGATTTTAAAATCATTTGGCACATTTGTTCACCATCAATGTACGGTGTGTCGCTCGAAAGAATTACGTCAATATCTCCAAGGTCAAGGTCACACTTTGAGTACAGAGGTCAAAAATGGCCATAAATGAGCTTGTCTGGGCCATAACTATGTCATTCATTGTCAGATTTTAAAATCATTTCGCACATTTGTTCACAATCATTAGACGGTGTGTCACGCGAAAGAATTACGTCGATATCTCCAAGGTCAAGGTCACACTTTGAGTTCAAAGGTCAAAAATGGCCATAAATGAGCTTGTCCGGGCCATAACTATGTCATTTATTGTCAGATTTTAAAATCATTTTGCACATTTGTTCACCATCAATGTACGGTTTGTCGTGCGAAATAATTACGTAGATATCTCCAAGGTCAAGGTCGCCACAACTAAAAATAGATTGATTTTGAAACAAGGGGGGTAAATGTGATGAACAATCAGTAGCAATTCACATTTTGAGTTGCAGTTGTCTCCCTTTATCATACTTTTTTATTGAAAACCTGGTTTTGTGACAATTTTGTCCCTTGTTTACACCATATAACACTTGTAAAAGGGGGTTGTGTCATTTAGTTATTATGCAAATGCAAAAATATACATTTATAAAGAAAATCACGTATTTATAACGTTTTTTTTTCTGTACATTAAACACGATGTCAAACGCTTGGGCGCTTACCGAAATCTAACCTGTTACTACGTGTACTGGTGTTATTAGCAATAAATTAACACTTATACACCGGTATTTACCCATGTTATTTACGAAAATATTAACGAAACATTTTCCCTCGTGTATTTGACACGAAATATCGCTTTACAACTGGGATTTCGGTGCAGTTTCACGCGCTTTCTTACGCTGAGTGGGTACCTAAATCCCACATGTTATTACGTATAAAAGTGATATTAATTATATTAAAACATTGCTTATTTGACATTTATCAATCACTATAATTGAAAGTGATCAACACAATCTGTTTGGTCATTGTCTGATATAAATTTGCGTCGTATGAAGGAAAATTCAGTCAGGCTACTTAATAAAGCTACCAGTATCAGACGCACACGCAGGTACCGACTTCCCCAAAGTAACCGCATTTATTGTTTATATCAGTAATAATGACTCTTATACAATGGCATTTACGTTTTTATTAAAATAGTAACATAAAATGGTTTCAATTGTTTCTGACAGACACAAAAACTCTATTAATAACGGGATTTCGTTAAGTAGCCCAAAGTGGGTACCAATATTCTCTATTATTTTACATGCACATGTGATATAATTCATACTTAATAATGCTTAGTTATTGCTTATATGACATTTCCAGTTTTTGAAATAAATTAATGTTCTATAAGGGGGATCTTGGTAATTCTACACATTAGAAGCTTCCATTCGCTCTTGTCAAGACTGCATTTCCACATTGGAAATCTTTCTGGATACCGAATGTCAGAGTTACATAATCCCTATTTACACTGTTTTGCGATATTTCATTTCCGTTTTTTTTTTACAAAATAAACAAAACTCCTTGGAAAAAATGAGAACTAGGCATTCGATCTCCAAGTGTGGATTAAAAGCGTTCATTCGTGACACCACATGTCTGCACATGTGTAGATACCGTTATTAAGATAAGATATCACGTGTCACCTTCAAATAACATGTATAATGACAATAAAGTGCATTACTATCAGAGTAATAAAACAGCATGAATTAGGCTTCATGCTGGGTTTTACTTCTCTTAAAGTAATGCAGATGAACCTTGCTTCTATTAATCACCTCAGGGGACAAAAATATTTATAAATTGCACTCGTCCTGCAGGACAAGTGCATTAAAATTTTCACTCGTCCTGCAAACACATGCACTTGTCCTTCAAATATGTGTGAAAGAAAGATTGCAAAGGACTGATATGACTAGCAATGTTTCCTATATCACTGCTAAAATGCTGCTTACTTAGTTATTCGTGCCAGCTGATCACAGAAGAAATGTTAACTTACTTTATTTATGAGGAACACAAAATAAATAAATGAAGACAAATTTGTTTTTTCCTTTTTCTAATGCTTGCGTGCTTTCCATTTCGGATGGTTGAACATCGCTCGTGCCCCCTTTAAAGAACGCTCGTATGTCAGACATATTTCATATGAAATTCAGACTGGTTTAAAACCGAACTTCGCAGTAAAATAATTCTTTAAAAAAATCAATACTTACAGTGAATGAAGTCAGATGGTTCCCTGTCAACATGGACGCGCAAAGTTTACACCAAAAAGCCAATATTTACTCGGGACACAGTCTCGCATAACAACGCTGTATGAAATTTTCAATTACGATTTCTGGTTCATTATCGTTCTACTTTCAGAATAGATATGCTTTAAGAAATGATTTTATTTAATGAAAAAGAGTCTTACTGGTCAGAAAATATATATTTTAACATCAGTTTTTTTTCACTCGTCCTGAAGGACGAGAGCTTTAGGGCAATTCACTCGTCCTTTCAAGAATTCACTCGTCAATACGAGCGGACGAGTGGAATTTTTGTCCCCTGCACCTAGTAACTGACAAAACTATTAAAAACATGATCTATTATGTCATGATCAGATGGATAACATAATCTATTTAAATCTGCTAGTATATTCGATAATAAGGTATCGTAATTGTCTTTGACAGTGTTGACGTTCAGTTGTTCGTGGGGATGACCGCTTGCATTCATTCATCTCTTACACTTCTCAAGATCTCTTTTCGGCTTTGGAAACGATATAAATTCAATGCTACCAACTAATCTGTCAGGATATTGATTTTCCGAGTTACATAATCCCCATTGACACTGTTTTACCATTTTAATCTACGTTTTTTAAGAGGAAAACAAAAGAAACTCGTTGAAATAAAAGTGAACCTAGACATAGCTTGTCTTGGAAAATGGCAAACAGTTAATGCTAACTCACGCGACCGATTAATCGATCACTGATTGGTAGATCAATTCTTAGATAAGGATTTGATTGACAGGCGGCGTCATGTCAATTTGCATGGTGATTAAATAAAAACTGCATTAAAAAAAGCGAAAATTGTTTTTAAAATTCTGATCTCACTGTCAAATTTAAAATATTCTACTTTTCATGTGATTTAAAAGCAACTTTTTGTCCAAATGAGAAAACTTTCTCTATCAGTACCGGTCCAAGTGTGATATATATACTTTTATTCCTCCATATACAAGACACGAAGATCAAAACACAATATAACTATATATAAACAATGGTTAAATAGATACAAACATAAACGATATATATGGATGTTAATATCAACATCGGCAAAAAAAGAGAACTTTATAAATAATATTATTTAGTAAAACTGTGTTATGTTACGTAGAAGAGTCTCCAAGTTGTCCCATCTAGGAGGCAAAAGCGAAATTTTAGACAGGGAGCTAGGAGTATCGTGATATCACGATCATTATATAACGTTAGATATATCCCCAGGATATCTGTAGCCTAGCACCGAAACACAAAATTGCTAGACAGACGATTCCTGGCTGAAAAAAACAACAAACAAACTATTTAAATGTACTGTATATACTATATATAAGTAAATGTAATCGCAATGTAATCATTTAGTGAGTCCCCTACTGTGTAAACATTTTGCAGACTAATGATGAAAGTTTTGTATGATTGAGGTTGTCATAATTTATATTAAGAAACATCCAGAGTATATAATTGCACTTCTCAGAAAGACTAGAGCGACACATCTGGTTGAAAGCACCAAGTCCATTTGTGTCTATTATGGAATTTGGTGAATTTGGGTCTTATTAATATCTTGATACTCATTTGCACATGTATACTCATTAAAACTATCATTTACAGGTCTACCAAAATAACCATTGTGTTCTTAAATTGGTATAAAGAACACAATCAAATAAAAACTTGTTATGTTTAAACTCTCACCAAAAATGACACAATCTTTCGATCAATGCTTTTATTGTTGGACTGACACTCGCCCAAGTCCAGGTAATTTTCACTACAGTGAGAAGATTTTTAAGCCTCCAAGCCTGGTGTGACACCGAAGCAGACTTGTTGTCATTTAGTCAAATGTTATCAATATAATGCATATGTGTAAATGATGACAGGGCTTTTTACCTTCTTTAGCAAGGGCCTTCCCCCAACAAGGCAGCAAAAGGCCCCTTTTCCCAAAGAGAATTTCTTTAAATGATGCAATTTTCCTCAAATTTCAAGCTTACGTTGGGAAATTTCTTCCCCTTTTTCAGTTGTGTTGATAATTTGTCACCAAAATGTATAGCCAGGGCCTTTCCCTAAATCAAGAAAAGAAGCCCTGGGTGACCACGTTAAAAAAATTTGCTTGTAGGTGTCATTATAGAACCCAGTCTAAGGCATGGGAACCTTGTCCCCTCACCACCAAATTGTTTATATTTTGGTCAATTATTTCGGTAATAAGTAACCTTCTGGTATTGTTCTTTAGGTATGACTCATTATATATATTTGTATATGGAAATACAGACCAAACTGTGCATAGCAGCCTGTCAAGGGAAATAGTCAAGAGACTCCTGTAGGCAGGTGATAGTCATAGTCAGGGAAACACTTGTCAGCTTAAAGTATATTTTTATTCAAAGAGACAAACTCAAAAAGCTTTAAAAACCTTCTTTGTGTACAAACACCATCAAAAGCTGACGATAATTGTTACAATGCTCCACCATTTTTGGGATTTTTATGCCCCAACAGAGTGCAAGAATAATTGCAGTTGTCTCTTACACTGATACAAAGTTTCCAATACCTAGTACCTAGTAGAGGTAGTTGCGTAATATGTTGTCTCTTACACTGATACAAAGTTTCCAATACCTAGTACCTAGTAGAGGTAGTTGTCTCTTACACTGATACAAAGTTTCCAATACCTAGTACCTAGTAGAGGTAGTTGCGTAATATGTTGTCTCTTACACTGATACAAAGTTTCCAATACCTAGTACCTAGTAGAGGTAGTTGTCTCTTACACTGATACAAAGTTTCCAATACCTAGTACCTAGTAGAGGTAGTTGTCTCTTACACTGATACAAAGTTTCTAGTACCTAGTAGAGGTAGTTGCGTAATATGTTGTCTCTTACACTGATACAAAGTTTCCAATACCTAGTACCTAGTAGAGGTAGTTGTCTCTTACACTGATACAAAGTTTCCAATACCTAGTACCTAGTAGAGGTAGTTGTCTCTTACACTGATACAAAGTTTCCAATACCTAGTACCTAGTAGAGGTAGTTGCGTAATATGTTGTCTCTTACACTGATACAAAGTTTCCAATACCTAGTACCTAGTAGAGGTAGTTGTCTCTTACACTGATACAAAGTTTCCAATACCTAGTACCTAGTAGAGGTAGTTGTCTCTTACACTGATACAAAGTTTCCAATACCTAGTACCTAGTAGAGGTAGTTGTCTCTTACACTGATACAAAGTTTCCAATACCTAGTACCTAGTAGAGGTAGTTGCGTAATATGTTGCTATGCATTCTATAAACATTTAGGTCACTGTTAGTGTGATCTGATGTAAGATAACAGTGCTTAGAAGATATTCATAGACTGCATTTGGGCATAAAAACAAATCAGAAGGGCCACACCTGTAGGTGACAATGTTAATGACAAAGAGATCATTATATAAATCTAGGTCTTCTTGAATGCTTTAAGCTTTTATGAGTACAGGTATACATGCAGGGAGCTAAATCTAGTCAGCTCTTTGGCAACATACATTTACATTGTGTTTCAGCTTAGCTGGAAAAAAAATGTTACTTGTAAAATTAAGAAATCTTCTTTAGTCATTTTTACATGGTAAATACTGGCCTTGCCATGGAGATCACATGGTCTGTATGATTGAAATTAATATAAAATCTCATGAGACCTTTGAAATTTTCAAGGCTGGGAGGTTCATAAGTCATATTTAACATTTATGTGATATTTAGGCCCTATTAAAAATATTGTCAATCCTTCGAAAACTAATCATAGACTAGTTTTCTAATAGGTTGCCATGGAATAGTGGATATGACGCCTAGTGTTCTGGAGTCTAGGGTTAGAACCCCACTGGGAGTGTTTCTTCGATCTTCCCCTAAGACACCAAGTAGTCCCAGGAAACGGACTCGAGAGCATTTCAATAAGCCTTAAGCTTTCTATGCAATTGAGCTAAAATAAATCGGTTCAAACTAATAGGTTCAGCTAATGAACACTTCTTTAGCCCTTGTGGCCCTCTTTTTCCTTGTGGTATTTCAATGTTTAAATACACATACATACATTATATCTGGAGCTTTGCTTGGACATGAGAGATACAATTGATGATTGAAGTTTCACATCTCAATTATTTATTTTGTCATATTTTAGGACTACAAATCAACAGGCATTTCATACGTCTTCCCTGAGTCACAAACTCAATGAATTCTTTTCTGGCGACATCATGGATGGGGCCAAAGTGGAAGCAGGTAAACAACATTTAACATAATTTTTAGCTCGGTGGTTTTTGGAGAAAACCCAAGGTATTGTCATAGCCAGCTCGTCATCGTCCGAGGTCAGCGTCGTGCTAAAACCTTCACATTTTGCTCTAAAATCAAAGTGCTTCCACCTACAACTTTGAAACTTAATATGTAGCTGCACCTTCATCAGTTCTACCATGCCACACCCATTTTTGGGTCTCTAGGTCAAAGGTCAAGGTCACTGTGACCTTTAAAAAAAAATAATCTGACAAGCTTTCGCAGCCGAGCGTGGCACCTGTTATGCGGTGCTCTTGTTTAGTCATCATGTGGCTCAATAAATCTTATTTTTCAGCATTAATCACTATGTTTAATTGATTTGGAGGATTTATTATTGTTGTTTAAATATCATATGATTTTTAGTTCATCTGAGCACAGCATGCTCATGGTGAGCTTTTGTGATCGCCTTTTGTCGGTCCTGCGTCGTCAACATTTGCCTTGTTAACACTCTAGAGGTCACATTTATTGTCTGATCTTCATGAAACTTGGTCAGAAGATTCATCCCAATAATATCTTGGACGAGTTCGAAAATGATGCCGGTGGGTTGAAAAACATGGCCAACAGGGGGCCGGGCATTTTTCCTTATAAGGCTATATATGGCTTTTGTAAAACCTTGTTAACACTCTAGAGGCCACATTTATTGTCCAATCTTCATGAAATTTGGTCAGCAGATTTGTCTTATTGATATCTTGGATGAGTTCAAAAATGGTTTCATTTGCTTGAAAAACATGGCTGCCATGGGGCGGGGCATTTTTAACCAGGTTTTCCGAAGGAAAAAACTGGTTATTAGATAGGCGAATGCGGGCGGGCTGGCGGGCTGGCTGGCTGGCTGGCTGGCTGGCTGGCTGGCTGGCTGGCTGGCTGGCTGGCTGGCTGGCTGGCTGGCTGGCTGGCTGGCTGGCTGGCTGGCTGGCTGGTGGGCTGGCGGGCGGGCGGAACAAGCTTGTCCGGGCCATAACTATGTTGTTCATTGTCAGATTTTAAAATCATTTGGCACATTTGTTCACCATCATTGGACGGTGTGTCGCGCGAAATAATTACGTCGATATCTCCAAGGTCAAGGTCACACTTTGAGTTCAAAGGTCAAAAATGGCCATAAATGAGCTTGTCCTGGCCATAACTATGTCATTCATTGTGAGATTTTAAAATCATTTGGCACATTTGTTCACCATCATGGGACGGTGTGTCGCACGAAAGAATCACGTCAATATCTCCAATGTCAAGGTCGCCGCGACTAAAAATATATTTTTTTTTAAAACAAACTTACAAAGGGGGTTAATTTTGTTTGTTCATTTCAAAAGTTCAGTTTGAGTTTTCTCCCTTTATCAGATTTTTTTTTCACAATGAAAACCTGGTTTTGTGACAATTTTGTCCCTTGTTTCTTATATGGCTATAGTAAAACCATGTTAACACTCTTGAGGTCACATTTATTTTCCGATCATCACAAAACTTGGTCAGAAGCAGGGCTCATCATGAACCTAAAAACCAACTTGATCTGCCGGGCAAGTACTTTGAAAATATACTTGCCCTGAACGTAAAGCAACTTGCCCAAACATGTGATGATCTTTTTTCATGTGTTTTTATAGATTAAAGGGGAAAAGTAGTGCACCCAGAAATGAACAATGAGCTCTTGTCATCACTGTACTGTTCACAGGGTTTGCAAAAAAATGCTTCTAACGATTCATCATATCTCAACCATTCAAAGTCACTTTCCCATTTTTGTAAAAAGTTGCAATTTCCCTTCAATTCGTATTTTTTGGCACTTTTGGATGATTTTTCTGTGCAATTTTCATTGGATTTTGCAGACTTACAGTTACTTGTAAAGCCGAAGGTAAATAAACTAGACATTTCTCGTCTGCTAACAGTACTGTAAACAACACGTGCACCGTAACAAAAATGTCAATTGACGTAAAGCAAAAGATTGTTGAAAATGTATGTCGCAAAATATGAAATATACATATACCAGAGCTATTTATTATTGTTTTTATTTAGTTATATAATTTTAGTAGTTTTCTTTGTGACTGAAACCACCAAGGATGTTATTCGTAACTGAATAGTAATGAAAAAGATCAACACACTAGCATTTGAAAGCCGATGTTTGGAATCCCAATTTTGGCCATTTACCGCGTTTCTAAAAATAAGTTTGGAAATGCATGAGCACCTTGCTTAGTTAGTTTGGACTTCAACAATCGCCAAGGTAAATTCATGAGTTAGGCAAATCGTTCGTATTTATTTGTACTATTTATTTACAGAAACACACGTTTTTCTTTGCTCTTTTTTGCACTTGCCCGGGCGGACAACTAGATTATAAAATAACTTGCCCAGACCCAACTTTTACTTGCCAGGGGCAATCGGAAAACCGTTAATGTTGAGCCCTGTCAGAAGATTTGTCCCAATGATATCTTGGATGAGTTCGAAAATGGTTTTGGTTGCTTTAAAAACATGGCCACCAGGTCCGGGGCATTTGTCCTTATATGGCTATAGTAAAAACTTGTTAACACTCTAGAGGACACATTTACTGTCCGATCTTCATGAAACTTGGTCAGAATATTCATCCCGATAATATCTTGGACGAGTTCAAAAATGATGCCGGTTGCTTGAAAAACATGGCCACCTGGGGGCGGGGCAATTTTACATTATATGGCTATATTAAAACCTCGTTAACTCTCTAGAGGCCACATTTATTTTCCAATTTTCATGAAACTTGGCCAGATTATTTGTCCCAATAATATCTTGTTATCTCAAGTGAGCGAATTTCGGCCTTTCAGGCCCTCCTGTTATGTTAAAGAGTGTTACTTTTCATTCAAGGGCGCCCATGGAAAACAGATGAATTGAGATTAAAAAGCAATGAGGACCTACACAAACTATGGTAGGAAACTATTTAAACCTCCTTGTATGACCCGCTTCAAAGAAGGCTGCATGTAGTTGTTGCACGTGCAGTTTGTTTGTTAGTCTTTCCTGCTGTCTGGATGTCGTCCAAACAAATCTTGTCCAAAAATTGGTTGATTGAAAAATAACGAAAATAAAATTTAAACCAATTCAAAATGTCTCCTTTCTTCCTCACAAATTCACAAAAGATCAAATTTGAAAAAAAAAGTTTAATTTGGGGGCATCTGCATCTTATGGACACATGTCTTGTTTTTTTATGCCCCTGAAGGAAGGCATATAGTGATCGGACCGTCCGTCCGTCTGTCTGTCTGTCTTTTTGTCACACTTTGCGGTAAGGTTTCTCAAAATGCTCATAACCTCTATGTCCCTTGAGATATAACCTTGATATTTGGTATGCATGTGTATATGGACAAGGGCTTTCCATACGCACAAACAAATTTACCCCTGTGACCTTGACGTTGAACATATGGTTCGCATTTAGGTTTCGAAATCTGCGTTAAGGTTTCGAAAAATGCCCATAACTTTTATGTCCCTTGAAATATAACCTTCATATTTGGTATGCATGTGTATATGGACAAGGCCTTTGCATACGCACAAAAATTTTGACCCCTGTGACCTTGACCTTGAACTAAGGGTCTGCATTTAGGTTTCGAAATCTGCGTTTAGGTTTCGAAAAATGCTCATAACTTCTATGTCCTTTGATATATAACCTTCATATTTGGTATGCATGTGTATATGGACAAGACCTTTCCATACGCTCAAAAATGTTGACCCCAGTGACCTTGACCTTGAACTTAGGGTCAGCGTTTAGGTTTCAAAATCTGCATTTAGGTTTCGAAAAATGCTCATAACTTCTATGGTCCTTGAGATATAACCTTCATATTTGGTATGCATGTGTATATGGACAAGGCCTTTCCATATGCACAAAAAATGTTGACCCCTGTGACCTTGACCTTGAACTTAAGGTCCGCGTTTAGGTTTAGATATCTGCGTTTAGGTTTCGAGAAATGCTCATAACTTCTATCAAAGGTTTATAGGGGGCATAGGTCATCCTATGGTGACAGCTCTTTTTTTTAAATTTCAGTAAACATTTTTAAAAGGAAGTTCCCTGGATTTTGAATGTATTTTTTAATATTGATTGCCTCTTTTTTTCAATGTATTTGTATTTGTGAAAGAAAATCAAAATGTTAAAATTCAGAATTGCATAAAGCAGTTATAATCATTGATGGTAACGTGTTTTGTTTTTATGAAACACTTGTACCTTCTGTCTATTTTGGTTGAACACTACTAAATGAATAGTATTTGTGTACTTGGTACACCATACATGCATGTTCACTCCGGTCTTTAAAATTAGCACTTGCCAGATCGCCGTGTTGAGTATAAAAACAATTTGCAAGATACATAAGAATAAAGTTCATATACATTGCTTTGCTAGTGATTAAATTATTTTGGCCAAATTATATTGATTTAACACCTGTAGCTGTATGTTTGTGAGGTATGTGCTGCTGAAGGAGAGGAACATGCTCCTCACCCTGGAGGAGATGTACCTGAAACAGAAGGGAGCCATGGCCAGCCCAGAGAGAATTGAAAAGGTACCGGTACATCATTTCATTGCTCGCAGGTTATATTGGTGTTGGTGGTATACTTAGTTCAGTGTTTACATGCAACAAGTAAATATCATAAATATTACTTCAGTGTTTTTTTGTGCGATTACTAGCCAAGGCGCTCCTGGGCAGATTTGTCAAGAGGTCAAGGTCGCTGTTATTAAATATTGGAAAACTGTTTGTGCTCAATATGATATATTTGGATGAACATATAACACTGAAGTTCTGTTTTACAGTAGCTTACATAAAGAACTAGCTTAGGATTGCATTTAAGACCAGTCAAGGTCACAGGACTGAAAATAGTGTGGTTTGCAGTCAATAAATTCAGTTTGCATTGAGAAGATTGACCAATTTTGATTAAAGTTGCAATATTTCTCAAGGTTGTTTTGAGAACCTGCTGTGACCAATTTTTATTAAAGTTGCAAATATTTCTCAAGGTTGTATAGAGAACCTGCTGTGGATTGTATTTTGGGTGTGTTGGGTCAAAGTGAATGCCATTGATGTGCTTAAAAAAGAAAACAGTCGAAAGTCAATAACTTTACTTTTAATAGAGACATTAAGTCCCTAATATGTTTTCTATTAGGAGCAAGTATAAGTGTCTTACAATTTCTCTTGTCATGCAAACATGTGCACTTGTCCTTCAAATATGTGTTAAAATATAGATTACATGAGGATCATTTCAAATGCTGTAAGCTTTTGTCATGATGTTTGAGTGCTTGCTTCCTGTATTCACCCGTAATTCCTTTAACAAATTTAGAATCTTGGTCAGATAGTGTGGATGCAAACGCTCAAACACAGGAATATTCATCAAACTATGCATTTTAGTCCATTGGCAAACAGGAATATTCATCAAACTATGCATTTTAGTCCATTGGCAAAAGCTTTGTCGGATCATGCTCCGACTTCTTAATTTGTATTTTTTCCAATTTTATTTGCAATCTATGCCAGACCTTTCAACATCACCCCAACCCCCTTTAAAGAACGTTGGTAAAGAAGAAAGCTAGGAAAAATCAATACTAACGGTGGATGCATTCTGACGGTTCACTGTCATACTCAAAGTTAACACCAATATTTACTCGGACACAGTCTCACTTTATATTGCATACCTGCTCTATGAAATTAACAATGAAAACTTCCTGTTAATTTGAGTTCTTCTTTCGGAATTGGTATACTTATAGAAAATGTATTTAATCCAATGAAAGAGTCTTACTGGTAATAAAACACGTGTTTTAACAGTCTTTTTTTTAGGACGAGAGCTCTTGGGATATTTACTGGTCAATATTAGACCACTGGCACTGTTACTTAATCATGAAAAAACAGCATAGAAGGGTTATTTCCACTGACCAGTCATGAAATATATTTTCCAATCTTAATTAAACATACAATAAAGCATGCTTGCATGGAACCATAGCTTTAGATTGTGTTTGGGACTGTCCAGGTGACTGTTATCACAATCCGATTTGTCTCATTAACTTATGTTTGGATTGTGTTATTTTACTCAAATGTGTATGTACCAGTATGTAGATTACACATTCATACTAGGTTAGCTTGGGATTGCATTTTGGGCCATTCATGTCAAGGTCAAGATCACTCAGTCACTGTTTTTAGAATTAGACTAATGGTTTCCTGTAAATTTAGTTTTGATGGATGTATTTTGCTGATATTTTGTGTGGAGGTTGTTTAAAGGAAACTCTAACATTGAAGTTGGTTTGTGGTCAGTTGGGTCACTGGCACTTAAAACAGAACAAAATGTTTATGCTCAATAACTCTAGTGTGGATGGAGATTTTGCATAGAAATTTTGTGTGTAGATAGCTTACATGCATACCTTGTTTGTGTTTCCATTTGTTTTGTTTTGTGATTGAGCCAAATTTGATTGTCTTTTTTACAACAAAAAAATATGTACAGGTATTCCTTTTTACATGTACAACGTTGTTGTGAATTTTTTTTTATCAGTTTTATATCTATGGACTAATGTTGGTTTTCAAAAAAAAAATTACAAGCACTCCAAATAGAACATCTACTGAATAAACCTTTAAGTCTCATGATATAGTATAGATATTTCACGTTTTGGTAAATTGACAAAATTAAAAGTTGTTTCAGATTAGCAAATTTTCGTTTTAGTTATGGTATTTGTGAGGAAACAGTAATACTGAACATTTACCTTGCTCTAAAATATCCATTATATACATCTTTTGATGATTTGAAAACCTGAAAATTATAAAGCGTTGCAACGCGAAACGATTGAATCATTTGGAGAGTTTTATTGTTGTCGTTATATTTTGTGAAACTACGAGGATTGCTTATATAAATTAAAAAATACATCCCATCATAGCATGAGCATGGATGGCCGAGTGGTGTAAGCGGAAGACGTTTACTCCAGGACTCCAGGGGTCAGTGGTTCTAGGGTTACTTTTTTATCTTTTTTTAAGTGTATTCTTGTTTTTTTTTACTGAAGATTTTTAGGTCCAATGTAAAAATTTATCAATATAAAGCATTTAATGACAAACTTCAATATATGCCAAAATCTATGAAAAGGCCCCTTTAATGAATAGTCTTTATAAAGACCTGTGTTAAACAAATTTCCTGTTAAAAGGGAATAATTGATCAATCAAATCTGGTTTGAAATTGAAATTAATGTGAGATCCTATTTGTAATAACAAGTTTCTTTATGTTTAAGGCTTTAAAAAAATAATTTGACAATACGTTTTGATCAGGTTTACATTTCTTGTTCCTTTGAGTAAGTACAACAAGATGTTAGAAAGACCTGATGATGTCTTTTCAACGCTCGTGATGCTGTTAGTGCAGCCAAACTTGCCTGGTATTGTTGCAGGTTGAGGAAAGCATGGAGAACGTGATGTCAGTGGTGAGAGAACGAGATGAGGCATACAAAGTTTTGGAACATGGCGAGTCACTGGCACATCCTGGCAGGGTTGTTAGAAACGCTGTTGGTGAGTTGTGTGTGTACAATGAAACTAGAACAATCTAAGGCTAGGATCAGTCTTGGGTAGTGTATCCCATGCCACAAGTGAATTGTTGTTGATAGCGTAGTGTATCCCATGCCACAAGTGAATTGTTGTTGATAGCGTAGTGTATCCCATGCCACAAGTGAATTGTTGTTGATAGGTAGTGTATCCCATGCCACAAGTGAATTGTTGTTGATAGGTAGTGTATCCCATGCCACAAGTGAATTGTTGTTGATAGGTAGTGTATCCCATGCCACAAGTGAATTGTTGTTGATAGGTAGTGTATCCCATGCCACAAGTGAATTGTTGTTGATAGCGTACAGTAAGAATTTGAAATTGGATTTGTAAGAATAAAAGAAAAACTGCAATCACACAGCCCTGGCATTATGTATAGTTCCCATCGGTATTCTCGCGGTATTGCGATTTCCGTAGTATTTTGAATGCGCCCCTTCATGCTGCTAACAACTCATTATTGGTGATGTATTGTCCATCAGCTGTCAGAAAACAGTTTTACATGTGATCATGACCAATATTTTGTTAACTTTTTGTTCTTATCCATAAATTTTACAAATTAAATGATATTTTTATTTAAATAATCAGTATTTTACCTTATTATACCCCCACAAACGAAGTTTATGGGGGTATATAGGTGTGAACTTGCCTGTCGGTCTGTCTGTCCGTCGGTCCATATTAAGTGTCCGCTCTCTATTTCAAGTTGTTTTGATCCGATCTTCACCAAACTTGGTCAGAAATTGTATCTAGATGATGTCTAGGTCAAGAATGAATATGGGTATTGCTGGGTCAAAAACTAGGTCAGGGGGTGCGTTTTAAACATTCAGCATGTTGTCCACTCTCTAATTTAAGTAGTTTTCATCCAATCTTCACCAAACTTGGTCTGAAGTTTTTTTTTAGATGATTTCTTGGCCAAGTATGAACATGGGCCATGCAAGGCCAAAAACTAGGTCATGGGGTCACTTAGTGCAATTTTTTTTAACATTCAGCATGGTGTCCGCTCTCTAATTCAAGTAGTTTTTGTCCGATTTTCACCAAACTTGGTCAGAAGTTTTATCTAGATGATCTTAAGGCCAAGTTCGAACATGGGCCTTGCCAGGTTAAACACAAGGTCACTTAGTGTGTTTTATTTAACATTGAGCATGGTGTCCGCTCTCTAATTGAAGTAGATTACTTCCGATCTTCACCAAACTTGGTCAGATGTTTTATATAGATGATCTCCAGGCCATGTGCGAACATGGGCCATGCCGGGCCAAAAACTAGGTCACGGGTCACTTAGTTGGTTTTACACATTCAGCATGGTGTTCCCTATTTCAAGTACTTTTCATGTGGGGGTATTCGTTACATCTGTGACAAAGCTCTAGTTTCCAATAGACCCTTTTCACAATAGGCCAAAATTGGTAAGAGCGCAAAGTCACGTGACTCGCAGAACTCCAGAAAGAGGCTGAACGTGTATAAATTTCCAATACTCCCATGCAACGCCGCATGTGATTTCAGCCTTTCACTCTTTTGAACATTCTGCGATGTAACGACTTAGAAAACACAATATGACATTGTCAGAATAAGTTATAAATATGTAATTCACATTATAAGTGTCAATACATTAAATAAATTGTCTTGATTAATTTAATAAAGTTCTTGTTTTTCTCCATTTTTAGCTCCACTGGCCAGAGGCCAGCGGGGCTTATGTCATGGTCCTGTGTCCGTCGTCCGTGCGTGCGTCTGTGCGTTAACTTTTTCTTTAAACATCTTCTCCTAAACTACTGGTCCAATTCTGATGAAATTTCTCAGGAATGTTCCTGGGGTGAACCTCTTCCAAATTTGTTCAAATTATGCTCCTGGGGTCAAATTTGACCCTGCCCCAGGGGGTCAAAAATTGAAAATTTGCTTATATAAGGCCTATTTTGTGAAAACTTTAAAAATCTTTTCGTCCATAACCATTGGGCCTAGGGCTACCAAATTTGGTATGTAGTGACATCTTATAGCCCTCTACCAAGTTTCTTCAAATTATGCCCCTGGGGTCAGATTTGACTCTGCCCCGGGGGGTCAAAAAATTGAAAATTTGCTTATATGAGGCCTATTTTGTGAAAACTTTAAAAATCTTCTTGTCCATAACCATTGGGCCTAGGGCTACCAAATTTGGTATGTATTGACATCTTATAGTCCTCTACCAAGTTTCTTCAAATTATGCCCCTGGGGTCAAATTTGACCCTGCCCCGGGGGGTCAAAAAATTGAAAATTTGCTTATATAAGGCCTATTTTGTGAAAACTTTAGAAATCTTCTTGTCCATAACCATAGGGCCTAGGGCTACCAAATTTGGTATGTAGTGACATCTTATAGTCCTCTACCAAGTTTCTTCAAATTATGCCCCTTGGGTCAAATTTGACCCTGCCCTGGGGGTCAAAAAATTGAAAATTTGCTTATATAAGGCCTATTTTGTGAAAATTATAAAATCTTCTCGTCCTTAACCATTGGGCCTAGGGCTACCAAATTTAGTATGTAGTGACATCTTATAGTCCTCGACCAAGTTTCTTCAAATTATGCCCCTGGGGTCAAATTTGACCGTTCCCCAGGGGTCACAAAATTAAACATATGCTTATATTGGGCCCATTTTGTGCAAACTTAAAAAATCATCTTGTCCATAACTAATCGGCCTATTTCTACCAAATTCGGTAGGTAGTGACATCTAATAGGTCTCTACTTAGTTTGTTCAAATTATGCCCCTGGGGACAAATTTGACCCTGCCCCAGGGGTCACAAAAATGAACATATGCTTAAATAAGGCCTATTTTGTGCAAACTTTAAAAATCTTCTTGTTCATAATTATAGAGCCTAGAGCTACTAAATTTGGTTATGTAGTGATATCTAATAGTCCTCTACCAAATTTGTTCATGACTCGCAGATGACCCCCTATTGATTTTCAGGTCACTAGGTCAAAGGTCAAGGTCACGGTGACCCGAAATAGTAAAATGGTTTCCGGATGATAACTCAAGAACGCTTATGCCTAGGATCATGAAACTCCATAGGTTCATTGATCATGACTCGCAGATGACCCTATTGATTTTCAGGTCACTAGGTCAAAGGTCAAGGTCACGGTGACCCGAAATAGTAAAATGGTTTCCGGATGATAACTCAAGAACGCTTATGCCTAGGATCATGAAACTTCATAGGTACATTGATCATGACTCGCAGATGACCCATATTGATTTTTAGGTCACTAGGTCAAAGGTAAAGGTCATGGTGACCCGAAATAGTAAAATGGTTTCTGGATGATAACTCAAGAACGCTTATGCCTAGGATCATGAAACTTCATAGGTACATTGATCATGACTCGCAGATGACCCCTATTGATTTTCAGGTCACTAGGTCAAAGGTCAAGGTCACGGTGACTCAACTTAGAAAAATGGTTTCCAGATGATAACTCAAGAAGGCTTATGCCTAGGATCATGAAACTTAATAGGTTCATTGCTCATGACTCGCAGATGACCCCTATTGACGTTCAGGTCACTAGGTCAAAGGTCAAGGTCACGGTGACTTAACACAGTAAAATTGTTTCCGGATGATAACTCAAGAAAGCTAATAAGCCTAGGATCATGAAACTTCATAGGTACATTGATCATGACTCGCAGATGACCCCTATTGATTTTTAGGTCACTAGGTCAAAGGTCAAGGTCACAGTGCCAAATAACGTATTCACACAATGGCTGCCACTACAACTGACAGCCCATATGGGGGGCATGCATGTTTTACAAACAGCCCTTGTTATATTTTGAGATGATTCTTTACAAAAAAAGATGCTACTATTGTATTTGTTATAAATGTGTGAAAGGCTCTTAAGAAGGAACCAGAGATTATTAACCCTTTACCAAACACTAACAGGATTTAACAGGTTTGTAGCTGATGACTTTATAAATAATTGTGATTAAAGGAGAAATTGCTCAAGATGAGCAATTTCTCCTTTTATCACAATTATTTCTACCCTACCTGATCATTTCCTTCAGATTCCATTACAATTTAATTGTCGTCTGCAACCTCTTTCAAATTGGGAAAGTCCAAAATGTGTCGTTTGGTAAAGGGTTAAGGCATTTTGATTCATATGGGTCTTGTGAATCTGTTTCAAATCAAATGCGTAGATTTGATCTTCAGCATCTAAAAATATATGAAATAGAAAGAACGACAATATCGTTTGGAGAGATAAATGTACCAACATTATAAGCAAAGGACCTGTGCAACAATTCCCGGGCTTTTTAGTCTGTTTAGTTAACACGGTAGTAACTTTTTCCATATATAAAAATGCTCACCCTTCCAACTTAAAGCGCCCAGTGGGACGAGGGATAGAAAGAGAAAGTCACATGCTTGAGTACATTTCAACCCATGCGCATTGCACGTTTTTTTCCGCATAAAAAAACAGTGGAGCGATACAGGGCCATCATGGCCCTCTTGTTTCACACATTTGACACGCTTTGGTAGAGCTTTTTTATCGCGCAGTTTGAAAAAAGATCTATCTTGTTTATTGATACATCTGTGGCTACATGTAAGTAGCCCCTGTGTTCCGGGTAAATCAATTATCTCGTTATGATCAGATACTGTGCCGACAAATACTTAATAACAGCATGGTGTCATAAACCACCCGTGGTAGATGCCTGGACATTGAACACCATGTATGGTACCCCAATGTCTTATCGTGGTAGAAGTATTACGTAGTCATCTCCAAGACTAATGTAACCCCAAATACTCAAACTAAATACTGTATAGATATTAGCCAGTTTTAATCATAATAATACAATGAATGCTGGACATTCATCCTAGCCTATTTTTCACCCAGGTGGACATTCGTCCCTATGTTTTTGACAACCTGAACATTCTTGCCTTCGTTATTTTGACAATGCACATAATGGTTCCTGCATAATTTAGACAGCCTGGACATTCGTTCCTTCGTTATTTGGACAGCCCGGAGATTCATTCCTGAATAATTGCTATCCCGGTCATTATTATAACATTTTATCAAAATAATATGGCACTTTTATCCGGTATTTAAATATGTCGTTATTGAAATAGTTAAAAATAATGTTCTTATATTTTGTGTATATTTTATATTGTGTATATTTTATATTGTTGTAAGATTTTATCGTGATCATGATAACGTTAAAAATAATCGAATATATCGACTTACACTGAGATCTGTAATTTTCCAAAATGCAAAATTCTGGGTGTTAAAACTATGTAGGAGTATATACATCCGGTCTGTCAAAATAATGTTGGAACGATTGTCCGGGATGTCTAAATAGCGTGAGAATGAATGTCCGGGTAGTTAAAACAACATATGAACTAATGTCAGCCTTGTCAAAATCAGCGTAGGAACAATTTTCCCTTTGAAAGAATATTCGGATACATAATTAAGTGCTTAATACTTATATATACATTTGAAATATTGATTAGCTTTTATGCTTAACACGAAACCTATTTATAGCGGGTACCGCTAAAATAAAACTCCATCCTAACATAGTCTTATAAAGAGTGCTCGTTAGTGTATGGAAGAACACAACTAAAACAAGAATTTTCATTGACCACAACGGGGATAATGAATGTTTCCGAAAAATCAAGACACACACACAAGAGAGATTTATGACATGATGTGGCATTTATTTATCACTCATAATCACGTTTAAAGAGAAATCAAGGTCCGTGCATAGACAGATGAGTTCGCTCCACGTTCGTTTTTTCACCTGTATAAAAGAATTCTTCAATATTGTATTTCACTGTAAAAGAACATTAATAAAATTTAAACAAAAAATGACACAACATTTATCATGTGCTTTGCATTTTCTATTGCCTTTTCTTATGATGGAGTCATCACACATTTTACACGTTAGATCGTTCGTGAAAAATATTACAGACTTACAAACATAGAATTTAAAACGGGTATATACGATTTTGTCAAATATTTATGAATTTATATAAACTGTGTAAAATACTTATTATATATATAGTTCAATATAAATTAAAATAAAAGATAAGAAGAACATGTGTCCAAAAATGCGAAATAAGCCAGATTTTTAATTCTGAAATTGAAAACCGCTGTACAGCCGAATTCGCCAGCATGTATACCATACATGTACAATTTGAATCGAAACTTAGTTTAACGGTTTATTTGAATTCCTGCAACAATATCTAATCCTACGACACACGAACACTAACTCCGATCCTAATACAAAGACGAATGCTTCGGTTATTGTAGGAAAATATGTACGTCACTATCGGCTCGGGGCGCTAATTTGTCTTTGCTGCATTATATGAAATTCGGCTTTAATGTATAATTTTTCTTGCCTATTTTGTGTTATTGTAACATATTTTATCAATATATTACAATTAAACACATATAAAAAATCCTATATACCCGCTTTAAGTTATATAATAACCTTTTGTATTATACGACTTTTGTATATCTTTGTTTTGTGCAATTACATGTATCAATGTTTATTCTTCAGATCACATTTGCTCTGATGACAATGGGTATCTTGAATTTGAATCGAGATTAAATAAAATGTATATACACGTATACACTAGTGGTGCTATATACTATGGCTTTGAAATATGACTTGGGTGTGAGAATGTTTATTTCATAACCCCTCATCAATTTATTTACTGACTAAACAACACATCCATGTATGCATATGTTTGCCGTAATTGTAACCAGTGTCAGTGCTCATGAAAATCCCTAATGAAATTGATTAAATTCAACTGGTTTATAATCATCGATATGCTCTGCCAAAGATCTATACACGTTCACCCTCGTTCTGAAATTCGACGCGTCACATGATATCTAAAAATAGCAACAGCGGTAGTATTGTGAAACTGGTCTATTGTTAACCCTTCATCTGCTTGCATTTTCCCATCATTTTTTATGTAATCACTAAACAAATGTTACATTTCTAAGAAGGTGAAGCATTGTGTGTCCATTGTCCAAAGAAGTGGTAATAAGACAGTGGTGCAGCAGTTGAACTAGTAATAACCATGTTAATATCAAGTGTTATATTTTATAATTGCTTTTACTGTTACAATTTTGAAGCTTCTTGGCACAAACTGTAATTTAGTGACATATAGACTGTTTACCTACTTACCGCGAGAATACCAAAATGGAGTCATGCACGATTGCAAGGGACACTACTGTGTCTTAACTGCCGAACACTCAATGTAAAAACTATATTTTAATACAATTTATGGATATCAGCGGGAAATTAGAATATTTTTGCAAAGGAGTCCATAACTTATAGTTAGAAATTTGTTTCAGCTTCCATTTTTATGCGCCCGGTAGGGTAGCATATAGCATTTGAACTGTCCGTCCGTCCGAAAACTTTAACATTGGCCATAACTTGTGCAATATTGAAGATAGCAACTTGATATTTGGCATGCATGTGTAGCTCATGGAGCTGCACATTTTGAGAGGTGAAAGGTCAAGGTCATCCTTCAAGGTCAAAAGTCAAAAAAAACAAATCCAAGGGAAGTAACAAGCTTTAAAGGGAGATAATTTCAATTTATCATTTGGCAGGTACAGATCATTTTCACAAGGGAAGTAATGAAAATGATCTGTACCTGCCAAATGATATAATCCAAAGGGATAAATAGTCAAAAATAAAATAAAATTTTAATCAAAGCGGCGCAGTAGGGGGCATTGTGTTTCTGACAAAAACTTCACTTGTTATGTTATGAAAAAGAAGAAAAAAAAAAACTTCTCTTGTTATTTTAACGTTAAGTATTGCGATAATACAAATGACAAATACAATTTCATTCAAAATACTTGCTAAAGCATGTGGAGTTATTCATTCTGTAAAAGTTGACAGTAATTGCATGAAAAATGTTAGAGGAGCTAGAAACAGAAGTTTTAATATGTAAATTTAACAATAGACAATATTCCCTTTAAAGGTTTAATTAATACAATTGTGAAATCTTGACAATATGCGCTATATCATTGGCAAATTATTATTCTGCAAAGTTTGGCAGCAATCGCGCAAAAATGTATAAACAAGTGAGCTTAAATATGTAATTTTAAACACTGGGCAATACATTATTCAAAATGAGGCAATCATAACACCTTCATAAAATGCGCTTGCAAATAATTAATTGTAAAACTTTAGCAAAAATTGTGCACAAAATATGTAAGGTGATTTTCACAGACATTTATGTTGAAACAAAGGGCAATAACTCCTTAAAAAAATTATGCAATCACAAACGTTGACAATTATGCACTGTTACTTAGACTGAAAACTTATCTCCCAATACTAAAGTCTGTAGCACTGAGAACAATTTATGATGCCAAATTTTGTCAAAAATGGCCCAAACAAAGGAGTTGCTAACAGAGGCTTTAATATGAAAGTTTAATTGAAGAGCATTAACTTCTAAACAAATAATTGGATTGCAAACCTGGACAATATGTGGTATAGCACTTTCAAATAATTATTTTGTAAAAGTTTGATGAAAATCAGATGCAAAGTGTTTGAGGAGTTGCACACAAAAGAGTGGAAGAGACAGTTTCATGCATGCAAGCAGAAGCTATAGGACACCTACCATTATATTATGTAAAATGTTGGTGCAGCTGATTTTCTTAATAATTTGTTAACTCTGTGATTGCTATTGCTTTTTATTATGCAATGATAAATTGAAACAACATTTGAACAGTAAACATACAATCTATTCTGTAAAAACTAATACATAGTTGTTAAAACTCTGTAATTTAAAATCCTGTAAATATTGAAGTAGTATTGATATGATCTGATTGGACACTTTTGGCAGGTTTATACACTGGACATGTTACATAACCTAGTTGTTAGGGACTTTTGTAACCCCTTTTTGCAACAAAAATGAGCTAAACTGTGAATACACTGTATTTTATTGGTAAGAGTTGTTCTGTTGCAGGCCTTCCATACTACAAGAATCCCTCGCAGCACTATAAGCCTAGGGAGTCCAGTACTCACTATAAGCGTCTTCACCTGAATTACAATCGATGGATGGACAAGCACCTGGTGCGCTATGAGGAGGTGCTGCGGCGGCGCCACAAGCAGCATGTGCGCCTGGTGGAGGAGGAGAAGCAGCGCCTGGAGAGCCTGTACGGGCTGGAGGGAGAGGACCTGGAGGCCTACGTGAGGGACCGCATGGATCAGGGGGGCAACAAGCTGCAGCAGTACCTCAACATGACTGCAGAACTCAATGACCATGCCAAGTGAACACAACCCTATATGACCACGCCAAGTGAACACTGATTTTATTTAGGAAAATGATGGCTTCAAATACACAACTATGCTATTAAATTTTGGTGACGCATACATAGCCTGTGTTCAAACATGACATTTGAATCTTTGTTTGTAATACAACTTGTTTTCTTGAATTTATTTTGAGCCCAATAAAGCATTATCTGTGTTTTGCTTGCCAATCTTATTTTGTGTGTGTTGTATTAACGACTGTAACAAACATGTAAGCATCTATAAAGTTAAATACACGTTCATTAGTATTGTCTTCAATTACAATACCCCATGTAGTGCACATAAACTTGTATTCTTGCTTTCATCTTTGGTTTTCTGCTGAGGGCAACCTGCTCATGGTTAACTTTTGTGATCTTCTTTCATGGATTGTCAACATTTTTTTATGTAAATAAAGACTATAGAAGCTGTTTTTATTGCATTAAACTTTTGTCAGAACATTTTTCCCAAATGATATCATGGTCCAGTTTGAAACTGGCTAAAGTGTTGGGTAAAAAATAAGGCACTATGTAACATTAAACAAATATTTTGTGAATTGTCTAAAGGCCTCGTGTATTGACACCTCTTCATGAAATTTGGTCAGAATATTTGTTCTAATGATATCTCGCCTTAGTTCTTGACTGGGTTATGTGGGATCAAATACCAGGTCCCTATGCTAAGCTATAGAAAACAACTAATGGATACTCAACTTCAAGAGGCTTTTTTCCCAATCTTAACTAATCACTGGTATTTTAAAGAAAAAGCTTGTTATACCCCCACTAAACAAAGTGTAGGGGGTATATAGGAGTGAGCTTGTCTGTCGGTCGGTCAGTCCGTGTCCGCTCTCTAATTCAAGTAGTTTTCATCCTATCTTCACCAAACTTGGTCAAAAGTTGTATCTACATGATGTCTAGGCCAAGTTCTAACATGGGCTTTGCCGGGTCAAAAACTAGGTCATGGGTTCACTTAGTGCTTTTTAAACATTCAGCACGTTGTCCGCTCTTTAATTCAAGTAGTTTTCATCAGAGCTTCACCAAAGTTGGTCAGAAGTTGTATCTAATTAACACTAGAGATCACAATTATTGCCTTATTTTCATGAAACTTGGTGATGTCTCCATTGTGTCTGAAACTCGGTCACGTGGTGTCATAAAATAGGTCACAAAGTAAAAGTTGAGAAAAAAAATTGTGTACCACATTTAAAGACCAACCTATAACAGAACATCTGTCCCAATTTATCTTGGCCGAGTTCGGAATTGGGTCACGTGGGGTAAAAATCAATGTAACTGTCAAATTAGAAAAAAAAATTGAACGCACTTGTGGTCATGTTTACTATTTCCCACTCTTCAAGAAACACATATTATCGATGATATCGAGTTCGAGCTAGATTAGGTCATGTGGTATCAAAAACTGGGTCACTGGATTAAATGAACAAAAAAGCTTGCAAACACTGAAAGACACACTTTTTGCACAATTGTTATGAAACTTGCTCTGAATATTAATAAATATTTCTTCAAAAAATATCTTGGTGAGTTGTAAAATGATTCTGCCTACATTGCAAAGGCTGATCAAAACATGCGAGTTCCTTCGGGTCTCCGGTAGGTTGTTTCCCTTGTATGGGGTGTTGATTTGAAATAGTGTATGTATTGGTAGCTTAAATTTAAAGTTAACATGAAATTTCACATTTATTTAAATTAAATTAAAAACGTTGAAAACCTGGTTTCGTGACTTTGTAATGTTTCTTGTAAATTCATTTCGTATTTGTTTAATATGTTGGTACATGTTTACCCAATTGAATGAACAGGTAACACTTCAAAATGCCGTTGCATCGTCTAATAAGGGAGATAATCAGTCAGTTTATAAACGGTTTTTACGTGAAGCGGATCTTGTGATAGCGATTGTAGTTAAAATTGTAAACAAATGCCAGCTTAAGAAACCCCATGTGTTTAGGATATGTATTTAATTATGGTTAGTAAATGTGAATAATTGAGGTCAGTGTCGTATTATGGACAGTTACAATCAAATGTTTGTCGTTAAATGATGTACTACTGAAAGGTTCCCTGGGTACTACAAGTACAATCTACCCCGTGTAAGGAAAATACGCTAAAAGGCACCCGACCATAATCCGGGCTAAGTTTTTGTATATTATACTGGTCTTAATAAATAAAAGCTTTTTTGGACTCGTAACGTCACAATTCATAATGAAGTTTTTTGGCGTAGTTGTATAACCCAGCTTTTTACCTTAAATGACCATTTTACATAACGCCAGCATACCCGAATAAATATTCTAGTATTTCATATTTCCAATTGACATAATCACCAAGAACATTGGCAACATCACCGCATCTTAGTAGCATAGGATGTAACACTGTTCAGTGTAGGGAGACGCATTTTGGCCCAGTTACTATTACAGATTACCGGAAAATTCCATGTCCAAGACTTTCAGGGTCATAGTTGGGTCAGTAAATCTTCAGGTGAAGACGGGATGTACTATTAATATACGCCTTGTGTTGAAAACACAGTATTGCTTTCAATATATCAAATAACAAGGATGTAAACGAAACAAATTAATGGAAACTTATCGGTAAATGCCATTTGTGTTGTTTGGCAAAACTATCGAAATAGTTTAGTGTCCATGACAGAAGGGAAACCGTTTAAATATCTAGCCATACATGTGTGGCTTATGGACGTCAGAATAGGCTTCTTACATTTGCCAGTTTGTTATAAATAACACAGCGTGACTTCAATGTTCTATCGCAAAGTATCGTGATGTTCCATTTCCAAGACGCAATCTGATTTTTAAAGACCCGCGTCATGCGAACATGGGTCTTATGCAATATGATGACAACGTAGCTCCAACCAAGCCTACACATCCGCGCAGTTTTGTCAAGATATGCATATGGAATAGGCTACTCAGCAGATACCACGAAGCCTCGCGTGTTTTTATAGCGGAAAGCGAAGCCCCTGACCAGACTGCAAAAGTGCAAACGCCATTAGACCGATCCGCATTACGCGGATGTAATAGTGTTGTTTGAATGAAGACAACTGCGTTTTAATAAAATATCAACATGCCATAATTTTCGATGATGAAGAAATAAATTCATAAAAAACCAATTGATGTGATCTCACGTAGCCAAATTTGTATCTACGTGCACTATTAATTAGTTTTATGTACGTGCACTTCATAAGAAACATTGCATGTGATGTATATGCGACCTGTCCGTAGCCAGGGTTTTGAAAAGGGGGGTGCGAATATTTGCCTTCGACGATTGTTATTGAGCAACGAAGGGTCAAAGTGGATATGTGCGGGAGGGGATGTCCCCTCCTGCAATCGGGGGCTTTGGGGGTCCTCCCCCTAGACAAATTTGAAAATGAAACGTAAACTCCTGCATTCTGGTCACTTTTTAACTTTATTTAGAGACTGAAGTTATAGAGCATGTTTTATATAAAATTCAAATTTCATTGACCATACTCAGTGACTGATCGACATGAATATGATATAACATACATGTTTTCCCCACCACGTGTTTCAATAACCACCTTTTTTGATCAGTCACGGAAAAACATCATTTTATACGGTGTTTAACACGACATTAGTATGCGCGCACGCACTTTGTTTACATATGCAACAACAAATTTATAGAATGTAAAATCAACAATAAGAACGGTATAACATATCATCATTTATTGGAATTTTTGAATCTTGATAAAATTGGTGTGTTTTACCATGTCAACATTCTACCATTCATAAATCGAACAAATTAAATTGAAATATTTGACCTTTTTAGCTCACCTGAGCACAACGTGCTCATGGTGAGCATTTGTGATCGCCTTATGTCCGTCGTCCGTTGTGCGGCATGCGTTGTGCGGCGTCAACATTTGCCTTGTTAACTCTCTAGAGGCCACATTTATTGTCCAATCTTCATGAAATTTGGTCAGAGATTGGTCTCAATGATATCTCGGATGAGTTTGAAAATGGTAACGTTTGCTTGAAAAACATGGCTGCCAAGGGGCGGGGCATTTTCCTTATATGGCTATATAGAATATAGTAAAATCTTGTTAACACGCTAGAGGCCACATTCATTGTCTGATCTTCATGAAACTTTGTCAGAAGATTCATCCCAATAATATCTTGGACGAGTTCGAAAATGATGCCGGTTGGTTGAAAAACATGGCCGCCAGGGGGCGGGGCATTTTTCCTTATATGGCTATAGTAAAACCTTGTTAACACTCCAGAGGCCACATTTATTTTACGATTTTCATGAAACTTGCTCAGAAGTTTTGTCCCAATGATATCTTGGATGAGTTCAAAAATGGTAACCTTTGCTTGAAAAACATGGCTGCCAAGGGGCGGGGCATTTTTCCTTATATGGCTATATATGGCTATAGTAAAATCTTGTTAACACTCTAGAGGCCACATTTATAGTCTGATCTTCATGAAACTTGGTCTGAAGATTCATCCCAATAATATCTTGGACGAGTTCGAAAATGATGCCGGTTGGTTGAAAAACATGGCCGACAGGGGGCGGGGCATTTTTCCTTATATGGCTTTTGTAAAACCTTGTTAACACTCTAGAGGCCACATTTATTTTCCGATATTCATGAAACTTGCTCAGAAGATTTGTCCCAATGATATCTTGGATGAGTTCAAAAATGGTAACCTTTGCTTGAAAAACATGACTGCCAAGGGGCGGGGCATTTTTTCTTATACATGTATGGCTATATATATGACTATAGAAAATCTTGTTAACACTCTAGAGGCCACATTTATTGTCCTATCTTCATGAAACTTGGTCAGAAGATTTGTCCCAATGATATCTTGGATGAGTTAGAAGATGGTAGCGTTTGCTTGAAAAACATGACTGCCAAGGCGCGGGGCATTTTTTCTTATATGGCAATATATGGCTTTAGTAAAATCTTGTTAACACTCTAGAGGCCACATTTATAGTCCGATCTTCATGAAACTCGGTCAGAAGATTCATCCCAATAATATCTTGGACGAGTTCAAAAATGATTCCGGTTGGTTTAAAAACATGGCCACCACGGGGGCGGGGCATTTTTCTTTATATGGCTATAGTAAAACCTTGTTAACACTCTAGAGGTCACATTTATTTTCCGATCATCATGAAACTTGGTCAGAAGATTTGTCCCAATGATATCTTGGATGAGTTTGAAAATGGTTTTGGTTGCTTTAAAAACATGGCCACCAGGGGCGGGGCATTTTTCCTTATATGGCTATATATGGCTATAGTAAAACCTTGTTAACTCTCTAGAGGCCACATTTACTTCCAATCTTCATGAAATTTGGTCAGAAGATTGGTCTCCATGATATCTTGGATGAATTTGAAAATAATTATGTTTGCTTGAAAAACATGGCTTCCAAGGGGCGAGGCATTTTTCCTTATATGGCTATAGTAACATCGTGTTAACACTCTAGAGGCCACATTTACTGTCCTATCTTCATGAAACTTGGTCAGAAGATTCATCCCGATAATATCTTGGGCGAGTTCAAAAATGATGTCTGTTGGTTGAAAAAACATGGCTGCCAGGGGGCGGGGCATTTTTCCTAATATGGCTATAGTAAAACCTTGTTAACACTTTAGAGGCCACATTTATTTTCCGATCTTCATGAAACTTGGTCAGAAGATTTGTCCCAATAATATGTTGTTATCTCAGGTGAGCGACTTTGGGCCTTTCATGCCCTCTTGTTTCAAAACAATTGTTTGTCTGCTACTATGGATAGTACCAGAGGCCTAGCATTGCTCTAAACGTGCTACCGTCATAGTGTATTGTACAAAAAACACTGATTAACAAAACTGGGTCTTCTCTAATGTGCATCAATACTAACAAGAAATATCTTTTATAAAAGATATACGGCGTTGATTGTGGTCGATGTTTATGAACGATCAAAAGTTATCTCTATGAGATTAAAAGTAGCGGATGCCTTTTTTCTGCGCAGTTCTTAGCTACATCACAAGCAAATCAATTACGGGGTGTTGCGCCAGATTTCGTGGCTTATTTTGCTTTATGTGATATTATTACTCAGATATCTATATTTACAGAATAGAAAAACACAAGAAACATGAAAATAAACGAGTGCATATAGGTCAGCCGGCAATACTCGAATCTTATTTAATTGCATAATTATAGTATAGTGAATTATTGTGCTCATGCTTAATAAACTGGTCTAAATGGATAAATATTTCTAATTAATTTTATCAAAATTGGTCCTTATCATGCAAATGTTGAAAACATATTAAAAATCGATGATTGACATACCACATCTTTATTTAGTATCTTTCTGATCAAAACAGACTTCAAGTGCACAAAGTTACGAGACGGCGTTTATATAAAGATTTCTGCAACTGACCGCAAACTGACCTTGATACCTTGCGGATTGGAATGCAATGCATTAAAGTTAGGTAACAATTCTGCTGCTGAAACGACGGCTTGTTTACGCCAACAGTACACGACCAAGGCAACAGCTGTGCCTAAAATATTGATATATCGACAAAGCGAATAAACGAACTATTTACTCCATCAGACAAAAATAGCATAGATTACAATTTTTTCCTTCAATGAAAAGATCGCAACCCCTTCTGCGAACTCCGGTGATGACCTGTATATAAACTCTGACTTTTACACACTGGCCGCGAATTGACCCGAAACCTCGCGGGTTGAAATGCAATGCAAGTAAGTACTAAATATGAGAATATAGCCTTTAGTATAAACGCTTTTGCGCTGGTAATTCTCTGAAAATAAAAGGTGAACGCACAAACTGTATTTATGTCGAAAATTGATTGTAAAACTGTTCTATCTATTGAGCCTTTAATTAGAGATAAAATTGTTTCATGCAGTAAAACAGTGTTACAAAGACGCGGATATGTTTCCAATGTTCTGGTGTTATACTCAACTCAGCCAATGGAATAAATGAAGTGTATTCATTCGTACCTAGCCGCGGTAAATTTTATTTGAATATTATTGGACACTTACAAAGGTCAAGTCAGGGTGAAAAGCTGGCTTAAAACAGCTTACGCCGAAAAAGAAATCAAAATGATATAACTGATTACTTTTTAAAAAACTACTTTTAACCAATTAGTTATATTTTTCTAAACGCATTTCAGAAAGATATAACACGTTAGGCTCCATTAAGACCCTATAACCACAAACTACTGGTCCTATGGTCTCAAAGTCCTAAACAATGTATACCAGAACGTTGAATAAAAAAGATGTACTTATTTGCCCATAATATGCTCAAGATCGTCCCAGTTGATGAAAATTAAACGTTAACGTCCATCTGATCATATGTTATAACGTTTTAAATTCATTATAACAACTGTTTAAGAATAGGATATTCTTACTGTCAAGTTTGACATAATTAAAACATTTTGGAGCGTTATGTATGTGGAGCAGAACAGATGCCATTAAGTGCTGGTAAACTACAAAAGAAAGCTTCATTGCTTTGTAACACTCATTTGTTTTCTTGTCATTCAACACACAAAAAATAGCATGACTTGAGTTGTTTGAGCATAGCTGATAATTTTTGCTGGAATACCATTGAGGGGATCCGAAAATGGTTGTACGGGGATATAACAAAAAGACAATTCAGTCTGACGAAAATGCTGTGCACAATGTGCTCTTGTTATAAATTGTGGTATAATGCAAAGTTCTTAACCATTTACTCATTAGTCTCCGGCAAAAATCGGAGGGTGCTCTTTGATTTCAGTCATTTTCGGAAGCTGACATAACATTCCGTTAATTATCATCTAAAATGTATTTTATTTTAAAGATTATTTATTTATTCAAGTTAATCAAATAGATTTTCCAGCCATTTAGATAATTGTCGAAAAAGGTTATTGGACTGGGATTTCAACCCACAATAAGTAGGCTTCAACATTTTGTTATGATATCTATTACAGTTATATACATTAATAACGATGACAAAGGTTACAAAACAATCATTTAGTATCGAATATCTATCTATACGTATCGATTTTATACGGAGTGCCAGGTTAATAATTTTGCATTATACAGAAAGCAAATATCTATTTGTAACACAGATTCCAATTCCATTTTACGGGGACTGGCTTCTTAGATCTTCTCAAATTTTGCTGTCACAACTTCTGTTGATTTCAACAATTCTACGGTTAAAACTTGTAAATAAAAATCACGCGCCGTCTTGGAAATGACTTAATCGAGAAATTAATTATATGGTGACCTGTCGTATGCATATTGAATACAACATTATTTTGACGCTTAAATACGAAGGCTCAATGGGTTCCTGGGAAAAATAATTAACCGTTTTTGCGTCAAATAATGTTGGGTGCAACTTATAGTACAATTGTTTACTCGTCCAAAAAATTGGGTGCGAATGCACCCAACGCACCTCCCCCCCTCCCCCTGGCTACGGGTATGTGACCACTCGGAGTGATGTATTTTATACTCTATATAAGCAATCCTCGTAGTGTCACAAAGCATAACGACAACAGAACTCTCAAAATTATTCAATTCTTTCGCGTTGTAACGCTCTATAATTTTCAGGTTTATAAATCGTCAAAAGATGCCTAAAATGGAATTCTTTGAGCATGGTAAATGTTCAGTATTACTGTTTCCTCACAAAAATCATAACTACAGCGAAAATTTTGCGAATCTGAATTTTGTTGTAAATTTATCCACATGTGGTTAGCGTGTGGCTATGATATTAACTAGTACAAACATCATTTCGAATGAAAAAGTAATCAATTTATAACGAAAAATCAACTTTTCTGAAAACAAAAATTCAAATATATACAGGGGCGTCGGAAGCAAATTGACATTGGGGCGGCAGAGCGGTTTGGTATGGGGGGGTGTATCCCCCTCCCGTTAGTGGGGGTCCGGAGCCTCCCCCGGATTTGTTTTTCAAATTTTAGCATCAAATGGCGCATTCTGGTGCGTTTTTATGCCTGATACCTGACCTTATACACGTCTATTGCAGGCATATTCTGAATGACAAAAGTTGTGACAGACAGACAATCGATGGAGAAGTGATCTCTATATGTCGCAGTTTTTTCTTTGTAGCAGGCGACACAACGATAGGGATCATGTGGGTTAAAATAACGTTCTTCGGAATTTTTTCCCGCAATTCCGTTTGGGAAATTTAAAATTCGTTGGTTTGGAGTAGACATATCGAAATGACACAAAAAAGTGGTAAAAAAAAAGTTTTTTAGAATTATCGATTTACTTTGAGTTATTACAATTAATTCAGGTATCTTGAGGTATCTTTAATTTTGTGATAATTAAGGACTATTGGATATCGACACATTTGTTTCAAGTCATACTTTCCTTTATATTAATAAAAAGAAGCAAAGGCTTAGATCATACCAACAATTAAAGATTCCCAGGTTTAATTACTCAATAATAAAGGGATTATCGTTATAAAAGAGATCGATCAATTAACAACATAATTGACATGTAAACTACCGCGGGCGGATGATGGCAAACAACAATACACGTGTCATAAAATAAAACAATACACGTGTCATAACCGCCAAAGCGTGATTACCTTGCTTCGTGGTAAAGATATTTTCAAATATACGGGTATTGAAATGGAAAAAAAAAATACAAAAAATGTCTGCCGAAATTTCGTTTTTGCCGAAAATATTGGGGCGGCGACCGCCGCCCCTGCCGCCCCAGCTCCGACGCCTCTGATATAGTGATTTTGTTTTCAGAGAAGTTGATTTTTCGTTATAATTTGATTATTTGTCATGCAAAATGAAGTTTTTACTAACTAATGCTCGATTGGTCATTGTCGGCTCGGGTACTACTTACATGTACCCCGGGTACTCTTAAGTATACTTACATGTACCCCGGGTACGGTAAATATACTTAATCGTACCCGGTCGATTTTAGACTGCACCCGAGTTCTATTCCCGCCTAAAATCCGATGTCGTAAAACGCGCTACCCATTATCTTAAACAAACTTCTCTTTTTAAAAAAACTGCGTCAACATGCTTTGTGAGTATGAGTTTCGATAATATAGAGGCCATTTTACAGAAAATTGACATAAATGCGAGTATAATTAATAAAAAAAAGAGACGACAACGACCGATTTAGCGTTTAATTTCCCGGGTAAGTTTTAGTATATTTACCGTACCCGGGGTACATGTAAGTATACTTAAAGGGATCTTTTCACGGTTTGGTAAATTGACAAAATTGAAAAAAGTTGTTTCAGATTCGCAAATTTTCGGTTTAGTTATGATATATGTGAGGAAACAGTATTACTGAACATTTGCCATGGTCTAATATAGCCATTGTATGCATCTTTTGACGATTTAAAAACCTAAAAATTATAAAGCGTTGCAACGCGAAACGATTGAATAATTTGGAGAGTTCTGTTGTTGTCGTTTACATTTGTGAAACTACGAAGATTGCTTATATAAGGTACAAAATACGCATGTTATGAATGCTTGGCAAGATAGCCCAGTTGGCTAATTCGTTTTTGCTTCAGGATTCCGGGGGTCACTGGTTCGAGCCCTGCTGCGGTCTACTTTTTTTCCTTTTTTAAATTTTATTTTTGATATTTTACTGGAGATTTTAAAATTTAATGTTTACATTTATCAATATAAAGCATTTAATGACAAACTTCAAAACATGTCAAAATCTGTGAAAAGGCCCCTTTAAGAGTACCCGGGGTACATGTAAGTAGTACCCGAGCCGACAATGACCAATCGAGCCTAACTAATATCACAGCCACACGCTAATCACCTGTGAATTTACCAAAACGTGAAAAGGTCTCTTTAAGCAAGCTCATTATTCAGTTAAAGCCTGTTCTTATGTCTCGCATTTAACGGCAAAGATACACACGATATCGAAAGGCCGTTCATATATATTTCAGGAATATAGTGATTTAGATTGGTCTTTTAGTCGAGAAGTTTAGCTCTCCTTAGCACAAAGTCCTCATGGTAAGCGTTAAGGATACCTTATTGTACGTCGTCCGTCAGTCCGTGCTTGAGTTAAATTTGTACTTTTAAAGACTTCTCCTCCTGAACCGCATATTTTAAAGAACATTCACACGAATGATTTTTAAGTGACCCCTTTTCAAAGTTGTTCAAATCGTTCAGATGAATTGCATATGCAGTGTACCATAGCCACAAACATATTTTAAAAAAGGAAACCTTTAAAAGCCTTCTCTGAAACCACAACATCGTATTGGGATCATCTACTGCGTTATTTCAAAACATGGCCCCGGGGTCAAAACTGGCCACGAATCAAGGTGTCAATTTATTTATATAAACTTATATGGTATATCATTTTTTTTTTAAATCCATGAAACAACTAACAACACATTGTGTGATATACATTTTAATGTCTTTGGTGTGAGCCACACACACACATTTGTACAGACGACATTTTAATGTCATTTGTTCGGCGTAAGCTGTATTAAGCCAGCTTTTCACCCTGACTTGACCTTCGTAAGTGTCCAATAATATTCAAATAAAATTTCCCGCGGCTAGGTACGAATGAATACACTTCATTTATTCTATTGGCTGATTTGAGTATAACACCAGAACATTGGAAACATATCCGCGTCTTTGTAACACTGTTTTACTGCATGAAACAATTTTATCTCTAATGAAAAGGCTGAATAGATAGAACAGTTTTACAATCAATTTTCGACATAAATACAGTTTGTGCGTTCACCTTCTATTTTCAGAGAATTACCAGCGCAAAAGCGTTTATACTAAAGGCTATATTCTCATATTTAGTACTTACTTGCATTGCATTTCAACCCGCGAGGTTTCGGGTCAATTCGCGGCCAGTGTGTGAAAGTCAGAGTTTATATACAGTTCATCAGCGGAGTTCGCAGAAGGGGTTACGATACATTGAAGGAAAAAAATGGAATCTATGCTATTTTTGTCTGATGGAGTAAATAGTTCGTTTAGTCGCTTTGTCGATATATCAATATTTTAGGCACAGCTGTTGCCTTGGTCGTGTACAGTTGGCGTAAACAAGCCGTCGTTTCAGCAGCAGAATTGTTACCTAACTTTAATGCCTTGCATTCCAATCCGCAAGGTATCAAGGTGAGTTTGCGGTCAGTTGCAGAAATCTTTTTATAAACGCCGTCTCGTAAACTTTATGCACTTGAAGTCTGTTTTGATCAGAAAGATACTAAATAAAGATATTCGGCGATATTATTGTGGTATGTCAATCATCGATTTTTAATATGTTTTCAATATTTGCATGATAAGGACCAATTTTGATTAAATTAATTAGAAATATTTATCCATTTAGACCAGTTTATTAAGAATGAGCACAATAATTCACTATACTATAATTATGCAATTAAATAAGATTCGAGTATTGCCGGCTGACCTATATGCACTCGTTTATTTTCATGTTTCTTGTGTTTTTCTATTCTGTAAATATAGATATCTGAGTAAAAATATCACATAAAGCAAAATAAGCCACGAAATCTGGCGCAACACCCCGTAATTGATTTGCTTGTGATGTAGCTAAGAACTGCGCAGAAAAAAGGCATCCGCTACTTTTTATCTCATAGAGATAACTTTTGATCGTTCATAAACATCGACCACAATCAACGCCGTATATCTTTTTTAAAGATATTTCTTGTTATTAAAATTATATTGAAATGTATAATTAACGAAAATATTACATTTAGAGAAAAAAGCATTCTTATTGTAAACGTGAATTTGTTTTACGCACCCATCACATCACAGAGTTTTAATTGAAATAAGTAAAAACGTGATGAAACAAATCGAACCTTTGCAAACGTTTGAATGAAGCGGAGTCCGTTTCCGCCCCGATACGCCCCTAAATCCGCAATTCAACACGCCATTTATAATATCTGGGTATATTGATTAACATGCATAACATGGGTTATTGCGACTGCAGCGCCCCCGCTCTTGAAACGTATTGTGATACTGCTATGTGAAAGTTGATCTTTCCACACATGCTTATGGTGAGACATAATCATGGCACACAACGTTTCTTCTACTGCTCTTTGTTTTCTAGGTCTTCGCGGATTTTCTTCAGTTCTTCTGCAATTATTGCAAAACCCTGAAAGAATTTCCATCAAATAAAGCCTGTGTTGCATGTTTTAATATTGCAAGAAGAATATACTAACTAAAGTAGTTGGCCAATTATATTTAGAGCTATGTGGTATGGCAGCAAGTGAGATTTAAAATAAGACACGTACAAGTAACGTGCGGTATTACCTCTTCCATCTTACGATCTGTGGCGAGAGAAAATGAAATCCTAACGTATGGCGATCTGGCATCTGTACCGGCAACAAAGGCGCTTCCGGTGACCATGAGACACTTTCGCTCAAGCAATTGGCCCATGACGAGAGGCATCGAGTCTTGCACGCCTAAGAACCTGACCCAGAGGAACATTCCGCCAGAAGGCGAACGCCAATCCGCCAGACCTGTGGGTGAACGTATTATAAAGTTTGAAAAAAAACCCGTCAACACTCAATTTTCTTGGAACACATCATTTTTTATTTTGAATGCAAACACTACTGGTGTATATTTTTTGTTTTCGCTCTCGACTCTGAAAACCCCACATCAGCTAACGTTTTAATGGAAATTCGCCGTTTTCCATATGTGTGATGTTTCTAAAACGGCCGTTGCATAATCTATTTCGCGATTCAATGTTGCCTTCGCCTGTTGCTATTACAACGGCACAACATACCTGTCAGATGCTTTTTGGCGATGCGTTCGCATGCCTCCCGTCGTCGGCGATAATACGCCCCAATGTTCTCACAGTGCGCAAGGAAACCTTCTATTCCCCACTTCCGAAGCAACGTCAGAATAATTGTCTGCAAAAATACGGTAAGTTTAAGATGCAGATCTTTTTCACATCACTTGAATGTCAACTTGATATTAATTCTTCGTTTATACCTGACAAAGGTTGCTTGTTCCCTGTGTGGACGTCTGACTCACAGCAACCAACTTCCGGTAGAGACCATGAGGCGCCGTCACGTAGCCTACTCGAAAGCCAGGTGCCAGCGTCTTGGAGAACGTATCGAGACGCACCACACGGCCTTCCACGTCGAGGGAGAGGAAGCTTTTGTAGAGCGGCTGCAACATCGGACAGAAGGGTGTGCTTACCGCTAGTCTGTAAGCGTATACTCTAAATACTTGTTGTCCAAAATGTATCGAAAAGCGCAATTTAAATACCCAGCTAAATGCCAGAGTACGAATTTAAAAGATAATTTGAATCTATTTAACTCTGTTGATTCTGGAAAATATTATGTCTATTGACATCGCCACGCCAATCTCATTTAATCACGATTTATCGGTTATACATTTCAATTGCATTACTACCGTTAACGACAATTACACTTGATTATAAGAATCTGTTCGGTTACAACAACATACTTGAGTGCAATTCAACCACACCGACCACAGCTCTTAGTTACCCGTTGTTCCAAGAAGTAGTAGGCGTCGTCCTCGATGATCAGGAAGTTGTACTCGGACGCTAACTTGTACAGCGCCTTCTTGCGTGCCTCCGTGTACCGAATACCTGTAGGGTTGTCGCCATTGGGAACGCAGTAAAACGCCTGAAATATATTGAACAGATTTATATCACATTAAAGCGAGTATATACGATTTTGTCAAATATTAATTAATTTATATAAAATGTGTAAAAAACTTAATATATATATATATATATATATATATATATATATATATATATATATATATATATATATATATATATATATATATTTCAATATAAAATATAAAGAAAGTTCAGAAGAACATGTGTCGAAAAAATGCGAAATAAGCCAGATATTTTATTCTGAAATCGAAAATGGCTGTACAGTTGAATTCACCAGCATGTATATCATGCATTTAAGATGTGAATCTAAACTTAGTTTAACGGTTCATTTTAAATACCTGCATCGATAACTATACATACGACACACGAACACTAACTCTGGTCCTAATAAAAATACGAATGCTTTGGTTATTTTAGGAAAATATGTTCGTCACAATCGGCTCGGGGCGCTAATTCGTCGTTGCTGCATTTTATGAAATTCGTATTTAATGTTTAATTTGTCTTGCCTATTTTGTGTTATTGCAGCATATTTTATCAATATATTACAATTCAACACATATACAAAATCGTATAATCTCGCTTTAAATTGTTGTTTAAAAACAGTGTCTCAATAGTTTGCTTATTGAGACAATACAGTGAATTACAAATAGCAAAACGGCCAGATTCCCACGTTTCACACACTCGTCCTAGCTACACCAATGTTTTGGTGGAAAAGCCGCGTCCAAAATGACCAAAAGTGAATGTATTTAAAAGACTATTAAAATATAATGCCATTTTTGAAATAAAAATATTGTCTCGTCGATATGCCCCCTTAAAATGTAAATGTGTACAGCTAACCGCTGACCTTGATTTTACCGCCCGTCACCTGTCCTGGGCCGGGTTTGGGCCACTGCCGAAGATACGCCTCTAAGTGATCAGGCATGATTCCCTGTTCGTCCGAATGGATGTGCTGAACGGAACAGCCGCGCGGTATTATCTACAAACTGAAATCACTCAAAGAAATCTTGTTAACACACGCAAAACATCCTAGAAAGGTACCGCATATACGAGCTGTGGAACTATCGACCTAAGTACGTACCTCGTAGAGGTGTTACATTAAACAGCTATTTCGTGCCATGGTTTGGGGTTATGACCCTGTACCGCTACGTACGAACTTCAGATATGAGGTATGACATTGAAGAGCTAGGTACATACACAGGGAATTAGATATGACTATGCGTACGATGGATATGAAATATGACGCTGTTCAGCAGGGCAATCGTAACGGAGATGATACAGCTCGGTAATAACCACAGAGATGAGAAATGACATGGTACATCTTGGTAAGTACCACGGATAGAAGATTTGACAGAGCTAAGTACGTACCCAAGATATGATATAGGTACTGTTCAGCTTTGTAAGTACCATGGAAATGAGATATGGTACTGTACAGCTAGATACGTAATACAGATACAAGATATGGTGCTGCATAGCTAGAAACGTACTACAGTTATGAGATATGGTACTGCATAGATAGATACGTCATACAGATACAAGATAATTTATGGTCCTCTATAGCCAGAAACGCACTTTACATATGAGATATGGTACTGCATAGATAGGTGCGTTATACAGATTACGAGATATGGTCCTCTATAGCTAGAAACGTACTACATATATGAGACATTGTGCTGTATAGCTAGAAACGTAACACGAATATGAGATATGGTACTGCACAGATAGATATGTCATACAGATACGAGCTATGGTACTGCATGGCTAGATGCGTAACACGGAGATGAAATCTGGTATTGTCCGGCTAGATAAGTAACACGGATATGAGAAGTGACAATACACATACGGCTTGGTACGTACCCCGGAGATGAGATATGACACAATGCAGCTATGTATGACGTACCATTTGGGTCAAAAGTCAACAAGACCTACTAGGTAAAAAGAGAAATGTACGTCGCCGTACAATTCGTACCGACCCTTGAGTGTTAGCCAATCAGAAGAACCCTTACATTTGTTGCTTTGATCCGCATGTTAAATATTCACTGCGCTATTTCCAGACTCTTTATACGATTTTTATTTCATAATTGGATTCCGTATTATTTGGCCTATGCTTTCTAAACAATCGTGTTAGCACAATAAAACAGCGGAAGTCTACACTGTGTATTAGCAACCTGCTGTGGTGATCCCTATCCCTTTGAGCGTCAAGTTATGACATGTAGATCAGACATCGGCGGGCTGTCTAATAAAGTGTATAATATTTATTACTTAAACCGATTTTAAAATAAATACCGTCAAGTAGATACTTATTTTAATTTTTTGTTTTGTTTGTAGTTTTTTGGCAATATTGATATTTTTATTCATTTTGTCCCCAATTAAAAAAAAAGATTTTAAACATTTATTAAGAATAAATCTGAAGAAAAAGCCGCTCAAGAGACGAGTGTTTTGATTGGCTGTTCATAAAATTTGTACGTCGACGTACAAAAATGTACGTCGAAGTACAAATTGTACTTCGACGTACAAATATATACGTCGAAGTGTATTTCATATTTTGTACGTCGAAGTACAATTGTTGTACGTCGACGTACATATTGTACGTCGACGTACATTTCTCATTTTACATAGTAGGTCTTGTTGACTTTCGACCCAAATGGTACGCTATAGCTATGAGGTATGGGGCAATACAAGCAAGTACCTACCACGGCGAGGACGTTTGGGTACACATAGTCCCCGGCAAGGATGATGTCGCCTTCGTTAAGCAGGAGATCCAACACCTGAAAACACGCACACGAAATAGGCCTACTTATATTTCTTTTCTAGAAGCTGCCTTGGAATACAACCGCTAACAGACAAAGTTACATTATTATAGGATGATTATCATCAGCATATAGATAATCGGCTATTAATATCTAAACATACTTGTTTTTACTACTTACAACGATTTGCAACATAATGTTCACATATAAAAGTTACCATTACGTCAGACAATATAATTCATGTGTTTAAAAGGCGCTATAGGTCAATTTTTTTTGTCGGCGAATATATGTGTCATGGTGCATACGGTAGTTATGTTACACCAATGGTTTGATAAAACAACAGGAATTAGATTTATGTCAATAAAGACTCACACATTAAAATATAATTAAATGGACTAACTTTCATAGAACATTAGATGGAAAATGCAACTAAACATTCATGCATTCATGGCCAAAGCGACTACGGTGTAAATCGCCCGATTAAGAACCACAATGCAGTGCAGTCTAGTTTGGTCGGGAACTGACAAGTTGCTATCATATCAGATCAAGGTCGCAAGGTTAGACGTATCACTAACATTCTATCTTTCATTTAAACATGTGATGGATCATGCTTGTGAATAATTCACTAACCACATAAATAGTAATGTACAATGTTCATCTTTTTTTTTTACACAAGATCTTTCAATATCAAGATATTTTAAGCAAGAGGGTCATGGACCCTATGACGCTCACCTGAGAGACAAAGGAACTTAACAAACATCGACCGAGATTTCATTTGTGCAAATATTCTGATCCATCGTCATAAAAAATGGACCTTAAATGTGACTTATAGTACGGTGGCATAGAGGTGACATTCGCTCCTCTTTTTCTATCTCGTGGCCACGAGTTAGCTAAGTCGGGATCTCGAGATCTCGAAATAGAAAAAAGCACTCCTCTCTTTTCTATCTCGTGGCCACGAGTTAGCTAAGTCGGGATATCGAGATCTCGAAATAGAAAAAAGCACTCCTCTTTTTTCTATCTCGTGGCCACGAGTTAGCTATGTCGGGATCTCGAGATCTCGAAACAGAAAAAAGCACTCCTCTTTTTTCTATAAAAGAGAAGAGAATTTTCGTTATCTCGAGATCCCGAGTTAGTCAGCCAATCAAATTTTGCGTTACATGTGTAAATATTCTGTACGCATATATATAGCTGGTCAAAGCAGGCAAGGCTCTGATATAACATAACATACTTCTATTAGTACTACTATTACTACTACTACTACTGATGCTGCTGTTGTTGTTGTTGTTGCTGCTGTTACTACTACTACTACTACTACTACTACTACTACTACTACTACTACTACTACTACTACTACTACTACTACTACTACTACTACAACTACTATTACTACTACTACTTCTGATACTACTACAACAACAACAACAACAACTACTACAGCGATTTTTTTTGTCATATTGGGAAAAGTACCCGTACCGGTCCAATTGGGAAAAATTGAGTCGTGAAAACCTCAAAATTGGAAAAAAATGAGTCGTGAAAACCTTTAAATTGGGAAAATTGCGTCGTGAAATCTTCAAATTGGGAAATTAGTGTATATTATTTTTTTGCTAACAAATACCTTAAAATTGAGAATAACTGAAGTCAAGTTATTAATATTATATTACTTAGGTTCTAGCCATAGAGCTGCATAAGTAAATTAATTAAAGTTAATTAAAACAAAATTAACCTTCATTTGGGAAATATGTATTTTTTCCCAGATTGGGAAAGTGCCGTTTTCCGGTACTTTACAAAGAAGGAAAAAAATCGCTGTACTACTACTACTACAACTACTACTACCACTACAACTACAACTACTATAACTACTACTGCTACTGTTGGTACTGCTCTTCCTCCTCCTACTACTACTACTTTTACTTCTGCTGTAGCTAGTAGTAGTAGTAGTAGTAGTAGTAGTAGTAGTAGTAGTAGTAGTAGTAGTTGTAGTAGTAGTAGTAGTAGTAGTAGTAGTAGTAGTAGTAGTAGTAGTAGTAGTAGTAGTAGTAGTAGTCGTAGTCGTCCGTCGGTCGTCGTCCGGTCAACATTCGGTCGTCCGTCGGTCGTCCATCGGTCGTCCTCCGGTCGTGGTCCGTCGGTCGTCCATCCGGCGTCGTCCATCGGTCGGTCGTCGGTCGTCCGTCGTCGTCGTCGAAGTGGTAGTCGTAGTAGTTGTGGTTGTAGTAGTAAAAGTAGTATAAGTAGTAGTATTAGTAGGAGTAGTAGTAGTAGTAGTAGGAGGAGTAGTAGTAGTAGTAGTAGTAGTAGTAGTAGTAGTAGTAGTAGTAGTAGTAGTAGTAGTAGTAGTAGTAAAAGAAGTAGTAGTAGTAGTAGCAGTAGTAGAAGTAGTAGTAGTAGTAGTAGTTGTAGTAGTAGTAGTAGTAGTAGTAGTAGTAGTAGTAGTAGTAGTAGTAGTAGTAGTAGTAGTCGTAGTCGTCCGTCGGTCGTCGTCCGGTCAACATTCGGTCGTCCGTCGGTCGTCCATCGGTCGTCCTCCGGTCGTGGTCCGTCGGTCGTCCATCCGGCGTCGTCCATCGGTCGGTCGTCGGTCGTCGGTCGTCCGTCGTCGTCTCGAAGTGGTAGTCGTAGTAGTTGTAGTTGTAGTGTAAAAATAGTTCTAGGAGTAGTATTAGTATTCAGTAGTAGTAGTAGTAGTAGTAGTAGTAGTAGTAGTAGTAGTAGTAGTAGTAGGAGGAGTAGTAGTAGTATTAGTAGGAGTAGTAGTAGTAGTAGTAGTAGAAGAAGTGGATAGTTAGTCGAGTAGTAGAAGTGTATTAGTAGTATTAGTAGTAGTAGTAGTAGTAGTAGTAGTAGTAGTGTAGTAGTAGTAGTAGAAGAAGAAGTAGTAGTAGTAGTAGCAGTAGCAGAGTAGTAGTAGTAGTTAGTAGTAGTAGTAGTAGTAGTAGTGTAGTAGTAGTAGTAGTAGTAGTAGTAATAGAAAGTACTAATAGAAGTATGTTATGCTTTACTATCAGGGCCTTGCCTGCTTGACCTAGCTTATATATAGGCGTACCAAGAATATTTACACATGTTACGCAAAATTTGATGGCTGACTAACTCGGGATCTCGAGATAACGAAAATTCTCTCCTCTTTTATAGAAAAAAGAGGAGTGCTTTTTCTATTTCGAGATCTCGAGATCCCGACTTAGCTAACTCGTGGCCACGAGATAGAAAAAAAGAGGAGTGCAATTTAAAAAAAGAGGAGTGAATGTCACCTCTATGCCACCGTATTATAGCGTGTTAACAAGGTTTCACTACAGCAATTTAATGACAACTACCCATCACCCTGGCGGCCACGTTTTTCAACAGACCGAAACCATTTTCGGACTAACATATAAACAAACAAACAAATATTCTGACCAAGGTTCATGAATATTGGTTAATATTTGTGGTCTCGAGCGTGAAAATATCGTTTTTTATCTTCTGACCAGTGGTTCATATACGTGCACAATACATAGACCTAATATAAAATGCACTAAAACACTTAATTTCATTAGATAATAGTGCGTGTTTGTTGTTCTTGTTGATAAATATTGTATGTATTTGGTTATAAGTAAGAACAAGTTTTATATTATTTGTTTTAAGATTAATAAAACTCATCATTTAATTAATAAATAAATCAGAGGAGCTCGCTACAACTACCGGTATACAAGTTTACAAGAAATATCTTTAAAAAAAGATATACGGCGTTGATAGTTCAACGAATGAGATCAAGGATAGCGAATGTCTTTTTCTGTGCAGCTCTTAGCTGCATCACACGCAGTACTGGATGTTACGCGGAGTTTTCGCGGCTTATTTTACATTATTACATAATGCTGGTCATAAACCTATAGATACAAAACAGAAAACCAAAAGAAGAATGGAAGTGAAATTAAAACATATGAGTCAACCCGCCACACCCGAAATATCCATATTTATAGGCGCGTTCTTCGAACAAACCTGTTTTAGTTGTTTGTCGGGCATTGCTATTTGATTCGATTATTAACAGTATCGAGAATCATCGCGCTCATGCTTAATACATAAGTCAATATGGTGGAATAATTATTGTTTAATTAATCAAAAATAGTATTTATCATTGTATTGTTGAAAACACATTTAGCATCTATTATTGACATACCATAATTATATTGCTGAATATCTTCATTTAACATATTTCTGGTCTTAAGAACATTCCAGGTCACCTAGTTCATGGATAGCGTCTTTATTATATAACGATTATTTTACTGGCCGTGAACTCCGGTGATGACCTGTATATAAACTCTGACATTCACACACTAACCGCGAATTGACCCGATACCTCGCGGGTTGAAATGCAATACATTAAAGTGAGGCCTCGCTTCCACTGCTCTTTATACTTTTACATGTTAACATGTTGACAGGAATATGGAAGTAAGTACTAAATATGAGAATATAGCCTTTAAGTATAAACGCTTTTGCGCTGGTAATTCTCTGAAAATAAAAGGTGTACGCACAAACTGTATTGATGTCGAGAATTTAGTGTAAAACTGTTCTATCTATTAAGCCTTTTCATTAGAGATAAAATTGTTTCATACAGTAAAACAGTGTTACAAAGACGCGGATATGTTTCCATTGTTCTGGTGGTATACTCAAATCAGCCAATGGAATAAATGAAGTGTATTCATTCGTACCTAGCCGCGGGAAATTTTATTTGAAATTTATTGGACACTTACAAAGGTCAGGTAAAGGTGAAAAGCTGGCTTAATACAGCTTACGCCGAATAAAAAGACGTTTATTGATACATCACTGTTTTAACGACAATAATATATCAATGCAGAAGTACCCTAATGTTCTGTCTTAGGTCTCTTAAGTCAGGGTATGATGAAACAAAATCGAATTAAATGGCAGTCTTTGGTTAATTCTAATGATTTTTCAGGTTCTATAATTTCCTTGTATTCTACACTCTCTTTACAACAATGCGGAGCATGACAACTTGGTGATAATTACCGGTATATCCTCGTTACCATACTTGACTTTGTATACAGGTAATTCTACGCCCTATCCATTTGCAAACATGATACTTATATTTTTATAAAATATGTCACTGTAGCAAATGTTGTTCAACATTTAAACAGATTTAAACAAATAATAACCGGTGTTTTTCTTTCAAATTTTAGGTCTGTAGAGGGACCCATTCCCAATCGGAAAAAGTATGTATTTTTTCCGAATGGGGCCTAAATATTCACAATTGAAGGTTTAAACAAATAGATAAATAGATAAATAGATAAATAGATCAATAGATAAATAGATAAAAAGATAAATAGACTATTTGATCAATAGATAAATAGATAAATAGATCAATAGATAAATAGACAACTAGATAAATAGATAAATAGACAAATACATAAATAGATAAATAGATAAATAGAAATCAACATTTAGTGTATCTCCCATCAAGCTCTATAAGTTAAAGGGGCCTTTTCACGTTTTGGTAAATTGAAAAAAAATAATTCAGATCCGCAAATTTTCGTTGAAGTTATGATATTTGTGAGGAAACAGTATTAGTGAACATTTACTATTTCAAAAATATCCATTATATGCATCTTTTGACGATTTAAAAAACCTGTAAATTACAAAGCGTTGCAACGCGAAACGATTAAATAATTAGGAGTTCTGCTGTTGTCGTTATATTTTGTTACACTACGAGGATTGCTTATATAAAGTATAAAATACATTATTCATTGTATGAGCACGGATGGCCTAGTGGTCTATGTGTTAGGCTTTTTTACTCCAGGGGTCAATGGTTCGAGCCCAGTTGATGTTTATTTTATTTTTTTATTTCTTTCATTTTATTCTAGTTTCTTACTGGAGCTTTTTATATCCAATATTTACATTTATCAATATAAAGCAATAAATGGAAATCTTCAATATCTGCATAAATCTGTGAAAAGGCCCCTTTAATCTTAAGTAAATATATGCAAATCATTTTTATTATTGATTTAAAAGTATTTGTTAGCAAAAAGAAAGCAACACTAATTTCCCAATGTCAGCCAAAACGACGCGATATTTCCCAAGCAATTTAGGGGCCGTCCATAAAGTATGTCACGCTCCAGGTGGGAGGGGGGGGGGTAAGAATGTGTGACCGTTTGTGACATGAGCGTATCTCCTGAATGTGTTGTTCGAATTTTGTATAGGCACCTTGGCTGGGCCGGCTTATTCATTAGGCACAACCTCTACGCAGATTTAATTAGCAAATGACGAAACAATTTATTGGACTGTTCCATTTTTTAGTTAGTAAAGGGTTAAAATAACAATTATGCCAATCACATTTCCTTGACATGCTATTTAATTGAAATATTTGCTATGTTTATATGGCTATGTACTGATTGTATTCGCCAATAAAATTGTCTGTCTGTCTGTCTGTTAAAAGAAAATCTAAATTATAATGTCGTTTTTTATTAGAGGTTAACACAAGGATAAATATTCATACTGCCCACCGTAACAACCCTACAGTCATAAAAGCCTGAGGCCAAAGGAAAGATGATGTCCAAAGTGAACATGTTTTAATTAGAAATGTTATTCAATTAAAAACTCTTACAACTGTTGACAATTAACTATTCTAGTATTAAAGTCATTTTAATAATGTGAAAGTTCTTTTAAGCGAAATTTGAATAGTGAATTGTGTTTTAGACTAAATTTGAAATAGGTATTAATTTAAAAAACAAATGTTCGAAAGTGTGCGTTTATGACGTACTTAAGTGGGTGGTGGACTTTAGTGAGGGGGGGGGGGGGTCCAAGATTTTGGTACAAATATGGACGGCCCCAAACGGATAACATGAGAGAAACACGACATGGTTGTGTTCGTTCTTGATTACCTTATATTGTCCATCCTGGGCACCACATGAAGTCATAATACAATGAGCGTCCGGGCTACCTGGAGTTCGCCACGTGGGTGGATCATGAAGACGCTTGGTAAGGTCGGTTAGAAAAACTATTAGCTCCTTCCGGCTAAAAAGGGAAACAGACATTTTGATATTTTTACTCTGAACGCGCGCACGTATGACGAATATATAACTGATTTGCACGTAAACATGGCATTCTGAATGCATAATAATTCATGTTCAAATTTAAGAATGTTGTGATAGAGTAAACTTGTAAAAATAATCAACTACCCTGCAGTGGCGTCATATTGCAAGCCAGCAACCAGATCTTTAGATGAGATTTCGAGATTGGTGCCGTCGCTGAAATAATATCAAATAACAGGATATTGTCTTATTGATCATTTTTCTTATTTACTGTAAAGTATGATGATTTAATTTTAGCAAAGTATTTTATACGCATAACATAACCGAGGCTACACGAGGTACGTACGGCAGAGTGAGGGCCACGCTCTTCAGTGGGAAGAGTTCCGGTTCCGGCAGCCCGCCCGCCAGTTTGATGTAGGTCTCGTCCGTCTGCAGGGCGTCGACTGGCGAAAACAGAGACCACGGGCAGGTGTGTATGGTTGCGACGGTATAACAACGAGACATGACAGAGACCACGGGCAGGTGTGTATGGTTGAGACGGTATAACAACGGGAGACCACGGGCAGGTGTGTATGGTTGAGACGGTATAACAACGAGACCACTGGCAGGTGTGTATGGTTGAGACGGTATAACAACGAGACCACGGGCAGGTGTGTATGGTTGAGACGGTATAACACAGAGACCGCGGACAGATGTGTATGGTTGAGACGGTATAACAACGGGACATGACAGAGACCACGGGCAGGTGTGTATGGTTGAGACGGTATAACACAGAGACCACGGGCAGGTGTGTATGGTTGAGACGGTTTAACAACGGGACATGACAGAGACCACGGGCAGGTGTGTATGGTTGAGACGGTATAACACAGAGACCACGGGCAGGTGTGTATGGTTGAGACGGTATAACAACGGGACATGACAGAGACCACAGACAGGTGTGTATGGTTGAGACGGTATAACAACGGGAGACCACGGGAAGGTGTGTATGGTTGACACGGTATAACAACGGGAGACCACGGGCAGGTGTGTATGGTTGAGACGGTATAACAACAGAGACCACGGGCAGGTTGAGACGGTATAACAACGAGACATGACTGAGACCACGGGCAGGTGTGTATGGTTGAGACGGTATAACAACGAGACATGACAGAGACCACGGGCAGGTGTGTATGGTTGAGACGGTATAACAACGGGACATGACAGAGACCGCGGGCAGGTGTGTATGGTTGAGACGGTATAACAACGAGACATGGCAGAGACCACGGGCAGGTGTGTATGGTTGAGACGGTATAACAACGGGAGACCACGGGCAGGTGTGTATGGTTGCCACGGTATAACAACGGGACATGACGTAAAACATGATATAATGTATGGTTTGGACGGTATAACAACGGGACATGATGTAAAACAATGCATAATCTATGGTTGGGACGGAATAACCACGGGAAATGACGTCAAACATGATATAATAACTATATAATAATAACTACACAAAATTGTATATTAAAGCATACATTTGTTGAACTCCCTCAACATTTACTTTTCATCCAGTCATTTGATTTTAGGGCTAATTTTTTATTTACTCGATCACGAATCCAACACAGCCGATCGACCGGTTTCTGAAGTCAATCTAATTAAGGACTTATAATTATGCACAAATACTTAGAAACGGCCATTTACTAAATATAGGAACCGGCACATGTACATTCCTATTTAATTTGAGAACAGAATAAAATATTCTTAGGAACTGATAAGCGATAACGTTTCAGCGGAAATACCTGATTTGAACCCCGGAGGAGACACATTCTGATTCTCACAGGAGAGGCTTCAAAGCCCGTAAACACTCAAATCAAGGAATATTTCGTACAATATTTCGAAAAATCAAAAATGTTACACATACAAATCAATGTTCCTTATAGCATTAGCCAACATGTTAAAACTAAGATGTGGTCTGGTAACATAAAAGGATGAATATTTGTGCAAAAAGATGTGGTCTGGTAACATAAAAGGATGAATATTTGTGCAAAGTTATTTCAAAATCCTTCCATGAAAGAGTAAGCCACAGTCCGCACAAGTAAATCAGACTAGAAATACCGGTATCATACTAGAATCCACAGACAAATCATTTTTGCTTTAAAAAGATTCAGCACTTAGCGTGCTTACCATGGCATGCGAAAAAGCTTTTATATAAACAGAGATGTTATATGACACAAATCTGCACAATATATTTCGAACTCGTTTTTATGCTCCCCCAAAATAAATTTTGGGGGGAGCATATAGTCGCCACTTCGTCTGTCTGTCCGTGTGTCCGTGTGTCTGTGTGTCCGTCCGTGCACAATTTTTGTCCGGGCTATTTCTCAGAAACTAATGACCGGAATTCAATGAAACTTTATGGGAAGCTTCACTACCATGAGAAGATGTGCATATTATCAGCGGGTTCTGGTCGGATGATTTTTCACAGAGTTATGGCCCTTTGAAATTTTCCATTAACTGTACATATAGTGCAATTCTTGTCCGGGCTATTTCTCAGCAACTAATGACTGGAATTCAATGAAACTTTATGGGAAGCTTCACTACCAAGAGGAGATTTGCATATTATCAGCCGGTTCTCGTCGGATGATTTTTCACAGAATTATGGCCCTTTGAAATTTTCCATTTTACATAGAGTGCAATTCTTGTCCGGGCTATTTCTCAGCAACTAATGACTGGAATTCAATGAAACTTTATGGAATGCTTCACTACCAAGAGGAGATGTGCATATTATCAGCCGGTTCTGGTCGGATGATTGTTCACAGAGTTATGACCCTTTGAAATTTTCCATGGTACATATAGTGCAATTCTTGTCCGAGCTATTTCGCAGCAACTTATTACGGGAATTCATTGAAACTTTATGGGAAGCTTCACTACCAACAGGAGATGTGCATATTATCAGCCGGTTATGGTCGGATGGTTATTCACAGAGTTATGGCCCTTTGAAATTTTCTATAAACTGTACATATAGTGCAATTCTTGTCCGGGCTATTTCTCCCCAACTACTGACTGGAATTCAATGAAGCTTTATGGGAAGCTTAACTACCTTGAGGAGATGCGCATGTTATTTGTGGGTTCTGGTTAGATGATTTATTTAGAGAGTTATGGCCCCTTTGAATTTTTTAAGTTGCTAAACCATCCATCGTATTATTTTGTCCAAAGTTATGCCCCTCAAGACGTTTCCTTTTATCTGAATATATAGTGCAATATTGTGACCAAAAAAACTTTGAGGGGCATCACCCGTCTCCGACGGTTTCTTGTTTTAATACGTTTTAAAATCAACATTCACTCCAGCTATATTTATGTCAAATAGCCTACATAAAGCTTTCTCAGAAATTTTATTGTGCAGATATATTTTATTGTGCAGATTACTTTAAGGTCGCCATCAAACCAGTGTTTATTTAATGAAAATGTATTATATTAGTTTGTCAAGCCTTTCCTTGTAACGTATATGTGTACACGTATTTACGGTGTCTTAACTGCGCGACATATGTAAATATTGTTTAAAACAAAACTTGCAGTAATTGTTCTTTACCCTAAAAGTTAAGATCATAACCTAAATAGAAGAATAACAACTATATAGTTTTCCGACCTTCGAATAGATCCGAAATACTGATGAGTGTTTCCTGAAAATGTTTTCGTTGTACATTAAACAGTTATCTCTAGTGGTTTGCGTGTTGTTGTTTTTTTTTGGCCATAGTTGTTAAAACAACCGTATAGAACATACTTGAAATAAATCGATATCTTTTTTGGAATAATTCAAGCTCGACAGGCAAAACGGTACTTCTATTTGCCGAGAACACACAGTTCAACAATCCTTTATCGACAGAACAAACAATTAATTATCAAAGGTGTTGTAAACACATGTTTACAACACTCCGTAAGTGCTGAGTCTACATGTACCGGTACTCACAGAATTCCCGAAGTGGACTTGGTACAACTCTAGCAGCAACTTTGCTAAAGAATGGGGAAAAATCCATTCCAGACATATTTTATTAAATATGTTGTTTCCAATTTAAGCTGTCGTATAACGAAGTTGTAAGAAATTACACCGCTTCAAAGCAAGTCCGTTAACATTAACTTACACGTCGTTTTAAGTATGTAGTAGTTGCTTATGTAAAATATATTCATTCCGTCGTATCTCATCCTCATGCGCTTGCATTAAATAACTCGAATGCAGTGTCTCGTCTCGTAGCCATTGAGGTTATGTACATGAACAGACACGGGCAAACGATATAACAGATTTACATTTAAAAACGAACTAACAAAATAAAACAACAACAATGTGTGCTTTATAAATACAAACAAATGTATATCGTGTGACGTAGTTTCTCTGACGAAACATTCCAGTTGGAGTTAAATTCTCTGGATGTCGGACGTGGTGTTTTTTTAACAGTTAGTTATTTTTTTAACAGTTAGTTGTACTCGAAATGTATTTTCATACATAATAAAACACACCTAAGCCGCTTTATAGCTTCGAAACTTTACAATGGAAGATTAAATTACTAAAGGAACAAGGATCTGTGCAATCTGAATGTGTTTTATATGAGTTGGTTGCAGTGCAAGCTGATAGTCAACACCTGGATCCTCGTCCCCGATCCCTTTTTATCCGCATCCTCCCCATCAGCAGAGAAGCATCGTCATCTCCATCATCAGCTGTGCGACCGCCACCAACATGGGCGTTGTAATCATTATTTAGTTGTCATGATCTAGAGCATTTCCAAGATTTTACTAAAGCTATGAAGAACACTAACATGTTTTTAACAATATTCTGTTCTGACAAAGTTTAATAAAGATTGGAAAATAAATATACCGGTAAATGTTAACGATGTTTACTATTTCATCATTGTCATTCCATAGACATGTCTGCTCAATTGGTGGAAATGAGGGACGACGACACAATGATCATCAACAAGTCATGTTGTAGGTAATCATTGGGGGGGCGGGGGGGGGGGCACACACTTGTTCACATTGCCCATCTAGCTTTTCTGATGGCCTTGACGGCTACTTCCCTATAGCGTGCCCTGGAGAACAGTCTTGCACTGAGAGTCATGCATGAAGGCGTATCCAAACCAAGCAGCTTTTGTCGTTTGATGGTCGCCATGAGGGGTTCTTGTGGCCTAAAAGTTCCGGACGTACTCGTTGATCTTGTGCTCTATGTAGATGTGTAGCAGTCTTCGTTGATACTTGGGTTCAAAAGCATGTATCATACGTTCTGTGTCCGCATTAAGTGTCCAGATTTGGCAACACTACAGTAAGATAAAGACTACGAGTGACTTGAAGAATCTGTGTTTTTTGGTGAGCTGACGGAGCTGCTTGTCCACATCATGCTCAGTCTGGATATCAATCTGCAGTTGCCAAGGCAATTCTTATTGGGACCTCAGCTGTACTGGTACCATCATTGGACAGGGTTGCTCCTGAGCACTTGAAGCTGGTCACTTCTTCCAACTTCTCACCGTTCATGATGATGTCTGCACTGGTGTTGTTCATACTGTTTACCATAATCTTCGACTCCTCCGTGTTGTTCTCCATCCCGGATGCTCCTGTTCGTCTGTTGGTGAGGTCTTGGTGTTCACTGCAGGTGCAACCCAATGAGGTCAATGCCATCAGCGAATCTCAAGTTTAAGTTGAGTCTGCACATACATATAAACAAGTATTAATCCTCTATGATTTGGCCAACTTTGACCACAGTGGCATATTTTAACAAACTTGGTAGAAGTAAACTGTTGGAAGATTTTATTTTCATATTTGACCCCGGGAGCATGAATATTTTGACTCCAGAAACATGATTTTATCAAAGTTTGTACAAAAAAACAAAACAATGTTTCATTCCAATTATTAAACCTCTGACCCTTCCGGTTTAATATATTAGTTATTTAGTATAGAAGTATATATGAATCATTTAAACCCTCAGGCACGTCCAGTTTTAACAAGGACATATTCTGAACTTAGCAAAGAACCACTATAAAATGTGACATGACAAATAACAAAGCTCTGGGCCTTGTCGTTTCAAAGAGGAAGATTTAATTATATGCATATAAGCATAACAAGTAGCCTAACAAGTAGCCCCATAGAGTGGGGCCAATTTTGAACCAAAGGGCATGAATTGAAAAAACTTGCTAGAGGATCATCAAACAATCCTACACCTTAATATATACCCCATGAAACTTTGTAACTTAAAAATGATTTTAAAACGTATTTACTATTTATAGCTCTACATAATCTTGTGTCTCCTAGGGATGGCAAATTTTGACCCCAGACCCATAGTTTGATTAAACTTAATAGGGGACGACCAAACGATCTTTCATGCCAAATACCAAACCCATCATGCTGATGTTTTTGGTATTTGGCATATAACATCGTTCAGTTTTAGAGATTTTTTAAGTTATCACTTTAAAAATCATTTAGGTAAAACAAGTAACCCCAAGGCTAATTTTGACCCAAGGGGCATGATTTGATCAAACTGTGGAGAGGACCACCAAACGATGTTACACACCAAACATTCAACACATGATCCTTGCAGTCTCATAGAGATTGTTTTAAATTTACTATGTAAGTCTATAAAAATAATTTGACCATTAGCATGTGGCCAGTTTTGATCTTAGGAGCATGATTTTAACAAACATAGTAAAGGGCCACTAGACAATATTACACACAAACATAGTAAAGGGCCACTAGACAATGTTACACACAAATATAGTAAAGGGCCACTAGACAATGTTACACACAAATATAGTAAAGGGCCACTAGACAATGTTACACACTAATATAGTAAAGGGCCACTAGACAATGTTACACACAAACATAGTAAAGGGCCACTAGACAATGTTACACACAAATATAGTAAAGGGCCACTAGACAATGTTACACACAAATATAGTAAAGGGCCACTAGACAATGTTACACACAAACATAGTAAAGGGCCACTAGACAATGTTACACACAAATATAGTAAAGGGCCACTAGACAATGTTACACACAAATATAGTAAAGGGCCACTAGACAATGTTACACACTAATATAGTAAAGGGCCACTAGACAATGTTACACACAAACATAGTAAAGGGCCACTAGACAATGTTACACACAAATATAGTAAAGGGCCACTAGACAATGTTACACACAAACATAGTAAAGGGCCACTAGACAATGTTACACACAAACATAGTAAAGGGCCACTAGACAATGTTACACACAAACATAGTAAAGGGCCACTAGACAATGTTACACACAAACATAGTAAAGGGTCACTAGACAATGTTACACACAAATATAGTAAAGGGTCACTAGACAATGTTACACACAAATATAGTAAAGGGTCACTAGACAATGTTACACACAAACATAGTAAAGGGCCACTAGACAATGTTACACACAAATATAGTAAAGGGCCACTAGACAATGTTACACACAAATATAGTAAAGGGCCACTAGACAATGTTACACACTAATATAGTAAAGGGCCACTAGACAATGTTACACACAAACATAGTAAAGGGCCACTAGACAATGTTACACACAAATATAGTAAAGGGCCACTAGACAATGTTACACACAAACATAGTAAAGGGCCACTAGACAATGTTACACACAAACATAGTAAAGGGCCACTAGACAATGTTACACACAAACATAGTAAAGGGCCACTAGACAATGTTACACACAAACATAGTAAAGGGTCACTAGACAATGTTACACACAAACATAGTAAAGGGCCACTAGACAATGTTACACACAAATATAGTAAAGGGCCACTAGACAATGTTACACACAAACATAGTAAAGGGTCACTAGACAATGTTACACACAAACATAGTAAAGGGCCACTAGACAATGTTACACACAAATATAGTAAAGGGCCACTAGACAATGTTACACACAAACATAGTAAAGGGTCACTAGACAATGTTACACACAAACATAGTAAAGGGCCACTAGACAATGTTACACACAAACATAGTAAAGGGCCACTAGACAATGTTACACACAAACATAGTAAAGGGCCACTAGACAATGTTACACACAAACATAGTAAAGGGCCACTAGACAATGTTACACACAAACATAGTAAAGGGCCACTAGACAATGTTACACACAAACATAGTAAAGGGCCACTAGACAATGTTACACACAAACATAGTAAAGGGCCACTAGACAATGTTACACACAAACATAGTAAATGGCCACTAGACAATATTACACACAAACATAGTAAATGGCCACTAGACAATATTACACACAAATATTAAACCCATGACCTTGAAATGTTCATTTTTAACTCCACTCCAGTGATCTACATATGCAATCGATCTAGACAATTTGAACAACTTTGTCAGAAAGTTAGGCCCACCCAAGGATCATTCATGGGCTTCGTGTTGACTTTGATTGTTATTCTTACAAGAAGATAGTCATTAGGACAATGATGATGTGATGATAATAATAACGATGGCAACAGTTTATCTCCTGATAATGTTACTCATATATACTTCATTTCATAACTTTTCATGGATCTCAAAAGACTATGTATCAAACACCAAGGCTCTGTGACTTAAATTTTACTAAAGAAGTCAACACAAGTCATGTTACCCTACGGAGCATGGCTGAAATTGAGCCCAGTGGAATGATTTGTAGGGGACCACTAGAAGTAGAAACTCTAAGACTTGCTGTTTCAGACAAGATATTCAAAGTCATTTTTCTATGTTACACATTCATTTGTGTGATTCCTGTTATGTTTCTTAGTATTTGCAAAGCCATTTAGGATATATATTTTAATCTTGATGGTTATTTTCAACCATTAACATACTTTAACATAAATAGATTGTTAAACCTCAAAAAGTAATTCTTGTTCAATATACAGTAATGTATACAACTCGCAGTTTGCTCTTGAATTATTGAAATACTTGAATTATTGAAAGTCTCAGGTAATCAAGGTTTTCATATTGTATTACTTTACCCAAATTCTTAGTAGGAAAGAATGAGTGAAATGTTTGAGACTACCCAAGAAGATTTTATCATGAAAAAAAATACATGTGGAACAATAATTATATCTTGTTTAAAGGGGCTGTATGGTAGGCGCAGTGGTTGGTGCACACACACTTATCACCTAAACAATCTGGGTTCCATTCTGGCTCCAGGAGCAAGTTAGTTTGGTTGGTGAACATCCTCCTGGACAGGGTTTCCTTTGGGTTCTCCAGCTAGCCACCCCAATACACCACAAGACCACCACCACTTAAATGTTACAGTAACAAGACATGTGTCAATAGGGCTCAGATGCCCTTTAATTCCACTTTGTCTCAAACCTCTGCTCATCTCACAAACAAGCTTTCTATGTGTATATTTTACCTTCGACCATACAGTGTGACTTTGACCTTTGAGGCATGAAGGTATGAGGTATTACAAGGGGCACATCATCTTATGATGGTGGATAATTGTGGCAAGTTTTTTCATAATCCTTCAAAATATGATAGAGTTACAGCTGAGACACAAACAATTGCACAGATTGACAGATGAACAGAAAGACATGCAGACTGTGGCGTTAATTAAAACGGAGTAAAGAAAGCATATGCAAAGTAACACATCTGATACTGAGAAAAAAGGTTTATAACATTTATTTAGTTATTGTAAATCATAAACAGAAATGGGTGAAGAAATAAAACGCTTATAGTGCTTTTCATTAACAATAATATGCCTAACATTATGTTACAAAGAAGCTGCTGTCCATTATAAATGCTTGATTAGTGTGGTGGCAGCAAGTTTGCTTTTGCTACTTCCAAAGAAGTATCTGGATTGAGTCTTGTGGAAGGAATCTTTTTAATATCAATCTGCACCAAAATCATATAGTTAGAACCTGAAATTACTTTCTTTTAGACCAGCTATTTTGTTATTTTTTATATCAGTAAAATTAAAAAAACATTATTAACCAATCTCTGTCTCTAAAACACAGTTTGAAATGGAATCTGTCTTGCAAAAATATACTGTACACAATCATCAAATGTAATAGCCTGCCTATGAAATGATGTTTTAGTACATTGTTAATGCCTTCATCTGCCAGTTGTTTTGATAAGCCGTAAGCATGCTGCATTCTTAATTAGCCACTCCTGTGGATAGAGATGTCACAGAAGCTTCACATCCCTGAGTGCGTCAACTTGTATGCTGACTATGTGGTGTCCCGGCACCATGGCAAGTCCAAGGATCCTCGGCTCCTCCTTCTTCCCTCCCTCACCTGTCAACAATGGAACAACCGGTAATCAATGCCTTCCTCACCTGTCAACAATTGAACAACTGACAATCAATACCTCCCTTACCTTTCAACTATAGAACAACTGACAATCAATACCTCCCTCACCTTTCAACAATGGAACAACTGACAATCAATACCTTCCTCACCTGTCAACTTTGGAACAACTGTCAATCAATACCTACCTCACCTGAGAACAATGGAACAACTGACAATCAATACCTTCCTCACCTGTCAACTATGGAACAACTGACAATAAATAACTTTCTCACCTGTCAACTATGGAACAACCAACAATTAATACATTCCTCGCCTGTCAACTATGGAACAAATGACAATCAATACCTTCCTCACCTGTCAACTATGGACAGCTGACAATTAATACCTACCTCACCTTTGAACAATGCCTTATGATACAACTGACACTCAATACCTCCCTCACCTGTCAACTATGGAACAACCAACAATAAATACCTTCCTAACCTGTCAACTATGGACAGCTGACAATTAATACCTACCTCACCTTTGAACAATGGAACAACTGACAATCAATACCTTCCTTACCTGTCAACTATGGAACAACTGACAATAAATAACTTTCTCACCTGTCAACTATGGAACAACCGACATTCAATGCCTTCCTCCCCTGTCAACAATGGAACAACTGACAATCAATACCTTTCTCGCCTGTCAACTATGGAACAACTGATCATCAATACCTTCCTCACCTGTCAACTATGGAACAACCGACAATCAATACCTACCTCACCTTTGAACAATGGAACAACTGACAATCAATACCTCCCTCACCTGTCAACTATGGAACAACTGACAATCAATACATTCCTCACCTGTCAACTATGGACAGCTGGCAATCAATACCTTCCTCACCTGTCAACTATGGAACTACTGACAATCGATACCTTCCTAACCTGTCAACTATGGAACAACTGACAAGTGATACCTTCCTCACCTGTCAACTATGGAACAACTGTCAAGCAATACATTCCTCACCTGTCAACTATGGAACAACTGACAATTAATACCTTCCTCACCTGTCAACTATGGAACAACTGACAATCAATACCTTCCTCACCTGTCAACTATGGAACAACTGACAATGTATACCTTTCTCACCTGTCAACTATGGAACAACTGACAATCAATACCTTCCTCACCTGTCAACTATGGAACAACTGACAATCAATACCTTCCTCACCTGTCAACTATGGAACAACTGACAATCAATGCCCTCCTCACCTGTGAACAATGGAACAACTGACAATCAATACCTTCCTCACCTGTCATTTATGAAATAATTAATATTCAATTACTTTCTCACCTGTCATTTATGGAACAACTGACAATCAATACCTTCCTCACCTGTCAACTATGGACAGCTGACAATTAATACCTACCTCACCTTTGAACAATGGAACAACTGAAAATCAATACCTCCCTCACCTCTCAACTATGGAACAACCGACAATCAATACCTTCCCCGCCTGTCAACTATGGACAGCTGACAATTAATACCTACCTCACCTTTGAACAATGGAACAACTGACAATCAATGCCTTCCTCGCCTGTCAATAATGGAACAACTGACAATCAATACCTTCCTCGCCTGTCAACTATGGACCAACTGACAATCAATACCTTCCTCACCTGTCAATTATGGAACAACGGACAATCAATACCTACCTCACCTTTGAACAATGGAACAACTGACAATCAATACCTCCCTCACCTGTCAACTATGGAACAACTGACAATCAATACCTTCCTCACCTGTCAACTATGGAACATCTGACAATAAATAACTTTCTCACCTGTCAACTATGAAACAACTGACAATTAATACCTTCCTCGCCTGTCAACTATGGAACAACTGACAATCCATACCTTCCTCATCTGTCAACTATGGACAGCTGACAATAAATACCTACCTCACCTTTGAACAATGGAACAACTGACAATCAATACCTCCCTCACCTGTCAACTATGGACAGCTGACAATTAATACCTACCTCACCTTTGAACAAAGGAACAACTGACAATCAATGCCTTCATCACCTGTCAACTATGGAACAACTGACAATAAATAACTTTCTCACCTGTCAACTATGGAACAACCAACAATCAATACCTACCTCACCTTTGAACAATGGAACAGCTGACAATACCTCCCTCACCTGTCAACTATGGAACAACTGACAATCAATACCTTCCTCACCTGTCGACTATGGAACAACTGACAATAAATAACTTTCTCACCTGTCAACTATGGAACAACCGACATTCAATGCCTTCCTCCCCTGTCAACAATGGAACAACTGACAATCAATACCTTTCTCGCCTGTAAACTATGGAACAACTGACAATCAATACCTTCCTCACCTGTCAACTATGGAACAACCGACAATCAATACCTACCTCACCTTTGAACAATGGAACAACTGACAATCAATACCTCCCTCACCTGTCAACTATGGAACAACTGACAATCAATACCTTCCTCACCTGTCAACTATGGACAGCTGACAATCAATACCTTCCTCACCTGTCAACTATGGAACAACTGACAATCAATACATTCCTAACCTGTCAATTATGGAACAACTGACAATTGATACCTTCCTCACCTGTCAACTATAGAACAACTGTCAAGCAATACCTTCCTCACCTGTCAACTATGGTACAACTGACAATTAATACCTTCCTCACCTGTCAACTATGGAACAACTGACAATCAATACCTTCCTCACCTGTCAACTATGCAACAACTGACAATGTATACCTTTCTTACCTGTCAACTAAGGAACAACTGACAATCAATACCTTCCTCACCTGTCAAATATGGAGCAACTGACAATCAATACCTTCCTCACCTGTCAACTATGGAACAACTGACAATCAATGCCTTCCTCACCTGTGAACAATGGAACAACAGACAATCAATACCTTCCTCACCTGTCATTTATGAAATAATTAATATTCAATTACTTTCTCACCTGTTATTTATGGAACAACTGACAATCAATACCTTCCTCACCTGTCAACTATGGACAGCTGACAATTAATACCTACCTCACTTTTGAACAATGGAACAACTGAAAATCAATACCTCCCTCACCTCTCAACTATGGAACAACCGACAATCAATACCTTCCCCGCCTGTCAACTATGGACAGCTGACAATTAATACCTACCTCACCTTTGAACAATGGAACAACTGACAATCAATGCCTTCCTCGCCTGTCAACAATGGAACAACTGACAATCAATACCTTGCTCGCCTGTCAACTATGGAACAACTGACAATCAATACCTTCCTCTCCTGTCAACTATGGAACAACGGACAATCAATACCTACCTCACCTTTGAACAATGGAACAACTGACAATCAATACCTCCCTCACCTGTCAATTATGGAACAACGGACAATCAATACCTACCTCACCTTTGAACAATGGAACAACTGACAATCAATACCTCCCTCACCTGTCAACTATGGAACAACTGACAATCAATACCTTCCTCACCTGTCAATTATGGAACAACGGACAATCAATACCTACCTCACCTTTGAACAATGGAACAACTGACAATCAATACCTCCCTCACCTGTCAACTATGGAACAACTGACAATCAATACCTTCCTCACCTGTCAACTATGGAACATCTGACAATAAATAACTTTCTCACCTGTCAACTATGAAACAACTGACAATTAATACCTTCCTCGCCTGTCAACTATGGAACAACTGACAATCCATACCTTCCTCATCTGTCAACTATGGACAGCTGACAATAAATACCTACCTCACCTTTGAACAATGGAACAACTGACAATCAATACCTCCCTCACCTGTCAACTATGGACAGCTGACAATTAATACCTACCTCACCTTTGAACAAAGGAACAACTGACAATCAATGCCTTCATCACCTGTCAACTATGGAACAACTGACAATAAATAACTTTCTCACCTGTCAACTATGGAACAACCAACAATCAATACCTACCTCACCTTTGAACAATGGAACAGCTGACAATACCTCCCTCACCTGTCAACTATGGAACAACTGACAATCAATACCTTCCTCACCTGTCGACTATGGAACAACTGACAATAAATAACTTTCTCACCTGTCAACTATGGAACAACCGACATTCAATGCCTTCCTCCCCTGTCAACAATGGAACAACTGACAATCAATACCTTTCTCGCCTGTAAACTATGGAACAACTGACAATCAATACCTTCCTCACCTGTCAACTATGGAACAACCGACAATCAATACCTACCTCACCTTTGAACAATGGAACAACTGACAATCAATACCTCCCTCACCTGTCAACTATGGAACAACTGACAATCAATACCTTCCTCACCTGTCAACTATGGACAGCTGACAATCAATACCTTCCTCACCTGTCAACTATGGAACAACTGACAATCAATACATTCCTAACCTGTCAATTATGGAACAACTGACAATTGATACCTTCCTCACCTGTCAACTATAGAACAACTGTCAAGCAATACCTTCCTCACCTGTCAACTATGGTACAACTGACAATTAATACCTTCCTCACCTGTCAACTATGGAACAACTGACAATCAATACCTTCCTCACCTGTCAACTATGCAACAACTGACAATGTATACCTTTCTTACCTGTCAACTAAGGAACAACTGACAATCAATACCTTCCTCACCTGTCAAATATGGAGCAACTGACAATCAATACCTTCCTCACCTGTCAACTATGGAACAACTGACAATCAATGCCTTCCTCACCTGTGAACAATGGAACAACAGACAATCAATACCTTCCTCACCTGTCATTTATGAAATAATTAATATTCAATTACTTTCTCACCTGTTATTTATGGAACAACTGACAATCAATACCTTCCTCACCTGTCAACTATGGACAGCTGACAATTAATACCTACCTCACTTTTGAACAATGGAACAACTGAAAATCAATACCTCCCTCACCTCTCAACTATGGAACAACCGACAATCAATACCTTCCCCGCCTGTCAACTATGGACAGCTGACAATTAATACCTACCTCACCTTTGAACAATGGAACAACTGACAATCAATGCCTTCCTCGCCTGTCAACAATGGAACAACTGACAATCAATACCTTGCTCGCCTGTCAACTATGGAACAACTGACAATCAATACCTTCCTCTCCTGTCAACTATGGAACAACGGACAATCAATACCTACCTCACCTTTGAACAATGGAACAACTGACAATCAATACCTCCCTCACCTGTCAACTATGGAACAACTGACAATCAATACCTTCCTCACCTGTCAACTATGGAACAACTGACAATAAATAACTTTCTCATCTGTCAACTATGAAACAACCGACAATTAATACCTTCCTCGCCTGTCAACTTGGAACAACTGACAATCAAAACCTTCCTCATCTGTCAACTATGGACAGCTGACAATTAATACCTATCTCACCTTTGAACAATGGAACAACTGACAATCAATACCTCCCTCACCTGTCAACTATGGACAGCTGACAATTAATACCTACCTCACCTGTGAACAATGGAACAACTGACAACCATTACCTTCCTCACCTGTCAACTATGGAACAACTGACAATAAATAACTTTCTCACCTGTCAACTATGGAACAACCAACAATCAATACCTACCTCACCTTTGAACAATGGAACAACTGACAATACCTCCCTCACCTGTCAACTATGGAACAACTGACAATCAATACCTTCCTCACCTGTCAACTATGGAACAACTGACAATAAATAACTTTCTCACCTGTCAACTATGGAACAACCAACATTCAATGCCTTCCTCCCCTGTCAACAATGGAACAACTGACAATCAATACCTTTCTCGCCTGTCAACTATGGAACAACTGACAATCAATACCTTCCTCACCTGTCAACTATGGAACAACCAACAATCAGTACCTACCTCACCTTTGAACAATGGAACAACTGACAATCAATACCTCCCTCACCTGTCAACTATGGAACAACTGACAATCAATACCTTCCTCCCCTGTCAACTATGGACAGCTGACAATCAATACCTTCCTCACCTGTCAACTATGGAACAACTGACAATCAATACCTTCCTAACCTGTCAACTATGGAACAACTGACAATTGATACCTTCCTCACCAGTCAACTATGGAACAACTGTCAAGCAATACCTTCCTCACCTGTCAACTATGGAACAACTGACAATTAATACCTTCCTCACCTGTCAACTATGGAACAACTGACAATCAATACCTTCCTCACCTGTCAACTATGGACAGCTGACAATTAATACCTACCTCACCTGTGAACAATGGAACAACTGACAATCAATACCTTCCTCACCTGTCAACTATGGAACAACTGACAATAAATAACTTTCTCACCTGTCAACTATGGAACAACCAACAATCAATACCTACCTCACCTTTGAACAATGGAACAACTGACAATACCTCCCTCACCTGTCAACTATGGAACAACTGACAATCAATACCTTCCTCACCTGTCAACTATGGACAGCTGACAATCAATACCTTACTCACCTGTCAACTATGGAACAACTGACAATCAATACCTTCCTCACCTGTCAACTATGGAACAACCGACAATCAATACCTCCCTCACCTGTAAACAATGGAACAACTGACAATCAATACCTTCCTCACCTGTCATTCATGCAATAACTAATTTCTCACCTGTGATTTATGGAACAACTGACAATCACTGCATCCCTTACCTGAGAACAATGGAACAACTGACAATCACTTCCTTACTCACCTGTCATCTATGGAACAACCAACAATCAATACCTTCCTCACCTGTTAACAATTAAACAACTGACAATCAATCCCTTACTCAGCTGTCACTAATGGAACAACGGACAATCAATACCTCACTCACCTGTCAACTACGGAACAACCTACAAACAATACCTTCATCACCTGTCAACAAAGGAACAACTGACAATCAATACCTTCCTCAACTGTCAACAATGGAACAACTGACAATCAATTCCTCCCTCACCTGTCAACAATTGAACAACTGACAATCAATACCTTCCTCACCTGTCAACAATGGACAAACTGACAATCAGTACCTTTCCCACCTGTCGCCTATAAAAAAACTGACAAGCAATACCTTACTCACCTGTCATTTATGGAACAACTGACAATCAATACCTCACTCACCTGTCAACTACAGAACAACCGACCATCAATACATTCCTCACCCGTCTACAAAAGAACAACTGGCAATCAATGCCTGCCTCACCTGTCAACAAAATATTTTGAACAACTGACAATCAATACCTTCCTCTGTGTCAAAAAATGGAACAACTGGCCATCAATACCTTTCTCATGTGTCATAAATGGAACAACTGCAAACCAATACCTTCCTCACCTGTCATTAATCGAACAACTAACATCAATGCCTTCCTCACCTGTCATTTATGGAACAACTGACAATCAATACCTTCCTCACCTGTCAACCTATGAAACTACTGACAATAAATGCCTACATGTACCTCACCTGTCAACAATGGAACAACTGACAATCAATACCTTACTCACCTGTCACTAATAAAAACAACTGACAATCGATACCTTACTCACCTGTCACTAATAAAAACAACTGACAATCAATACCTTACTCACCTGTCACTAATAAAAACAACTGACAATCAATACCTTACTCACCTGTCACTAATAAAAACAACTGACAATCAATGCCTTACTCACCTGTCAACAACAGAACAACTGACAATCAACACCATACTCACCTGTCATTAATGGAACTACTGACAATCACTACTTCCTCACCTGTTAACAAAGGAACAACTGACAAACACTGCTGTCTTTACCTGTCATAATTGGAAAACAAACAAACAATGCCTCCCACCAAAGTCAACAATACACCAACTATAAAACGACTCCAAATTAATTGTGTACATCATACTATTAAGACATTTTGACATATAGTAAGAAAATAAGTAGAGTAAGAGTTGATGTAAATGTTACCTATGTGTGACTGATAACTCTAACGTAAAGCATGATCACCACATTCAATAGTACAAAACAGCCAGCTAGTCTCATCAAATTACTAGGTGTAAGCACATGTTACAAAACCGAATGTGATCAAGTAAGTATTTTGGAAATGATGCTTGCCCTGAGCACAATTTTGGTTGCCAATTTGTATTCCCCTGTAGTTGTGTCTGTAGTATGAAATGATAGTACAACAGAACTGTTTTTGAAAGGCATTTTAACAGGCAGTAAAGGGTTGCTAACAGACAAAAGGGATGACACACAAGTAGTGTCTGCAGTAAGAGGGTTGCTTACAGACATGAGAGACGACAGACATAAAAGATGACATATATGAGAGATGACAGACAATGAATGTCTGCAGTTAAGGGTTGGTAACAGACATGAGAGATGACAGACAAGTAGTGTCTGCATTAAAGGGTTGCTAACAGAAATGAGATATGGCAGACAAGTAGTGTCTGCAGTTAAGGGTTGCTCACAGACATGAGAGATGACAGACAAGAAGTGCCTGAAGTAAAGGGTTGCTAACAGACATGAGAGATGACAGACATGTACTGTCTGCAGTAAAGGGTTGCTAACAGACATGAGAGATGACAGACAAGTAGTGCCTGCAGTAAAGGGTTGCTAACAGACATAAGAGATGACAGACAAGTAGTGCCTGCAGTGAAGGGTTGCTAACAGACATGAGAGATGACAGACAAGTAGTGCCTGCAGTAAAGGGTTGCTAACAGACATAAGCGATGACAGACAAGTAGTGTCTGCAGTAAAGGGTTGCTTACAGACATGAGAGATGACAGACAAGTAGTGGCTGAAGTAAATTGTTGCTAACAGACATGAGAGATGACAGACAAGTAATGTCTGTAGTAAAGGGTTGCTAACAGACATGAGAGATGACAGACACGTAGTGGCTGTAGTAAATGGTTGCTAACAGACATGAGAGATGACAGACAAGTAATGTCTGAAGTAAAGGGTTGCTAACAGACATGAGAGATGACAGACAAGTAGTGTCTGCAGTAAAGGGTTGCTAACGAACATGGTAGATGACAGATATGAGCGATGACAGACATGTAGTGTCTGCATTAAAGGGTTGCTAACAGACATAAGAGATGACAGACAAGTAGTGTCTGCATTAAAGGGTTGCTAACGGACATGGTAGATGACAGATATGAGCGATGACAGACATGTAGTGTCTGCATTAAAGGGTTGCTAACAGACATAAGAGATGACAGACAAGTAGTGTCTGCATTAAAGGGTTGCTAACAGACATGAGAGATGACAGACAAGTAGTGTCTGCAGTAAAGGGTTGCTTACAGACATGAGAGATGAAAGACAAGTAATGTCTGCAGTAAAGGGTTGCTTACAGACATGAGAGATGACAGACATGTAGAGCTTTACTACCAGTATATAGTTACCTGGTGGCTTCAAATATTCTTCACAGGATCCAAGAATAACATTGCGGTCTTTATCTGTGCATAAAAATAAACCTGAAAAAAAATCTAGATTTATTATATCAAGTGGTCCAAAAGGGCATAGTTATATGTTTTATATTGATTGAGAAAAATACATTGCTTAATAAAGGCTATATATTTACCACAAGAGGTTGGACAGTTTTAACCACAGGGAAATATTTATTTGAATGCACTTTGCAAAAGGACTATTATATCACGGTGCCTATACCATGTGAATTCACAATTCACTCTTAAGAAACACAAGTAACCCCTAAAACAGGACCAATTTTTCAAGGGGGCATCCTTTGAACAAACTTTGTATCAGACCACCTTATTATGTAAAACACCAAACATCAAACCCCAAGGTGTTTCTGAGAAAGGTTTTTAAGTATTGATCTTATAAATCTTGTTAGTCTTGTGACCCAGCGCTATGTCCAGTTTTGACCCCAGGTGCATGATTTTATTTTATTAGAATGCCACTGGACGATATCACACACCAATTATTAAAGCCTTAACACTTGTGGTTAAAGATATTTTTTCAGTTTCTATTTCAGGAATCTAATATGAGCTTCTGTGGCATGCATATGCATTGGAACACAAGGATTTGAACATCTTTGTAAGAGGGTCATCCAAGGATCATACCTGTGAAGGTTTGTTAATATCCTTCAAGGGGTTATGGAGGAGAATTTGTTAAAGAAAAAATTAATGCAGGCACCACATGCACTAACAGACAATATTCAACATAGAATACTGTTTAGGTAAGCTAAATTTCATATGTGACCACATAGGAATCTCTCTTATAATAAGGTTTGAAATAAGCATTGGTGGTTAGCAGATGTAGCTTGAATGAAATATTGATAAAAGACAACAAAAAGTGCTCAAAAAAGTTCGCCATAAATATAAAAATCCAAGCAATAAAATTGAAGTCATTTCCAAACAATCTAGGTTATTTCTCAAGTATTAATTGGCTCTATTTGGAGAAATGTTTGGTATCCTGAAGGTGAAAGCAAGAAAAACTAGTGTTTAAACACTTAAAATCCTACCTACCTATTAATGTCCGGCCATCTGTCATTTTGATCTTCATACTCTTATTCAACCATGACTGAAGTAGTTCTTTTCCTGTACAAGCTCCTGCAGAAATACATGTAATGCATTTAAACATTGTCCATAATTTTAGTATAAGTTCAAGATACATGTATGTGGACAGTAATTCCAGACTTCACCTATTATTTTGTATAACACAAGAAAAATGGCAATTCCACAAAACCCAGTTGATTGAGAATGCTATTATTTGATTTAAATAATTGAGCAATCCCAAGCACAACCTTACAAAACAAAGTAAAACAAAATTACTTGGAAAATAGTCAGTAACAGTGACTTTGACCTCAATCCAATCCCATTGTCCCAACATTCAATGCTGAGGAAGTAACTGCATTAAATCTCCAGCTATTGAGCAGCATCAATTTGTCTATTTCACTGTTTAGTGATATTGACACAACCAGTCCCACATTTAACTCAAGCTACATACAAACACAATTTCAGCCCAATATCTCCATCCACACTCACTATATTGAGCAGAAACTGTCATTTTATGTTAACCCTTTCCCACTCAGAAGTAAAAAGAAAATGGCTATGTGCAAACAGCATGAAACCAGAACAGTCTTTGACTAACTTGCAGTCTGTTAAGGTTTTATGCTGTTTGCAGCTCATCAGTATCTTAGGGTTGGAAATGAAGCCTTGAACACTTGAATATAGTCTGAAAGGTCTTTAATAAAATTAAACTTTCTAAGGGACTACAAATTCGTCTAAATACGTATCTAAGTGGTAAAGGGTTAAAAGTTACAGTGAACATCAGCGACTGACCATAATGTTTACCCGAAATGAACCGCCACGCTAGGTCTGCATATAAGAAACCTACATACACAATTGCAGTTAAGTTATTCACCAGAAAATTTGTCTATTTTTATAAACGTTGAACTCACTGGCCCAAAATGCAATCCTTAGCTAGGTCATCACGTACATAAAATGTAATTGCAAAATCTGTAGCCAAATTTTTTTAATGAAGTTTTTATTTTCATCCAGATTGGTGAAAGCATTGACCGGAACCTGCCTGCCTGCACACCTACCCACACCAATCTTATACTAGTCACCAGTATTTTTCACTTCCTTGTTTACTTGGTTAAAAGATGAACATGTTGTACATAAGGTCATTTTTCGCTTTATCTGTTGAAAATAATTTCATGGAATCTTTTCTAAGAGACCTTGCCCACATGCTCAGAAATATCAAAACAACTTTCAGTGTCTGTAATGAAGTTTGTGTTCAATAGCTCAAGTCAGACTAGCATAAACATTGTGTTCATGTTAATGATTGATGTCTAATTCCTTTTCTTGGTATAACAAGAGATGTGTTTGTCAGAAACACAATGCCCCCTATTGCGCCCCTTTGAAGCCATAAATTTGAACTATGTCCTTGAATGATGACCTTGACCTTTCACCACTAAAAATGTGCAGCTCCATGAGATACACATGCATGCCAAATATCAAGTTGCTATCTTCAATATTCAAAAAGTTATAACCAAACTTCAATGAAGGTTAAAGTTATAGGAAAGAAAAATACAAAGATATTTGACCTTTGACCTTGAAGGATGACCTTTACCTTGACTTTTCACCACTCAAAATGTGCAGCTCCGTGAGATGCACATGCATGCCAAATATGAAGTTGCTATCTTCAATATTGCAAAAGTTATAAAACTTTAACCAAGGTTAAAGTTTTGGGACACGCACAATGAATGAATGAATAACAGACAGACAGACAGACAGGCCAAAAACAATATACCCCTGATCTTTCGATCCGGGGGCATAAAGAGTCTTGTGTATTAATAAAACCAATAAGGTGAAACAATAGAATTCCATTGTCTTTCAAAACTGAATAGACATGTTTTGTTACTAAAAATACCTTGAAAGTGATTTGACAGTTAATGCAGTGAGATTATAATTTTACAAATGGATTCTATTTGTCAGATAACCACTACATTTTGAGTTAAAAAGTGTTTGACAGTACCGGTATTTTGTTAAGTTAAAAGTGTAAACATTATCAATCTTTTCAACTATGCTGCCTATTTTGATCTGTGCTGCATCAAGAAACTCTGTTAGGCAGATTTTATGGAGACTAGCAAATACAATGGAACTGCCATAATCTGGTAAAATATGGCTTTTGCCCCATAACATAATGTCTTCTGTTAATAAAAGTAGACGATACACCAGTTGAAAGTGATGTTTATTGTGTGCATGCACACTTACCAGTTAGAAAAAGCTCTTCTTACAGTGACCTTAACAATTAGTAATCAGGTTAAGCCATTGTCAATAACTACATGTAGTGCACCAGCCTATTAGCCATATTTATCCAAATACTAATAATACAATTGTTATGTTCCAATGAATTTTTGCATTCATCTGGCAGTTTTTCCAATTGTATATATCAACTTTCTCAAGGATCTTACCCATGAATGATTTATGCAATACACAAATTACAGAGCGTGTTTTCGTTTAACGGTAAAAACTTTTGACGTTTTTACTTGGAGGAAGTTTTCAGTGTGCACGTGAAGTAACATTTCGTGAATGTTAACAAAAATACCACGTTTTTTGTACTGCTCATTTTTTTAGCTATTTTTTATTTTCAGATTTTAATTCTATGAAATAAAATAAAAATCTTTTGCTCTTGTTTTATTACCGCACATTTGGACTTGCAGCATAGCATTATCAATTGAAACTGTCTTAAAAACGTCGGTCAGGTCCGACGGTCTGGCACTTTCGGAAATGTCCGAAAATTTAGCAACAAAAAATATTCAAAAATTACAGGTGTCCGAATATTTAGAGAAAAAAAAAGGTTTCTGAAAATTATAATTATATTAAAACAAGGGCTGTTTGTAAAACATGCATGCCCCCCATATGGGCTGTCCGTTGTAGTGGCAGCAATTGTGTGAATACGTTTTTTGTCACTGTGACCTTGACCTTTGACCTAGTGACCTGAAAATCAATAGGGGTCATCTGTGAGTCATGATCAATGTACCTATGAAGTGTCATGATCCTAGGCAAAAGCGTTCTTGAGTTATCATCCGAAAATCATTTTACTATTTCGGGTCACCGTGACCTTGACCTTTGACCTTGTGACGTAGGCAGGGAATTTAAGCCTTTTAAGGTGTCCTATACAAGCCTCGGGACGTCCGGTTTTACCCTGATGCGTCGATATTTATAAAGTGCAATCTCATTTGTTGACTATGCGTCGATATTTATAAAGTGCAATCTCATTGGTTGACTAAAAGGTTTAAAATAGATTTGAACATTCAATACTGTTGCATGAAAGCTACTGTACCAAGAAAACAAAACTCAAAAGCATTACGCTTCGAATAGTGAGTCATCGAGATTACGCTGTCTTTTTCCTGGAGGTGTCCAATATAACCCAGGGTTACTCTACTGTCGGATAATTAAGAGACTACGGTACTACAAAACTTCTGCTTTGGTTTTGATAACATTTTTAATTTTATCAAGTGTTTTTTAGAATTTCTCGACAAATGACATGCAAATTGATGTCCATGGTAACAGGTATTGTCTTTGCTACGATCATGTATTTGGTTGATAGAACTCGATTTTATAGACTTACATGAGACGTATTTTTTTAGCTAAAGAAACATGTTAAAACATCTAGAATTACCACCTCTAGAAGAACGGCGCAAAATCAACCGTCTAGTGATGCTCTACAAAGTGGCCGAGGGGCTGGTGCCAGCTATACCAGCATCCGATTACTTGAAACCAGCAAGGGTCAAAAGGCAAATTAAGGCGAAAAAATATAGTGACTGTGTTACATCCAATATAATAGATAAACAAGTAATAAATAATGACAGAGGCTTTGTAGTGAAAAACTCAAATAGTAGTCAATTTAAAAACTCATTCTTTGTGAAAACCGTGTTAGAGTGGAACCACCTGGACAGTAGAGTGGTCCACGCACAGACAGTTGAGGGCTTTAAAGCTGCCCTCCATTTCGACTAGGCGCACTCCCCGGTGTACTACGCCGTAACTGGCCCTTCACCGTATTAAGCAGAAGCAGAAGCAGAAGAAACTTCAGCGTACAGTTTATATAGTATTGACAGACCTGTACGCTGAAGCTAACCCCGTATCAAAAGTCAACCAGAGTCGTAACATATTTATGTCACGCTATAAATAAAAAAAGCTCATTTTCTTGGATACATTTCTACATATATTGGTGAATGAATATAAATTACTGCATCGAGGAATATTTTAAGGTTAAAATGTTTCAAATGCATCTTACAATAGATGAAAATAACTCTCATCAGTCTTAAATTCACAATTTTGACGCCATTGTCGCTTTGTCACGTGACGAGTTTTCATTTGGATACTTTCGGATCGACCTTGACATTTTACGCTGAAATTGTAAACATTACTTTCGTTTTCTGAAATCTATTATTTGTGATTAACAACTTACGTCTGGTGGATTATAAGACTGATTTCATTGTGAATCAGGTAGTTTTATAAGATATTTACTTTGACTTTGTATTGACACTACAATTTGTTTACAAAATAAGCCAGAATAATTAAAATACCGGGAAAAGTCATTCTGAATTTGAAAACACTTGAGCACATGGTTTGTTACTAAAAATAGAAATAACGTCATATGACCGTGAAATCTCGGGAGATTCGCATTTCAAGAAAGTCTGTCACATCGCTGTTTTTCTCGATATGTAAGAGCAGAATAGATACATTTTAAATGTTTAAGATAGTATTTTGTGGAAGAATATATCAGTTAAATGTGAAAAATGTCAATCTTTCCAATCAAGTGGTTGATTTGGGCCATCAACTGCATTTAAAAGCTGTTTTGGACCGGTCTTTGTTAACTGTCAACTTTTCGGGAATTTCTGGTTGACTTTCCTAATGGGGTTGGTCCATAACAATATATACGGAAAGACATAATATCTCAATAAATCTATAGCATAAGTCTTAACATATTTAAAGAACGATCTATCAAAAGTCATTTACGAAGTTTACCCGATGAAAGGAAATTTTCTTTCAATGATTTATTCATAATAAATGTCGAAGTTTTAAACAGGGGAGGTCAGCGTGCGTCAATAGCTTAATGATTTTGACGAAAATAATAAATTGGATAAGCACAAAAAACATTATCTTAATTGATTTTCAGTTATATAATTTTTACTTATTATATTATATTTGACAAATTGTTTGGTATTTCGAAGGGTGATACAAATTAAGTAATAAATATTTTCGTCTGATTGTTCTACTTCCGATGTTTACATTGGCAACGTAAAAAACCTCCATACATTTTACAGGTTTTAGATAGAAAATGACAAGACCAAAATATTTCACGCCCACTGAAGTTGCGGTTCATAACACAGTGGACGATTTGTGGGTTTCTTTTCTTGGAAAGGTGTATAATTTAACACCATTATGTGAAAAGTATCAAGGCAAGTTATCATCAGTTTAGATACACTAATTAGCCTCTTTTCCTGTATACAGTTAAGTTACTTTTACCGGATCATTACCCATAGCGGATCACTTTGATGTTCAAGACTGCGTATCGGGATAAATACTTGACATTTTGAGATGATATTTTGCACACAGCATCTTCAAGGCCTGTTCTTTAAAACACATTGATTGAGTCGTAATCGGAACTACTCTTTGTCAAACATTTCGGTATGTTTTGCTGACATGTATATACGACTTTATTGACGTCCGTCTCGTTTCCAAATTGAGGTTGAACATTTTTCGTGGCCACATGCTATAACTCTGATGGAAAGTAAGAAGTGTACGCATTAAATTTAAAGGCCGTTTAGTAGTCGTTCTGCCTGCAAAAGTCCAATTCAGTTTTGATTGGTGTTTTAGATTTTGCAACACCTTAAATGAAATGAATAATTAGGGCAATAACGGATCAAGCGTGATTATATGCGTATTGATAATATATTATATAAAAATATATGCAAATCTTGTTGATTCTTACAATAAATGATCTCAATCTTACTGTTTTATTTATGTTCCATGTTCAATATCGATGATTAGATATGATTCAAATAATTTACATGGTTTATAAGATGCCCATATCTTTTCGATCTTTTTAGGATTTTCAACAGATAATTTACACAAGAACACCATGTGTAAAGTGTGGATACAAGATCATATTATAGAAAACAATAACAAAAAATGAATACAATTCATAACTGGCAATGTAACTTGGTCATTGTAAACAACACATTTCATGTTTCGACAGTTCAAATAGCGTGTTAGATGCCCCCTGAGTGGTTTCAGTCACGTGATCCGTTATGGCTACAACTGATCCGTTCATGCATAAATTCTGCGACGAAAAAAATGTATCACAAATACATTTTGCCTGCGTTTAAAAATAAGACTATGTGCTGAATCAGTAAGCAAAGGTAATATTTAATCAAACTGGAGTAAAAGAAGTCTCAAAACATTTATTGCTTTTCACCAGAACAACTTTATTACGCTACTGATCTGGTAATGGTAATTTGACTGTATTCAGCCACTTAAGAGTGAAATTGACTTTTTCTACTGAATGAAAAGATTTTCAGCACAAGTGAGACATTTAATTAAACAAATTATATCTTCCCCACAAAAGTATGGCAAAATAATTTACAACGCAGGTATTTCCTTAGTTACTGGCCAATTCAAGGCGGGCACCCTAGCAACCCTGATTTGTTGGTATCTTTCCTATCAATCTGTTCAGTCATCATTTTTATATGAAAACATAAAACTTTTTTAAGTAATTTGAATATAAATCACTAAATAAATATTCTTATAGACAAATAAACACAAAAATACCATTAAAACATAAATATTTTCAGAATTATTGGTATTTACACAGCATGGGTAGCTGAATTACTTAATTTTTACCTAAATTTAATTTTTCCCTAATTTGTTTTAAAATTCACATGTTTTAAATCAAAATACAACATCTATGTTATAGATTTTTTTAAAATAAGCATAACTAACTTAAGTTTAATCACAAATATGTCATAATTACCAAAATAAAGGGGTGGATGAATCTATAGGAATGGATGAAACAATAGGAAAGAAGGATAATAATTTCGAACAGGCCTATTTTATTTTCTACTAAAATAGCAATATATTTTTATCTTAATTGAAGTAAAGTATCTTTTATTGTAAGTCAATGAAAGATATGTGTTCTGTCACTTGTGTAAAATCGCAGTTGAAATAATAAAACTTCCACCTACTGACCCTCCATGTCGTGTTGAGCTGTACAGTCAAGTTACCATTAACGGATCATTACCAATAGCGAATCACTTTGATGTACAAGAATGCGTATCACGATAAATAGTTTTTATTTTTTAATTATACTTTGCAAACAAGATATTCAAGGCATTTTCTTTAAAACGTGATTATTTTTTTTTTTAATCTGGCACCTCTTGCTGACATGTACAAACGAATTTGTTTACTTATGTCTCGTTTGGAGAAAGAGGTTGGACATTAGGGCGACCACATTTTATAACTTTGTTGGTAAGTAAAAAGTATGTGCATATATTAAAGGTCATTTAGTAGTCTTTCTGCCTGCGAAACACCATTTCAGTCTTGTTTCACTTTTAAGATTTTGCACCACCGTAAAGAGGATGAAGAATTAGGGCAATAGCGGATCAAGCTTATCCTGTTTACATGAGTAAAAGGGGATGTCTCAAACGTTTGAAAAGCCATCCAATTTTGTTATGGTCATTAAAATTATGTGTTCATTCTCTAAGGAAATTGTTTAATCTTATGTCATGGAGAATTTAAAAACACAAACAAAGCTTACTGTGTATGATACATAAAGACATTATTATGATAAACATAATTATGCTGTTCATTGAAAAATTAAAAATTTATAACAGTCAATAGATTTATTAATTGAAAATGGTTTCATCACTCAAAAAGACCAATAGTGCATGTGTACAACAGCTGTTTGTATGATATCTACATGTATGATTAGAAATCATCATGTTTATATTGATATCCATATCTGTTGGATAAATTAAAGAATTTTAACAAATAATTCACACTGAAACAATAGATATTTGTAGCCTGTTGAGAAACCCACTTATGTGCTGCTAAAACAAAGCTGACCTATTGATAATCCTTTCAAAATCACATAACATTATATAATTTTATTAATGGAATGAAATTACCATGTGTGGATAAAATGGGCCAGGTTGAAATGGTTAGTGGGTTTTTCCAGTTTAGTGCATATTTTGCAATAATAATTAAATTCCACTGCTTCCAATATATATACAATACTATATAAAACACAGCATTAACACTGTTTATTAGCATATAAACTTTATTCAATGTTTTAATCACAGTATACAAGTACCAGTTTCATGTTTTTACAGTTCAAATAGCGTTTGAGATGCCCCCCTGAGTGGTTTTGATCTTGTGATCCGTTATGGCTACATGTGATCCGTTAATGCATGAATTCAGAAGTGAAAAAAACGTGCCACAAAAAATATATTGTCTGCAATTTAAAACAGAATTATAGCTTTAACAGTAAGCACAGATAATGTTTTCTTAAACTGGTATAAAAGAAGTATCAAAACATTTATTGTTTTTCACCAGCACAACTTTATTACGCTACTGATCCGGTAATGGTAACTCGACTGTACTTTTGCAATCTTAAAAGCTATAACGATCGACGATAACTTTTATTCCACAGTAAAATAATCAAATTAAAAAAAAGGCAGCTTCTAAGGAATAACAGAATTCAAAACACGCATAACACAATAACACTAATAATGAATCAAAACCTTACATCAATGTTTCCATTTGATTTACAGGAGATGTTCTCTTGAAACCTATTGTACAGGCAGCTGGTAAAGATATATCTCACTGGTTTGACCCAAAGATTAAAGATGTAAGTGTCATGTTTTGCCAGTAAAAAGGTTTAATTAATAGAGTTGCATCAATTAAATGTGAATACAATTTAAGTCTTAAAATATTTGTAGTGTTGTTGTATAAAATAAAAGTAAGTTAGTATTTGACAAATCTATGTGTACTTTGAATTAAAGCTATGTCTACTGATCTCTAAGTTTCCTTGAGCCTTTATCTCCTGGTATTCAGATCCGCACGCATGTCGACCCTCTGACAGGCTGTGTGATTCCATACTGTCCAAACGGACGCTTTGTTCACATTCCTCCTCCTTTTCCCAACTCTGACTGGGCCAATGATTTTGGTCGACCTTGGTGGAAGGATGACAGTTACCTGGTTGGAATTTTGTCAAAGAAGACCAGATTCATAAAAATAATCAACACACTGACATCGCAGGAGCAAGTCATAGAGGTATATTATTTTGTATTTCATAAATTAAGAATTCTGTTGGAATAAATATTCTTGCATTTTTTAACCCTTGCATATCTTTGTAATTTTGTTATATATTTTTTATATCATTACTCTGAAGTGCATTTTTATGCCCCAGGTAGGATGGCATAGAGCAGTTGAACTGTCCGTCAGTCTGTCTGTCAGTTAGTACGTCCATCCGAAAACTTTAACATTGGCCATAACTTTTGAAATATTAAAGATAGCAACTTGATATTTGGCATGCATGTGTACATCTCATGGAGCTGCACATTTTTAGTGGTAAAAGGTCAAGGTCATCCTTCAAGGTCAAATATATGGCTTCAAAGCGGCGCAATAGGGGGCATTGTGTTTCTGACAAACAAATCTCTTGTTTACATTACAAAAGTCTTGATGAAGTAATGAAATGGTCATTATATGTTCCAATCCGAAGTAAAAGGGGGTATACTGGAATCACCATGGATGTGTGTTTATTCATCGGTCTGTCTGTAGAAACAAATAACTTTTCTACTTACAACAATCAAATGTTCTTATGTCAGTATGAGAGTAACCCCATGTTTTGTAAAACATAAATAATGCTTTCTTCAAAGCTTTTATACTGACATGGATATTACCCATGAACAGTCTCATTTTGAACATGGCATTAACCTTCATTTGGATATGAGACTGATGAAAATTTGCAAAGGAATCAACACCGATAAGGCTTCCACTTTGAATTTCTGTTCATTATTAGTCGCCATAGGCAGAAGGATATTGTTTTGGCGTTGTCCGTCCTTCCATCTGTCATGAGCCATATCTCGGAACTTCTTGAACAGATTTCATTGCCACTTAGTATGAGTGTATGTATATAATAAGAGGAGGATGCACATCAAATGCACAAACCATTTGCAAATAACAGAGTAACAGTCCTTTTTGACATAAAAGTAAGAACACTTGTGTCTGGAGCCGCATCTTAAAACTGCTTGGGCAGATTTCCTTGAAGCATGGTATGAATGTATATAATTATGGCAAAGAGGATGATGCATGTAAAATTGTGATTCAAACCATATGCAGATTAAAGAGTTATGGTCCCTTTTTTACTTGAAAATACCCTTTTTATATAGGATTGTTTCTGTCTTCAGCTGTATCTCCAATAACATATGGTCACAGCAATGAAACTTATCCCAAATGTTCCCAATCATCTGGAGCAGAGTCACATGCAACATATTCCTAGAGATCAAGATAAAGGTCACACATTGTGGTCAAAGATCACAAGTTTGATGGATTGTTCATAATTTAGCAATTAGGTTTAAATGCATCAAGGGATTATATAATATATTTTGCAATTGTTCTCATTTATCTTGCTGTGTGTCACAGATAAGACTCGGGTCTCTAGGGTCAAGGTCACATACAGAGGTATAGTTCTGATGCTTTTATTAAATTTCTATAAGAGACACCATGAATAACATAAATACATAAAGTACCAGATTATTCTTGATAATTATAAAACATTAAATGGATTTTTTTTTAACCAACATTGAATTGTGCAGGTGTAATTATAAAGATTTATGGTAATTTTTACCTAAATACATTCATCAAATTCAGGGATTATTGCAATAAAAAAATAAAAGCGAATGGTCATTTATTTAATCATGGTCACAATTCGATAAAATTCACCTGATAAATAGCAATTTTATTGAACCGTTCGAAGTTGTAAGGTTAGAGAAGTTGTATTTTGTGGAAGAACCATACAACTTTTCAATGTTTTATTGTTCATATTGAATTTTTATGCGTCATTTAAAGCATATTAAACTGTATGTTATTTTTATTCCTCATAAAATCCCTGTTCATTTAAGAAAGCAATAGAATCTAAATGGGCTAGATTTTGGGGCTACAAACAAAGCTGACACATTTAAATTCCTGTCAAAATCACGTTCAGTCTAGTACTTCATGTTTTATTATTTGAATGACACTCAAGAGGAAAAGCCGTTTGTACCTACGATTAGATGTTGTTTTTTTCAGAATTGTTGAGATAGCTAGCACTCACTCACACTTGCAATCTTCACAAATAATAGTTGACCTGGGAAGATGGAACACAGGCAAACAAGAGCACCGCATAACGGGTGCCACGCTCGGCTGCGAAAGCTTGTCAGAATTTTTTTTTTTTTTAGAGGTCACAGTGACCTTGACCTTTGACCTAGAGACCCAAAAATGGGTGTGGCGTGTAGAGCTCATCAAGGTGCATCTACATATAAAGTTTCAAAGTTGTAGGTGGAAGCACTTTGATTTTAGAGCAAAATGTCAAGGTTTTAGCACGACGCCGGGGGACGACACGACAACGACACGACGAGCTGGCTATGACAATACCTCGGGTTTTCTCCGAAAAAAGCCGAGCTTATAATATATAAGATTTATTTTCTTGTCCAAATCATACAGGAAGATTGATTGACAAGCTTTTGCAATTCAGAAGAGTTCAGGCTAAGCATTCATGTTGAACAAACTTTCAATCCTACTGGTGTGTGTTTGCAGGTTTGTTCTGAAGAGATAATGACAGAGATCCTGGATAGATATCTCAAGTTCAATGCACACGCTGCCAGCTACACATGGAAATATGATGGCCGCAACCTTGATATGCAGAAGACCCTGCAAGAAAATAACATACAGGATGATGATGAGGACTTCTACAAGTTGAGCATGAATGACGATACCTTCTTGCAATCTGTGCAGCTGTATTTCAATGACGACCTAACAGAATCATAAAACTGTGTTTGGCTCAGAGTGGTATTGTAAAATTGGCTTGTTTCACCTTAAATGGAAAAAATCGGTTTTATCTTCAAAGCAAATTGACGATATGTGATCTTTGTTTATGGTAGTTGTTTAAAACTATAACATATTATATTGTATCTTGAAATAATGTTATTTGTTTGAAAAAATAAAATTGTTTTTAACCACTTAATGGGATTAAATACAACAAATGTAATTACGATTGAATTGTACACCCAAAATGGGCAGAGCATTTAAGTCTAAGGCTTAGTATGTCTGTTTATATGAACATTTAAAAGCTTTTTTTGTCTTGTTTGAAGCGAAATTATTGACAATTGTATTCATCATATTAAAAATTACTAATAGGGGGCCCATTAAGTAATAAAATGATTTTGCTGTTAAACAACATGGCAATCAGGCAATGGGGCTTGCCATAATATGACTTTATTAAAATCGTGTCTATCAAAACGATCACAGAATGATTTCATATACCGGTATTTATATTGAGTTCATGGCAGATTTCTGAGTCCTTTAGATTTTCGAAGAAAAGGGGGTATATAGTTTTCGCACTGTCCGTCCGTCAGTCTGTCTGTCAGTCTCTCACACTTTTCTTGTCACTCTCTAATTCAAATAGTTTTCAGCCGATCTTAACCAAACTTGGTCAGAAGTTGTATCTAGACAATATCTAGGTCAAATTTTTAATATGGGTCATGCCGGGTCAAAAACTAGATCACGGGGTCACTTAGTGCATTTCAAGGATTTAGCATGGTGTCCGCTCTCTAATTGAAGTAGTTTTCATCTGATCTTTACCAAACTTGGTCAGAAGTTGTATAAAGACAATATCTAGGTCAAGTTCGAATATGGGTCATGCCGGGTCAAAAACTAGGTCACAGGGTCAATTAGTGCATTTCAAGGATTTAGCATGGTGTCCGCTCTCTAATTGAAGTAGTTTTCATCTGATCTTAACCAAACTTGGTCAGAAGTTGTATCAAGACAATATCTAGATCAAGCTCGAATATGGGTCATGCTGGGTCAAAAACTAGGTCACGGTGATTTAGCATGGTGTCCGCTCTCTAGTTTATGTGGCTTTCTGATTTATTTTGAGATTGTAAGACATTTTTATGCCCCCGAAGGAGGGCATATAGTGATCGGACTGTCCGTCCGTCTGTCCGTCACACTTTGCGTTTTGATTTCGAAAAATGCTCATAACTTCTATGTCGCTTCAGATAGCAATTTCATATTTGGCATGCATGTGTATATGGACAAGGCCTTTCCATACGCACACAAATTTTGACCCCTGTGACCTTGACCTAAGGGTCCGCGTTTAGGTTTCGAAATCTGCGTTTAGGTTTCGAAAAAAGCTCATAACTTCTACCAAGCGTTTATAGGGGGCATAAGTCATCCTATGGTGACAGCTCTTGTTATTTTTTTATTATTCATTTTAAATTGTGAAGGTTTTTATCTAATACTGGTTGCTGATTTTAAAATAGACAAGCAAATTCGTTGAATTGATATCCCCCGCCCATATGCTTCATGACACAAAAGGGTTATATTTGACATTGAAAAAAGCATTTTATCAAGATACAAAGGGCCATAACTGTAACTGTAATTAACAGATGGTGTACAATTTCATTTGGCGTGCATCATCCTCTTATGCATATATATACTCATACGAAGTTTCAATGAAATCCGCCAAAGCACTTTCAAGATATGGCTCCGGACACAAAAGTGCCTATAGTAAAAAGCATTTTTTCAAGATACAAAGGGCCATATCTCTGTTTTTAACAGATGGTGTACAATGCCATTTGGCGTGCATCATCCTCTTATGCATATATATATAGTAACACCAAGTTTCAATGAAATACGCCAAAGCACTTCCAAGATATGGCTCCGGACACAAAAGTGCCTATAGTAAAAAGCATTTTTTCAAGATACAAAGGGCCATAACTCTGTTTTTAACAGAAGGTGTACAATGCCATTTGGCGTGCATCATCCTCTTATGCATATACATGTATATATACTCATACGAAGTTTCAATGAAATCCGCCAAAGCACTTCCAAGATATGGCTCCTGACACAAAAGTGCCTATAGTAAAAAGCATTTTTTCAAGATACAAAGGGCCATAACTCTGTTTTTAACAGATGGTGTACAATGCCATTTGGCGTGCATCATCCTCTTATGCATATATATACTCATACGAAGTTTCAATGAAATCCGCCAAAGCACTTCCAAGATATGGCTCCGGACACAAAAGTGCCTATAGTAAAAAGCATTTTTTCAAGATACAAAGGGCCATAACTCTGTTTTTAACAGATGGTGTACAATGCCATTTGGCGTGCATCATCCTCTTATGCATATATATACTCATACGAAGTTTCAATGAAATCCGCCAAAGCACTTCCAAGATATGGCTCCGGACACAAAAGTGCCGGACAGACGGACAGCCGGACGGACTGACAACGCCAAAACAATATCCCTCCGCCTCTGGCGGGTGATAAATAATACAATAATGGGCAAATTAATTCATTGCAGGAGCAAGAATAATTCAAAAGATTGTGAACACTGTAGAGTTACTTAGAGTGCTTATAAAGTTTGTTTATACTTTTAGTATGTTATAGCCCAACAACATTAATCTGGCGCTCATTAACTCTTTAAGAGAGTAATGTGTGCTTGTATTGTTTGCATTAAGGCCTATAACAGTATAGTATTGCAAGGAGCGCTTCAATTACAGTATAGTTAGCAAGGTACACTTCAATTAATCAATCCTGTCCAATACAAAAACTAATATATTCATCATAACGTATTTTCACTATATTTATGCATACCGACAGTGCTAGGTTGATATTTGCAAGCTATAACAGTGACCTGACCTTAAAGCAAACAAAACATGAATATAGTCCTCACAATGCCGTTTGTATATCATCTAACTATCTTCAGTACTTTTAATAAACAGGATCCAATTCTGTGGACAGACAGACTGATTAACAGACATAAAGATGCATTGACATGATTGGTTGAGGGCAAACCTTTTATATATCAATAATCAAAATTAAATAACTCCTAAATAAATATTAACAGACCTGTACAACCTGACAATGTGTGCTTGATAAGGAAGCTGCACACAAAAGTCATTGACTTAGTTATAGAGGTCATTCATGGAAATGAAATGGTCAATAACTCCCTGAACAATCATTGGTGCACAAGGACCTGACAATGAGTGCAAATGAGGATACTGCATATACAATATCTTCAAATTCAGATCATTAGTTCCCCAATATCTCATGCAGACAAATTCATTTCAATCTTTATTTGTAAAAGAGTAATACCACCCTGACAACAACTTTGAGTGGAATTACCAGAGTGTATGTCAGGGCTTACTCTGCCATATGCTAAATAAGCCAATGGCTACACATTGGCCAATTCTACTAAATAATTTTATATGGCTGCATCTTTTCCTCTGTAAAATGCCCATTGAAATATTCCAAATAAGTAGATTTTTGCCAAATCAAGTCAAATTTGGAAACAAATTGAGCCAGAGGAAGTCCTTTAGGTATAAACATGTGCTTGTTTAAAATGTTTTTTTATACAATGCATGATACTTTATAAAATAATAATAACATTTAAAAAAAACTTTATTATGTATATCAACAGCATAGAAAATGACAACACAGTAAAGTATACAGTCAATGTTTCATTTCTGTAAAAAGAATATCGCATAAACTGGTAGTTGTAAATACCTGATCCCTACATCTGTATATGCGAAACCACACATTCTAATTTCTCACTTAGCCAACAGACATATTGCACAGAAATGAAAGCATTTGATGCTTGTTCTTTTTTAATAGAAGTTGTTAGATCTGTCATTTATACAGTCGGAAATACTGAAATACATGCATTTTAAGCAAAAAATAAAACTACATAAAACAGGGGAAAGCAACACATATCATCAACATACATATCAATGGGAATTTCAACACACTGAAACAATACAACATAATAATTCAATACACACACCTTTTAGAAGGTACAGCTACTCATTAACAGCATTTAAGTGGTTTCAAATGCTGAAAATTGATGTTATGACAAAATTGTGCGCAGTAATTTTTCTGTAACCTTTAAGTTTTATACACAAGTATTGTGTTCAAACTAGCGAAAAACCATTCAAATTCATTAAAAACAAGAAATATGTCACAGACACTATTACATCCACATGTTGGAACACAGATAAATCTTAAGATGGCCTAGAAATTGTCAAGATAATAATTGTGGTCAAGTTTCATCAAGATTTGAGTCATAAATATGGCCTCTTAAAGTGGCAACAAGGTTTTTCTAGCATTTGACCTGTTGATTTTGTACCCATTTGACCCAGATTGTAACTCCATCTAGATGAGGTTAACTTGGGACACACACCCCTGTAGGCTGGGCAAAGGGTGATCACAATATCTCATTTTGAGCACTTTGTGTTCAGGCGAGCTAAAGTAAATAGTCTATGCTGTTAAATATGTAGGCTTCACCAAATTCATTAAAAAAAATATATCATCAATTCTCTTCTTTAGAACTTTGTACCGGTATACTTTGGATTCTATGCAAAAAGGACTATGCTTCAATAAAAACAAAATAAAAATATTTGTATTTCGTTCTACAAATTTTAGGTGCTGCAAACCAATCAAACATCTGATCAACTTGATGTTGCCTTAGAATAATGTAAATAAAGTAACACTGGTCAGTTTGTTTTCTTGGCATGACATAAATTGTAAACAACACTTAGTCTGTGCAAGACTGTATGATAAAGCTGATGCTTCAGGTCTGTTCAAGATTGTTTATAAGCATCATATGCTAAATTAAATGAAATATTTCTTTACACGTCTGAAAAAATATGCCACTAGTTAAAAGATGCTACTTTTAATTTCACACAGGTAATACAAGCATCTACATATATGTTTGTAAGTTTGTATAATATACACAATAAAATACACATTTGCCAAACAATTTCCCATGGCTATTAGCAACAACAGTATACATTCAAAAACAAAACAAAGAATTCAAGTGAAAAAACAATCATGTCCTTTTCCCAATTTTCCACAAAATATGTCATGTAGCGGGTGAATATCATACAAATGTGAAGATCTACATTTCCCACATCTATGTAAACAGTCCAGTCACAGAGAAGAACTAATGATTACACAGGTCATAAGAAATAAATGCAATCTGGTAGCAGTAAATAACATGTTTATAAAAACACAGATGCTGCAAAGACATGAACAACAATTCTAACATAATTATGAGGCAGGAATGACACATATACTTTTTTCAAACAATATTTATTACAAATCACAACTCTAAATGAAGGTACCTGTGTTTATATCATTTTGTTTTTATAAACCTTATATCGACAGTGTTCATACTTAAACATATATTGACATACTTAAATGAAATCTCCTGGATTAACAAACCAACATCAGCTTGTATAATTGGTAATGAACACTAAAGTGCATTTAAAATTGCAAAGGATCTAGCTGTTGCAACATGTATTTTTAGAATAATTTAAGTAGTGATGGAACCAGCAGTTTTTTTTTGTCAGACAGATTAAAGACAACTGAATATAACCACACTTCTACAGTAATGCCCATATACGCAACGTGTAATAACCTCAGTCGAGCAGTCTTCATTCATGAATCAGTCCACTTTCAGTGGATATACTAGACGAGATATGTTTCTTTTCTTTTACTCGTGTATAATCAATATTTTATTGGTTATTGCTTGATCCAATAGTTGTTAATAATTTTGGAAAGATAAAAACTTTGCTAATGTGATTTTTTCATAGAAAAATTGATTTTAACAAATGACGAACCCTCGGTAAAGTTAATGTTTTAATTTGGCTGTACACAGTGGGAAACAACATACTATTTAAAACGAGATTTTTTAAAGTTAAAACGGTATTTATGTTCATATGTACTTCATACTTGTTTATAACAAAAACTATTTACAAATTACATGAAAATCCTTATTTCCTCATTTTTTATTAACATAATTATTTATGGATCTTACCAGTCGGTGAAAAACAATTAAAAACAAGTTTTATTTACCTAGCATTGTGCTTAATCTTAATTTCATAAAATTTAAAGTAAATTTTAACTTATAAACTTAATTATTGATGCACACAAAGTGTGTGTTTCCTCCTCTGAGAATACTTCTGATAGTGAGCAAATAGAGCTGCTGTGGCCACTCAACACCGGGACAGTAGAACAGCTGCTGACTAGACGCTCACTTGGACTCCTTGGATCGGATCCAGGCTTCTATACGCTGCCTGATGTCATCACCTGTACAACAAGCACATTTGTTGAATTGATATCCCCTGCCAAATAAACTTTGTTTATGGATGGGTGCAAATCCCTTGATTTATGGAAGTATCCTTACATAACAATAACTCTTATTTAAGAAAGTGTAGAATTATGTTTTTTGTGCATGGCACTTCTTTTCGTTGATATTCATATACCCATGAAGTTTTACATTGAAATCTTGTATTGTTTCTGAGGTATAGCCCTGAAAAGTTACATCATACAAAAACAACAAAGGACAATAAATATTATTTTAGATATGGTTCTATTGAATGGTACTTTTCTTCATTTATATCTATACACCTACAAAGTTTCATGTTTAAATTTGGTATAGTCCCGGACAAAAATACCTCTATATTACACTTGATAATAACATTTAACTGTTCCGACCAGTATATTTTCACTCCAAAAGTCATTTTTGAACTGAGAACAATGGTCACAAGTCGGTCGTTCTGAGTTGCGAAAAGTAAAAACACAAATTGTTGTTGTCTCTTTCTTCTGATGTCATTGCGTCTATTTTGCAGGTACAGAATTTGATAGAGATAACTGCCTTTGATAAAAGCCGCCCGTTGTGAGAAAACACATAATATTGTGTTGACAAGGTTTGTTTTCCGGGGATAATTATTGGGGATATCTTCAAAATAAGAAATATCAGAGTATGTAACTCGTTAAAAGTAATTATCGCTAAATGACTGCTAATTAGTAGATTGTACTTACATCCTTGAAGTAGTAATTACATCACTACATATAGATACACATCACTATATATAGATTAGAAAATAACTAATAAATTATGAGAAGCAGTCGTTGAGTGAAGTTAAATTTTGATTCCATGAAACAGGTACAAGTAACAATAAAAATGATTATAAGAAGCAATTATCGCCTGCAGTAATAATGGCAAAGCATGAGTGCGTATCACAAACAATAGATCTTTATCACTGATAAAGGTGTTGAAAACAACACTAAGCTGGCCAGTGTTGTTACAAGAAGGTGATAAAAGGATGAGTTATCGTCTATTTAGGCAACTGACTACCAACTGACCAACCATCTAAAAAGTGGTGATTGGAGAACAGCGGTCCACCTGTTGACAACAGTCACTTTAGCAATTTCCCTTGACTGACCGCTGTTCTCAGATTTGACTGTATAGCCTTGAAAAGTTACATAATACAAAAACAAGAGGGCCACGATGGCCCTGAATCGCTCACCTGACTCATTAAGATCAGATGAAAACTATGACCTCTATTGTCTACACAATGTTTTTCTATGATTTGACCTAGTGACCTAGTTCCTTACTCTAGATGACCCAAATACAATCCCAATCCAGATTTCATCAAGATAAACATTCTGACCACAGTTCATAAATATTGGATGAAAACTGTGACCTCTATTGTCAACACAAGGTTTTTCTATTTATTTGACCTAGATTTTTACCCCAGATGACCCAAATACAATCCCACCCAGATTTCATCAAGAATTCTGACCAAATTTCATAAAGGTTGGATGAAAACTGTGATCTCTAATGTCTACACAAGGTTTTTCTATTATTTGACCTAGTGACCTAGTTTTTGACCCCAGATGACCCAAATAAAATCTCAACCCAGATTTCATCAAGATAAACATTCTGACCAAATTTCATAAAGATTGGATGAAAACTGTGACCTCTATTGTCTACAGAAGGTTGTTCTATTATTTGACCTAGTGACCTTGTTTTTGACCCCAGATGACCCAAATACAATCCCAAACCGGATTTCATCAAGATAAACATTTTGACCAAATTTCATCAAAATTGGATGCAAACCGTGACCTCTACTGTCTACACAAAGAAATTGTTGACGGACGGACGCACGGACACACGCAGGCACGCACAACGGACGCCGGACATCACACGATCACATAAGCTCACCGTGTCACTTCATGACAGGTGACCTAAAAATATGTGTCGGAGATAAACATGAACAGTTGTGGTTAAAATCCCATAGAAACAAGGGCTGTTTGTAAAACATGCATGCCCCCCTATATGGGCTATAAGTTGTAGTAGCAGCCATTGTGTGAATACGTTTTTTGTCACTGTGAATGGTGGTGGAGGTGGTGGTGGTGGTGGTGGTGTAGTAGTAGTAGTAGTAGTAGTAGAAGTAGTAGTAGTAGTAGTAGTAATAGTAGTAGACGTAGTAGTAGTAGTAGCAGTAGTAGTAGTAGTAGAAGTAGTAGTAGTAGTAGTAGTCGAAGTAGTAGTAGTAGTCGTAGTAGTCGTAGTAGTCGTAGTCGTGGTCGTAGTAGTAGTAGTAGTAGTAGTCGTGGTAAAAGTAGTAGTAGTCGTGGCAGTAGTAGTAGAAGTAGTAATAGAAGACATTGTGGTGGTGTTGGTGGTGGTGGTGGTGGTGGTGGTGGTAGTAGTAGTAGTAGTAGAAGTAGTAGTAGTAGTAGTAGTAGTAGTAGTAGTAGTTGTAGTAGTAGTAGTAGTAGTAGTAGTAGTAGCAGTAGCAGTAGCAGAAGCAGTAGCAGCATTACAAGACCAATACTTAAGAATGATCAAATGGGAAAAAGTAACCTAGCAATGGCAGTAAATATGGGGCTCATTTACAGGTCAGATTTGGAATCTCTGCTGTAAAATGAGATTTTGAATGAATTAAAGGGAGGCAAATCTGTTATAAAAAGAACATGCATAAACCGTAGTTGTTTCCCTTGTTTAAACCATGCTAAATCCTTACAAGTTTGGAAAGAATTGGATGAAAAATTTGGACTTTATTGCATAAACACCATTTTCTCAATTCAAGGGGAGGTAATTCTGTACTTCATGGACCAATAATGCTCATTGTTTGTAGGGTTCGTGTCCTCATTGATATAAAGACACTGTGCAAATTTGGAAAGGATCGGACAAAAAATGTGGAAGATTTTTGAAAGTTTTCACAAAATAGGCAAAAACGAATAAACATGCAAAGTTCAACGAGCTCCTGCGGCCATGTTTTTTGACGAATCAAATTTCTTTGAACAACTTTTTCAGGGGAGCCTTCAAAGGTCATCCCTGTGAAATTTTTTGAAAATCTGATGAGCGGTTTCTGACAAGAAGATTTTTTAAGGTTTTTACCATATATGGTCATGGCGGCCATCTTGGTTATGTGATCAAATTTTTTTTAACAATTCTTTTGTCCCATGACCTAGGGATGCTCCACATGAAATTTAGTTGAAATTGGCTCAATGGTTTAGTAGAAGAAGATGTTTACAAATTGTTTACAGTCAGACAGACAGACGGACGGACGGACGGACGGACGCCGGACGGTGAGTGATCACAATAGCTCACCCCGAGCTATCGCTCAGGTGAGCTAACAAGGGCACATCTCCTCATTAAAATCTAACACTCTATGAAGTTTCATTTTGAAATCATATATGATTTATGAGATTTATCCCTAATAAGTTGGCGAACGTAAAAACTATATTTTACATTGAACTATCATATGTTTCAAATCTAGGGACAAGTGCATCAGTGATTAAATGAGACTTACGAGGGATAAGTTCCTTTTCACTCAGTGGCTGTCTGTTAAAGGGATCAGTCTGAGAGTTCAGCAAATGGCGCACAATGATTGGTCGGTCTACTACATTGCCGCTAGGCAACTGAACAGGTTCTCTCATCAGGGTGTCCATCAGGGCGTCTGGAAGGCATGTACAAGCTTATATAACCAGTTATTTCAAATACAGTATTGCTCAGATGGGCTGTCAATCAATGAATGGTCAATAACAACCTCATATGTAAAATATATTGGCACATTCATGCTAATTTACATTGTTATATTTCAATCATTTGAGTCCAATATTTGTTTATAGAGCCCGTTTTGTAATAATTAAGAATTTACAATAACCCCCAAACTCTCAAAAGCCAAATGAATTAACGTGTTGTCAACAAACAATTGGACAATTAAGCGTGGGCAGTTTTGACCATAACATTGTTCTTTTAACACAGATGACTGAGAATCACAAATACATTAAAAGTTGTATATGTTGGGTAGTGACTGCTTTTGTCCCCATGGGTATGATATGAACATCTTTGTAAATGACCAATACATAATGTTGGGGATGGCCAGTTTTGACCTCAGGGGTATGATATGAACATCTTTGTAAATGACTAATACATCATATTGGGGTGTGACTGCTTTTGTCCCCTTGGGTATGATATGAACGTCTTTGTAAATGACAAATACATAATGTTGGGGTGTGACCGCTTTTGACCTCATGGGTACGATTTGAACAATCTTTATGAAAGACCACCTGATGATCTTTCACACCAAATAGTAAACCTCTAACTCTTTCAGTTTATGAGAAGATTTTAATAGTTATTTACTATATAAGTCTGTTTAAATGACCTGATGAGCATGATTTGAACAAACTTTGTAGAGGAACACTAGACAATGTTTCACACTAAAGATCAGCTCCCCTGATCTATGTGGTTCCAGACAAGAAGATTACACAATTTATTTATTATACAAGTCTATAAAAATCATTTGATCCCTCGGGAGTGGCCAGCTGGGGCACTGATTTGAGCAACCTGTGTAGAGGAACACTAGAAAATGTTTCACACCCAATATCTGAGCTTTGTGGTTTCAGAGGAGATTTTTAAAGTTTCCACTTTATTTTTCTCTAGCTCTATTGACCTAAATACCAGTTGGATTTGAACAACTGTAAAAGAGAATAACCCAATGTTCAAGTGAAGTTTGTGACAATCTGAGCTTTAGGATAAGGTATTGTTTGAAGAAGAATTAATGACAAAAGAATGTCGGACGCCATAGGGACACCTACCACAATATCTATGATAACTTTCCGCACCTGTGAGCTCACAGGGGCATAACTTTTGTAATTTTTAAACAAAGAACAAAATTATTCCAACATGCACAACTGCATTTCATAGGGATGCAACGTCTGCAGTTTGAATGTTGTACATTGAAAGGTATGCCTGTGGACGAATTTGTGTTTGTGTACACTCAGACAGACTATGATGATTCCAATATGCCCTCCATTACTTCCTTAAGAGGGTATAATAACACTTTGGGAAAGTTTGAATTCATTTTTAATTTCTCTTGAATGAAGTTATGAAGCAGACAAAATATCAAAAGCATTTTGACCACTTGTGTTGATTTGAGTTCAGCGCCCACCTTTGAATTCATCTGGTATCTCTCCATAGTCCCTCTCCTCTCGCGCCTTCTGCACAACCATACACTCCACCTTCTCCTGGAGGCTCTTAAACTGCTCAATCTCTGTCTCAGTCTTGATGTTTGCTCGTCTCATTCGAACCACTGCATCCTCAAACAACTCCTTCCTGTAGGAGCGCTGTAAGGCAACAGTGGCACTGGACTAATATACAAAGCACAACATGACTAACAGTAAACATTTAACATCTATGTTGAACATGCTTAATACTAGTTGCCAAAAGGTACATAAAGAAAGGAAACAATACATGAATAAACCATAACCCATAGTTGTATTCATGTCTGTTAAACTTTAAAAAATCAGAAAGAAAACATCTGACACTCTTTTGTACAGACCAGGTTTTGTCATAGCAATTTGATAATTTATTTTTTGATCATTGATTTCTCCAGATAATTTAAATTGATAATTACTGCAACATGTATTTTTTATGTGTTATTGTTAAAAAAAAGAAATTAGTTGACTAATTTCATTATGAACTTAGCTGAGATTTTAACACACATGTGCATATAATATTTGTAATGATAAATGTAAACTGTTGGTGCAACTTGTTTTGTATTCCCATTAGTTATGGCCAAAACAAACTGTTTTGGGCTAATTAAATTGTAAGGTAACAAGCCTGACTGGCTAATCATGTCAAAAATGCAAATACTAAAAACTGCACTAGAGCCACATTTAAACATGGCCTGTAAAGATAAAAATTCTTACCAAGCTTCATAAAGATTGAGTAGATTGATTGGCCTCCATGGTTGTAACAAAGTTTTCTTAGATTTGACCTTGTGACCTAGCTTTTGAAAACACATGACCAAGATTCAAACTCAGCCTAGATATTGTCAAGATAAACACTCATTATCATCACTGATCATTTTTAGTCTGGACTGAAGCATACATTTGGCATCTACACGATTTTCTTAGATTCCAAGAGACAAGGTAAACATTCTAAGCGAATTTCATCAAAATAGAGAAATATATTTTATTAGTGACAAAGTTTTTTAAGATATAACATGTTGACCTAGCTTTTGGATGCACATGACCCAAATTTGAATTCTGACTACATATTGTTTAAATTTACATTTTAACCATGTTTTATCAAACTGGAGTCATAAATGTGGCCTCTACAATGGTAAGAAGGTTTCTGGTTTTTCTAAGGTTTTACCTGGAGACCTAGTTTTTGGATGCACTTGACCCAGATTCTTACTAAGCTTAGATATTGTCAAGACAAACCTCCTGCCCAAGTTTCATTAATATTGAGTCATAGATGTGGCTTCTAAAACAAGAGCACCGCATAACGGGTGCCACGCTCGGCTATGGGTGCAGTTTTGAATAAATGAAAGCTTGTCAGAATATATTTTTTTTAGAGGTCACAGTGACCTTGGCCTTTGACCTAGTGACCCCAAAATGGGTGTGGCGTGTAGAACTCATCAAGGTGCATCTACATATGAAGTTTCAAAGTTGAAGGTGGAAGCACTTTGATTTTAGAGCCAATGTTAAGGTTTTAGAACGACGCGGATGGCGGACGGCGGATGTCAGACGGCGGATGGGGAGCTTGCTATGACAATACCTCGGGTTTTCTCCGAAAATGCCGAGCTAAAAATTACATTTGACCAGGTGACCTAGTTTTGAACACATGTGACCCTGATTCACACACTTAATAGATTCTTACTAGATTTTGGATACATATGACCTAGATTAAAATTCCGACTCAGTATTGGCAAGAAAACATTCTGACAAAGTGTATTCAAGATCGAATCATTAATGTGGCTTCTATGAGGATCTAGTGGTAATATTTGACCTCATTACCAGTTTTTGATTGCATGTGATCCAGATTTGATCTCCGCCTTTTATGATATTGTAGTGATAAAAAATTCTGCCCAAGGTTCAATGTAGTTGATTTATAAATCTGGACTTTAGAGCGGTAACAACGTTTTTTTCTACAATTTGTCTAGTTGACCTAGTTTTTTATGCATGTGACCCAGATTCCAACTCAGCCTAGTTATTTTCGAAAAAAACAACACCACATTCTGATCAAGCTTCACAAAGACTTTTTATACATCAATATTGGATATAAATTGTTGCAACGTTATTGTATAGTGGATAGCTCACCTTGAGCATTTTGTGAGCTAAATACCTGCAACTCATCAGAGTAGGTTGAACATGTGTTTCTATTTGTTGTAGGAATAAACATGCACATACAAGTGGGGATATTCCAACACTAAGCAGAGTACATTTGGGTCTACAGACTGTTAGTTTCTCTAACATTCATTGCTATTTTCTAGTTGACAACTGTGTGTGTTACCTCATCATTAGCAATGGCCTCACAGAACTTGGTGCAGTCCAGGTGTAGGTATATGTCAGTGAGATAGCTGAGCAGCTTCTTGGGCTCCCAGGTGTACTTCTCCGGGTTCTTCACCTTCAAATTCTTGCACTTGGGTCCACAGAGCTGCTGCAGGTTGAAGTTCAGCATGGCTGCCAGCCGATCTGCCAGCTCCTGGAGACAGCACAACACCTCAACACCAACAACACCAACATGCACCGGTAATGGCAGTGGATAATATAAATTTACAATAATGCATTTTCTATTAAAATAACTTAAGTTAAAGTACCGAGTAAATGATAGTTCTTTTTTTCTGCTACATAACTTAACCTATGCTGTGATCAAATGCTTAAAATTGCATTCCTTATGGACAATAGTCTTGTTTAACAAAGTGAAATTTTAAGACAAAGTAAGACATTTGTACTAGTATAAGGATACATAATAAACCATATTGCAGAGGTAATGGAATAACTAGTTAACCATAATAAATCTTGTAACTTGGTTGTTTTTATGTCATAAAGTGGATCAAGAGAAATAAGCCCACATAAAACATATATCTGGTAACACGATTTCTTGCTGTTAATTTACTTTTTTTTCAGATGCAAAACAGCACATTGTGACCATTTTTAATTCAGACAGCACAGGAGAGAGCTTATAAATGAGACCAAATAGTGATGGAAGAAGTTCCTGTTTGCCAGTAGGCCGGAGCAAGCAGTGAGAACGGTCCTGCTACCCTGACCGTGTACGTACAGGAATGAGGAAGGGTGCCTGTATCTTGTCAGTGAGGTAGTGGAACATGTCCACAGTCTCTGTGGCGAGGGTGAGGTAGGAGCGACACTGCTTCTCGTCCATGGCCAGCTGCCTCTGCTCTGACTGCTGCTGCTCCTGAAACCACGTATATACACCTACATCACCTAGTGCAAGTAATCATGGTGAAGAAATCATGAACTAAGAGAAGTAAGAAAATAAACAGAAGTATTGAGGTTCTCCTTCATCTTTCTCAGAATAGAACAAGTAAGTACAAATAGAGCAAATTAAATACCATAAATAAATAATACAGAATTCAATATGAAACCAATATATTTATAAAATGTCATCCCACCCATGTTCATCTACATGTAGCTGGTGTATTGGGGACTTACTGGAGAGTTCAGGTTGAACTCCTCTGTAGCTATGGCCTCTTCCCACCCCTGTACATCTAGCTGGCCTATTTGGGACTTACTGGAGTCTTCTGGTTCCACTCCTCTGTGGCCATGGCCTTCCCTCACCCCTGTACATCTTGCTGGCCTATTGGGGACTTACTGGAGTCTTCTGGTTCCACTCCTCTGTAGCCATGGCCTCCCCTCACCCCTGTACATCTTGCTGGCCTATTGGGGACTTACTGGAGTCTTCTGGTTCCTCTCCTCTGTAGCCACGGCCTCCCCCCACCCCTGTACATCTAGCTGGCCTATTTGGGACTTACCGGAGTCTTCTGGTTCCACTCCTCTGTAGCCATGGCCTCCCCTCACCCCTGAACATCTTGCTGGCCTATTGGGGACTTACTGGAGTCTTCTGGTTCCACTCCTCTGTAGCCATGGCCTCCCCCCACCCCTGTACATCTAGCTGGCCTATTGGGGACTTACTGGAGTGTTCCGGTTCCACTCCTCTGTAGCCATGGCCTCCCCCCACCCCTGTACATCTAGCTGGCCTATTGGGGACTTACCGGAGTCTTCTGGTTTCACTACTCTGTAGCCATGGCCTCCCCCCCACCCCTGTACATCTATCTGGCCTATTGGGGACTTACCGGAGTCTTCTGGTTTCACTCCTCTGTAGCCATGGCCTCCCCCCACCGCTGCACATCTAGCTGGCCTATTGGGGACTTACAGGAGTGTTCCTGTTCCACTCCTCTGTAGCCATGGCCTCCCCCCACCCCTGTACATCTAGCTGGCCTATTGGGGACTTACAGGAGTGTTCTGGTTCCACTCCTCTGTAGCCATGGCCCTCCCCCCAATGCCGTACATCTAGCTGGCCTATTGGGGACTTACAGGAGTCTTCTGGTTCCACTCTTCTGTAGCCATGGTCCCCCTACCCCTGTACATCTAGCTGGCCTTTTGGGACTTACAGGAGTGTTCCTGTTCCACTCCTCTGTAGCCATGGCCTCCCCCCACCCCTGTACATCTAGCTGGCCCATTAGGGACTTACTGGAGTGTTCTGGTTCCACTCTTCTGTAGCCATGGCCTCCCCTCACCCCTGTACATCTAGCTGGCCTATTTGGGACTGACTGGAGTGTTCCTGTTCAACTCCTCTGTAGCCATGGCCTCCACCCACCCCTGTACATCTAGCTGGCCTAATGGGGACTTACTGGAGTGTTCTGGTTCCACTCCTCTGTAGCTATGGCCTCCCTCCACCCCTGTACATCTAGCTGGCCTATTTGGGACTTACTGGAGTGGTCCGGTTCAACTTCTCTGTAGCCATGGCCTCCACCCACCCCTGTACATCTAGCTGGCCTATTGGGGACTTACTGGAGTGTTCCGGTTCCACTCCTCTGTAGCCATGGCCTCCACCCACACCTGTACATCTAGCTGGCCTATTTGGGACTTACTGGAGTGTTCTGGTTTCACTCCTCTGTAGCCATGGCCCCCCCCCCACCCCTGTACATCTAGCTGGCCTATTGGGAACTTACTGGAGTCTTCTGGTTCCACTCCTCTGTAGCCATGGCCTCCCCCCACCCCTGTACATCTAGCTGGCCTATTTGGGACTTACCGGAGTCTTCTGGTTCCACTCCTCTGTAGCCATGGCCTCCTGAACCTCATGGATTCTCTTCAGACAGTCCAGACTCTCATCCAGCAGGAAAGTGGTGTCGTTCATCAGCATGTTCACAAATTTCACAAACTGCTTCCCTTGGCTGAAAATACACATTACGTGTCCAGGATCCTGGTCAGACAATATGCACAAAAACTCAATATTCTGTAAATAGTAGGGATGGCAAAATTATTCGAATAATCGAATATTCGATTGAATGGTCAGCATTCGAATAATAAAAATGATATTCGCATATTCGCATTTTTTTCCAAACGTAATTTCACCAATATTTAATGAACTGTGAACCGCTTACTAAAAAGCAACCGAAATCACTTGGGAGTAACATGTTTGACGTGACGTTCTTCGTGTCAAACTGATAACGCGGCTCGTATCAGTGTTGATTGCGCAATGCAATATACACGCTCTAAGAAAGGCCCCGACTGTTGTTTGCCAATGGGGTGCCAATTCACGGTTTCAATTGACTGGCGAATAATAATTAAGTTTTGTGATCACAGTATGTACAGCCATTAAAATGTGTGAATTACTCAAAAGTAACAGATGATATAAATTAAACAATCATCAAGGAATCATAATTCAAATCTGAAAATGCCACCAGCCCCTTCTGCAGTATGGAATGGTGTCGTATGGAATACTTTACACGGTCTGTGGATAAGAAGACCGCAACGTGTAATGTGTGTAAACTTAGTTTTACATATGCGCGGTCTGCTACAAATCTGTGGAATCATTAAAAAATAAAATTCTATGACACGATGTTTTTCATTCTATTTGTGCCCGATCACAGTATCGGTCATAGTATTAGTCGACAGTAAGGGTATCACGTTTAAACGTTTAAACGATGGCGTTTCATGTTTTGCTCAAACACGTTTACAAAAACAATAAACGTTTAAACGACAGGCAATGTCAACAGAATTCATTTAATTCATTACATAACGATGTTGCAAAACTCATTAAAAGCTGCTGAAAAAGACTCATATTTGTATCACGTGCGCCAGATGGCCCTTATTCACAGTACCGTAGACATAACAATATACCTGTACGACCTAGACGTCTTGAATATTTAACCCGCATCGGCACGAAGTGCTCGGGATAAGTTTCCCGCTATTTCTTGCATGATCATGCCCCTAATCGTCTTGAACATTAAACGCGCGTCGGCATGAAGTGCATGAGGAAAATTTCCCGCAGTTTACTCGTTTTGATGTACATCTTGTTAAGTAAAACAATAAAAACAATTAACACCGGTGTACTCTTATTGAAGAAATGTGGGTTAAATATTAATTCATCTTTGTTACAAAATATAACGGCATGTAAGTAGAAAACGCGTAACCCAATGGTTAGAAAACGACGAGAACAGTTGGTTTTAATATGACGTCATTGTGCAAATGGGTTATGAACTAAATACATGTATAACTTCCGAAAATAATCACTACTTTCAGTTTTGAAATGTGATGGCACTGATGCTTTTAAAACGGACGTATGGATACCGTTTGAACGGTATCGTTTCGTTTATTTCATTTCGTGTAAACGTTTAGAAAAATCTGTAAACGTGATACCCTTAGTCGACAGCGATACAATTATTCGATAGCAACGTTAATAAACAGCCGCATATTTAGCAAACGGATATAACTTACAAACCAATGGAAATTATTACATAACAAGGTAAAATCAATCCAGCCGTTTTATGCGAATATTCGAATATTCGATTGAATGAATTTGCGAACATTCGAATACCGATATTGGTATTCGATGCCATCTCTAGTAAATAGCTGTGTTTTTTTCTCAGTACATTCATGTGAACATAGAAATATCCATACATGGGTCCCATGATGGCCCTACATATAACTTACCTGAGAAAATTGCTGTTGAAATAAAAAAAAATAATGCAACAGATCAATTATGAGTCCATTGCTGAACATTTTTTGTGAGTTGATTTTCAAGATTATCTGTTGACCTAGTTTATTACCCTACTTGACCTTGATAACAAATTGACCTAGATATTGTTCATAAAAACATTCTCATAAATTTTCATTATGATTGAGTCGTCCATTTTGTCTCTAGAGTTGTTACAAGGTTTTTTTTAAGCTTCAACCTGATAACCTAGTTTTTGATGCACATGTCCCAGATTGACACTTGGGCCCTTTTCACCAAACAATTCTTAGACTTAAGTCTAAGAATAAAGAAAATTCTTTAAATTAGAATATTCAAGAATTTCTTAAATTTTGATTCAAACTCTGCAGTAAACATCTCTATCTATATTATTCTTCGTATAGAACATTTTGTTAATGACATAATCACCAGTGGAGGCCTGTATATACTTAAACACTGAACACATTTTCTTGGTTCTAAGTCTATTCTTTATTCTTAAGTCTAAGAATCGGTTGGTGAATACGGGCCCAGGCCTAGAAAAGATAAACATTTTGACCAAGCTTGTTACATCATAATTATTTTCTGTGTTCATTTTAATTAATACATATTGTATTGATAATCATATGAGATGATGACAATGTACATGGAGCAAACACATAAAGTGTCTGTCTGTCCATTCATCTGTCTGTCTGTCAAAAGATTATAACGTACAGCGCTTTTTACAAATTAATCCAAACAGCTCACCTTGTGCACTTCGTGCTTAGGTTAGCATATAACCTAGAAGAAATTTCATTAAGCAATCACATCAAAATAATATAAGATAGTAAATGGATAAAAGCTTGTAATAATGTTTGGCCATTGTGAGCCATGTGATTGTAGAGTAGTTTGTGTCCCTACTTAGCCTCCTCTATGATTTTAATCTGGTGACATGGTATCCCCCACATGGCCTTGAATATGATAGATATGTGGTAGCGGATGCTGAACTTGTCATAGAATTCACTGCTGGAACCCGTAGACTCAATATCTGTAACATAGAAAGTTGCAGGAAAATATTGTTTTGATGATCACTTTGGGCAAAGGGTCATAAAAATATTCATTAAAAAAATTCAAAATGTTATAAAGTTGATGAACACAATGATAGTACTTGGTAAAAGAGTGGACATCATCCTTAACATTTGTAATGCTTATAATCCAGAAATTAGTATGAATGTGTGCCCATGTGTGCAGATGCTTCTTAAAGTATTGCATTCATTACCTGCATACAACTGCATACAAGCTGGAAGAGGAATTATGGGGATTGATTTCTGCCAAATGGGATTGCTGATGGGTAGAAGGACATAAACATGCAGATGACAAATATACATGCCTACGAGACATTTATAATAGTTCTTTCTTGTTGGGTGTCAAATATGCCAAAACGACAGCATTCCAACACTTAAGAACAACAAAATTAATAATTGTAGTGTCGGCCCATATATTGTCGTTCTGGAGTGTCCAGCTGTTGTCACTCTTTAAAACATACCAACATGCCAGTATGATACAGCCAAAATGAGTCACCATAGGAATTCAATTCATGTAAAGAACTGCTTAAGAGCTTGGGTAAAACATTGCTTACATGTAGAGATATAACTGCATGAGAGCTTGGTCAACGAATTCCTTACCTTTGAATTGAACTGCATAAGAGCATCAGTACGTAATTTCTTACTTAATAGAACTGCATAAGAACTGGGCAAGGTATTCCTTACCATAACAAGAGCACCGCATAACGGGTGCCACGCTCGGCTGTGGGTGCAGTTTTGAATAAATGAAAGCTTGTCAGATTATTTTTTTTTTAGATGTCACAGTGACCTTAACCTTTGACCTAGTGACCCAAAAATGGGTGTGGCATGTAGAAATCATCAAGGTGCAGCTACATATGAAGTTTGAAAGTTGAAGGTTGAAGCACTTTGATTTTAGAGCCAATGTTCAAAACCTTAACAAAATGTTAAGGTTTTAGCACGATGCGGACAGCGGACGATGAGCTGGCCATGACAATACCTCTGGTTTTCTCCGAAAACAGCCGAGCTAATAAAAACTGCATAAGAGTTTTGGTGAGGAATTCCTTATGTGTATAGAACTGAAAAAGAGCTGGATAAGATATTTCTTACATATAGCTCTACAACAAAGTTTATGGGGGGGAATTCCTTACCCGTAAAGAACTGCATAGAGCTGGGGAAAGGAATTCTTTACCTGTATAGAAACTGCATTTGAGCTTGATAGAGGAATTCCTTGCGTGTACAAATCTTCATAAGAGAATGACAAGATAATCTTTACCTGTATAAAACTGTTAAAGAGCTAGGGCAAGTAATTCTTTACCTGTATAGACCTACATAAGATTTGGGGAGAGGAATTCTTTACCAGTATAGAACTGTATAAGAGCTGGGGAGAGGAATTCTTTACCTGTATAGAACTCTATAAGAGCTGAGGCAAGGGATTCTTTACCTGTATAGAACTGTATAAGAGCTCAGAAGGAGAGGAATTCTTTACCTGTATAGAACTGTAAAAGAGCTGGGGTAAGGAATTCTTTACCTGTATAGAACTGTATACGAGCTGGGGATAGGAATTCTTTACCTGTAGAGAACTTTATAAAAGCTGAAGAGGAGAGGAATTCTTTACCTGTATAAAACTGTATAAGAGCTGGGGATAGGAATTCTTTACCTGTAGAGAACTTTATAAAAGCTGAGGAATAGAGGAATTCTTTACCTGTATAGAACTGTATAAGAGCTGAGGAGAGGAATTCTTTACCTGTATAAAACTGTATAAGAGCTGAGACATGGAATTCTATACCTGTATAGAACTGTATAAGAGCTGGGGAGAGGAATTCTTTACCTGTATAAAACTGCATAAGAGCTGGGGAGAGGAATTCTTTAACTGTATAGAGCTGTATAAGAGCTGGGGAGAAGGTTTCTTTAACTGTATAGAACTGCATAAGAGCTGGGAAGCGGAATTCTTTACCTGTATAGTACTGTTAAAAAGCTGAGGCAAGGAATTCTTAAACTGTATAAAACTGTATAAGAGCTGGGGAGAGGACTTATTTACCTGTATAGAACTGCATTAAAGCTGCGGAGAGGAATTCTTTACTTGTATAGAACTGCATAAGATCTGAGGAAGAGAGGAATTCTTTACCATAAAAGAACTATATAAGAGCTGGGGAGAGGAATTTTTACCTGTATAGAATTATAAGAGCTTGAGCGAGGAATTCTTTACCTGTATAGAACTGCATAAGAGCTGGGGAGAGGAATTCTTTACCTGTATACCATTGCTGAAGAGCTGTGGCAAGGAATTCTTTACCTGTATAGAACTGAATTAAAGCTGGGACAAGGATTTGTTTACCTGTGTAGAACTGCATTAGAGCTGGGGCCAGGAATTCCCTGGAGAGATCATGCAGTAAAACACGTTCATGTATGGCCTCCATTCGAGGCTGCACGGCCGGGTTCAGGTAGAAAAGAACCTCCACCAGCTTTGCCACTAGGTAGGGATTGTTGACATAGTTGGTATTGCAGATGAACACAATCAGCAGCTGTACCAGGGAGTCCAGGCAGGGGTCCTCTAGCACATGGGGCATCACTCTGTATAGACATCGTAGTGGAAGTTGATTCAAGTTTAGGAAAATTGTGCAATGGTTCTTAAGGATTCAATGTTTTCATGTTATCATTTTAGCAAAAGACATTAGACAATCATTTAAAAGAAATAATATAAATATTAGATGGGCAAATCAAGAAATAACAATTCAAATATTTATTACCAACAATAAACATGGATATGCCATGAAACTAGGTTTTAAACATTTTACTTATGTAACTTTAATTTAAATACCATAATTGTGCAATCCCACGGTAGCATAGCAAGTAAGTAACTTACACACACAATTTCAGCCCAATACGTCAATTCAAAAAATAAGTAATTGAATAGAATACATTGACCCAACTGGTCCCAAAGCAAACCCAAGCTATGTCTGCATGTAAGCTACCTACACAGTTAATTCAATTCAATAATGCTGCAGAAACTATCGTGAAGCAGAAACTATTTTAGTTACAGTGACCATGACGGTAGACATAAATGTCCCAAATGCTATGCAAAGCTATGTCTGCATACACAAATTCCATATACAAAATTTCATCAAGACCGGTAAATGCGAACTACACAAGATGTGGTGTTCAATAAACCATATGCCCCCTTTGGAAGCCTTGTCAATATTGATTCACTGGCCCATTTGAATAAGTCCAGGTCAATCAACATGAGTGTAGGTGATGTGTTGTTCTAAATATTGAATATAAGAATCAAACCTTTTTTGTAAGTAGTATTAATGTTAAGAAAGTGGTCAAGTTATAATATTGCAGTTTCAGACTGCTTAAAACTAAAAAGGTTGTCATAGTTGGATGCATAACATTAAGAAATTATGTGATAATTATTATCCATGCTAGTATCAAAGCTTTGCAGCAAGCATTATTGATGTAAGACATAACATTTTGAATTAACCTAGTATGAATGTATGGCTGAAAATCAGACAGGCCACCTCGTACTTAAAACAGTGAAACAATATAAAGGTAGTTGTTCTTTTCTTCAAATATTTAAGAATAAGTAAACCAATGAACTTACTGTGCAGCGAAGAGAGTGAATTCTGCAATATCTTCTAAGTAGTACTCTGGTATAGCTGCAAACACTGGTGGTATTTCAGACGGTAGCGGCAGCACTCGCCTACAAACAACAAGAGTGAACTCTGCAATATCGTCTAAGTAGTACTCTGGTATAGCTGCAAACACAGGTGGTATTTCAGACGGTAGCGGCAGCACTCGCCTACAAACAACAAGAGTGAACTCTGCAATATCGTTTAAGTAGTACTCTGGTATAGCTGCAAACACTGGTGGTGTTTCAGACGGTAGCGGCAGCACTCGCCTACAAACAACAAGAGTGAACTCTGCAATATCGTCTAAGTAGTACTCTGGTATAGCTGCAAACACAGGCGGTATTTCAGACGGTAGCGGCAGCACTCGCCTACAAACAACAAGAGTGAACTCTGCAATATCGTTTAAGTAGTACTCTGGTATAGATGCAAACACTGGTGGTATTTCAGACGGTAGCAGCAGCACTCGCCTACAAACAACAAGAGTGAACTCTGCAATATCGTCTAAGTAGTACTCTGGTATAGCTGCAAACACTGGTGGTATTTCAGACGGTAGCGGCAGCACTCGCCTACAAACAACAAGAGTGAACTCTGCAATATCGTTTAAGTAGTACTCTGGTATAGCTGCAAACACTGGTGGTATTTCAGACGGTAGCGGCAGCACTCGCCTACAAACAACAAGGCAATATTGATGTGTTTACAACATGCATATATACTCATAGGATACACATTATACAACTATTGACATACAGTGGAACCCCTCTAAACCAGACATCCCCGGGACAGAGAGGAAATTCAGGTTTAGAGAGGATTCAGGTTTAGAGGGGACATTGAATATTTTACTTTCATCAGAAGGTCAATTACATAGTCTAATTTGGGGAAAAAACACTTTTAGCAAATTGTAATAGTTTATTTACATATAACATTCATTCATACTTCATCACATTATAACAATACATGCCACTTAATCTGTTGTTTCGAAAGCACAACATAAATCAAACAGTGCACCCTGAAAAACAAACAATGGTATATGTATGCATTTGTTAGTTTAATTTAGTTCCTTTATACACTGAAAAAACATGTCAAGAACGACCTGTTTTTTCAAACATCTACCACGCATAAAAGTCTTCTCCACCTTGTTTATCATAGCCTGAATGGCTTCCTACATCAAAAACAAAACACACTAAAGAACTCTTTGTTTGTTATCAGTAATTATAATCAGTATTAACTAGGGATGGCAACGAATATCCGAATATCCGAATATTCGGTCACGGACCGAATATTCGGATACTGTCTTTCGAATCGAATATTCGGAAGAAAAAAAAATAATAAAAAAAATCGAGTAATTTCAAAGACTTTGTATTCGTGAAATTTGCTTCAAACATTGTAAAAAAAGTTGTTCCGCGTGTCATAATGTTTATTCCGATAGGCGCGATAATGCGTCGCTATGGTGATGACAGTATACCGGTCATAAATCCCGCTAATTGCCTAACAAAGACAGTCACTTTGTGTCAAAATTATGATAGGTGCAAATCGCGTCGGCAATCAAAACACCGACCTGTACTTGATCCAATGACTCGAATTACGTTTAAAATTATCAAAGATTAAACGAGTAAAGGAAAAGCCAACTTGGTGTAAAAACAAGTATGGCAATTAAAACACAGACCCGTCTTGGTCTAATAACTCGAATTACATTTAAAATGATCACAGATTAAATGAGTAAAAGAAGAGCCGACTTGGTGTGAAAAACAAAAAAGATCGTATGGTTATAATCACGCTGTCGAATAAAAAAGCTTTTAGAAAATATTTACTCAACCTCGAATAAGTATTTGCGTATCGTATGGTCCAAACTTTAATTAATTACTCAATATTCATTCAGGTATTATACTTAAGTAAACGTTTTTGGTATTTCGCCCTCTTTTAATTGAAAATATATTAATTGCTACACGCATAAAGTAAATCTCTGTCCACGCAAAATGCCACCTACGCCTTCCGCTGCTTTGAAGTATTTCACGAGATCATCCGATAAGAAGTCGCCGATTACGATTGACTTTTAAACGTGGAAACTTTAAAAGACTGACTTTTTAGTCTGTTAAACAGGTTCAATTTGTGTTGTGGCTATGTAAATTATTCGTTCGAGTTCAGCTTAAATTATATTTAGATCTAACTGTTTTGTCATGTAATTATTTTGTCGTCATGTAAATATTATGTTTCTCGTTCTATTGTTTATGTACAATATTAAAAGTTTAAAAAAAAGTTTTTTTCATTCAATTTTAACAATAAAAAGTAATCAACAAAATCAGCTCCGAATTAGCGACGGCAACGCTGTGTCAATATTAAGTCACTTCCGGTGAACTTCCGGTAAAAACGAAAGTAAAATTCATGGAGTAATGGTACGGTAAACAAATTTGATTTTTTTTCCAACAGATGTTGACCGAATATCCGAATATTCGTTCGGAAGGGTGACCGAATATTCGAATACCAAAATCGGTATTCGTTGCCATCCCTAGTATTAACACCTCTATTGATCGATATGTACATCACAGGACAAGTATCTTTAAATTGTTTTGCGATATTTACAGTTTGCAAATTTTTCGACCACCTTTATCAATTTCACGCGTCTTTAATCCTCTAATCACAACTTGTTGACACTAGGTCTGAGGTGCGATAAACCAACCCTGAGCAGTTTAGAGAGGTACAATTACGTATGGAATAACCTAATTTTGATCCAAAGAATGACCGGTATTCGGAATTGAGGGGATATTTTACGCATGGTTTTATAGGAAAAAGTAAGAACAGCAGTCCCAAACACGTTAACTTGCTGCAGTAAGAACAGCAGTCCCCAAACACGTTAACTTGCTGCAGTAAGAACAGCAGTCCCCAAACACGTTAACTTGCTGCAGTGAGAACAGCAGTCCCAAACATGTTAACTTGCTGCAGTAAGAACAGCAGTCCCAAACATGCTAACTTGCTGCAGTAAGAACAGCAGTCCCAAACATGTTAATTTGCTGCAGTAAGAACAGCAGTCCCAAACACGTTAACTTGCTGCAGTAAGAACAGCAGTCCCCAAACACGTTAACTTGCTGCAGTAAGAACAGAAGTCCCCAAACACGTTAACTTGCTGCAGTGAGAACAGCAGTCCCAAACATGTTAACTTGCTGCAGTAAGAACAGCAGTCCCAAACATGCTAACTTGCTGCAGTAAGAACAGCAGTCCCAAACATGTTAATTTGCTGCAGTAAGAACAGCAGTCCCAAACACGTTAACTTGCTGCAGTAAGAACAGCAGTCCCCAAACACGTTAACTTGCTGCAGTAAGAACAGAAGCCACAAAGGTTTCATCAACATAGCAACAGTATTTTTTTTGTTTTCACATAATCTGGACTTTAATTTTTACTTAATCCTGAAATCACAACAACAATTTTTTGCTGACGAAAGAAATGAAATCAAATGCATACTTCTGATATGGTTATCCATCCACAGTTTTCATTAATATAGCTAAAGTACATGTAATATTGAGTTACTGCAGGATCCAGATTTTTTAGACAAACAGAACTACAGCCAGAGGGACTGACAAAACTGAAATTGTATGTATATTACTTCATAATGCCCTATATCCACATACCAAGTTTCATCAACCTAGAACAAGTACGTTTTGAATTTTCGCAGGATCCATATTGTAGTTTTCACTTATTTTTGTAACCATAGCAGCCATAATTTTTGACTGATGAGAGACTGACATGACAAGAATATTTCCAATACGGCTCTTCATCCACATACAGATTTTCATCAACCTGTTCAAGAACATTTTAAGAGCATGCATGATCATACATTTTTGTTTTAAATTATTGCTGTAACCACAGCATCTGAAACAATAGTACGTACAATTTTTGTGTGCTTAAAAAATAAAATAGCATGCATTTTCCCCATATGGCCTTCTTTACACATATTATGTAACACATAACTTGAGTAATTTTGAGTAATCACAGTTTCATTCTTTAATTATTTCCTCAACCAAGCAATCACAATTTGTGTCTTTATCACAATATGAAGTTTCATGAAAGTCCCTTCAATACTTCCTATGCATTGAGTTGCACAAGAAGAAACAAGAGGTCCCTGAGGATCATGGAACACTCATCAGAGAAAATGTAGCTCAGTGGTTTCATAATGAAACCCTTCTTTTGGGCTATTTTTGATGAGAGGGTCCTAATTTGAATACAGCTTGCTATGTAAGTCTTTATATTTTATATCACAACACATGTGTTGCCATTTCAACCCAAGAGGCATTATCTGAACAAACTTAGTAGGAAACCTTCACTAAATGTCCATATTGACAAGGGCTGTTTGTAAAACATGCATGCCCCCCATATGGGCTGTCAGTTGTAGTGGCAGCCATTGTGTGAATACGTTTTTTGTCACTGTGACCTTGACCTTTGACCTAGTGACCTGAAAATCAATAGGGGTCATCTGCCAGTCATGATCAATGTACCTATGAAGTTTCATGATCCTAGGCCTAATTATTCTTCAGTTATCATCAGGAAACCATTTTACTGTTTCAAGTCACTGTGATCTTGATCTTTGACCTAGTGACCTGAAAATCAGTAAGGGTCATCTGCCAGTCATGATCAATGTTCCTATGAAGTTTCATGATCCTAGGTGTAAGCATTCTTGAGTTATCATTCGGAAACCATTTTACTGTTTCGAGTCACTGTGACCTTGACCTTTGACCTAGTGACCTGAAAATCAATAGGGGTCATCTGCCAGTCATGATCAATGTTCCTATGAAGTTTCATGATCCTAGGCCTAAGCATTTTTTAGTTATAATCCTGAAACCATCTGGTGGACGGACCGACGGACAGACAGACCGACCGACATGTGCAAAACAATATAATCCCTCTTCTTCGAAGGGGGGCATAAAAATGTGAACCTTGAGCACGGTCACCATTGAATCAATGATCTGTAGATTATGCTACATACCAAATATGAAAATCATGGGCTTTGTTGTTCCAGACAAGAAGACTTTTTAAGGTTTTCCCGATTTAAGTCTATGTCAAATGAGTGACCCCAAAGGCAAGGCCAGTTTGGACCCCAGGGCATTATTTGTATATCTTTTAACAACCTTTTTACAATCTTAAATACCAAGTATTTAACCATTGGGCCATGAAGTTGCAGAGAAGATTATTTAAGTTTTTATATGTAAAACCCCTATATGCCCCATGACCTACTTAATTAACAAGCTGAATCATTTGAACAAGTTTCATCTATACCACCCAAAGAAAATTCCAATTAAGTTTCATCAAATTGTTCTCAGCAACCTAGGAGATGTTTGGAGAAAAAGTTTATGTACTTATTAATTCACACATGGAGTATGGACATCATGTTGTGCTCAAGTGAGCTAAAAAGGGCTTTACAAAAATAAAGCAAAGTTCTATAACTTCCAAAATATGGATCAGCGTGTTATGGTTCTTGTAGTCGTCATGTCCCCATTAATGGTATACAGTTTCATATACATACCTACATCATATAGAAAGTTGAGATTTACACAAGAAATTTTGGGGCAATAACATTTTAAATCCTGATGTGAAAGGTCGTTATGCATGTTCTGCTAAAGTTGAAAATGTTAGCAATATTGGGCGTACCCTTTGTTTACTGGGTCTGCCACCCTGAGCATGAAGCTAGAAAGGAGGCTGTAGAACTGCAGGCAGGCCCGCAGCATTGACTCATCTGTGATGGCTGCCTCCGCACACAGCTTGCTCTTTTGTAGACGCTGTAGACATTAACATAGTGTTTAGGCTTTTTTTGTAATGATGCGCTGCCGTTTTAAAGTGCTACATGGCCCTTTTCAAAAGCAAAAGCCACCACACCCCTTATAAATAACCATCTTACTTGCCTGTAAACCTAGATGACGGCAAAAAACAGCAACTATCATTGTCTGTTATGCTTCGACTGTGCTTGATTACTCCATAGACTTAAAAGTCTATCAAGTATTTCCATTGAGTAGATTTAATCAATTACAGCTCAATTTAGGTTTAGCAGGTTTTTTGTTCTTTCTTTGAGACATGCAAAATATTGGCCCTTTCTTCTATACATTTTCTACCCCCTCTGTTATGGAATTTTCCAATCAACTTTTCCCCAAAAATGTTCCTTTATATTAACAATTAAAAACAAATACTTTTGAAAATTTCAAATGAGTTTAACAATTATTGTTTACTGAAAACAAACCGATTATCTGTGTAAATTACAGGAAATCCCCCTTGCATCTCAAGTTGTTGTAAAAAGACATTGATGCCGTAATGCAGTCATAGAATTATGGTGGACAATGGGGAAAAGAAATCACCATTTTCCACAAAAATGACAAAGAACTATAGACTAAAAGACAGACATTATATAATTAGTTGGGATAACGGAAATGCATGTGTCTATCAACAAAGAAGAAGCCGTCTAAGGCACACTTTTTTTATTAGAAATGTACACAAAGTAGTATGTCACAGAAACAAGTGTTGGTAAATGGTATTTAGTCAATTTGCAAAGCAAAAAACAATTAACAAGATTATCATTCTAAAAATGGACATAAGCAAACATGGTTTGATTGATATGTTAGTGGGTCTGAGTATAATCAGATTCATATGCATATTTTGATTTATTGTTTGTTACTCTGTACAGGTTATTGTAAAAGCATGTACGTGAAATGGAAGATATTGAAAGAAAAACATATTTAATATATTAATTAAACTCAGTTCAATACATCAATGATACAACAAAAACACTTGAGTATTTTATAGTTGTTAATATTTTTCCTCAAACTGCCAATAGCACACTGTAATTTTTTCTCCAAAACCGGCTTTTTGCTGTATTATTAACCTTTTATGAATTTACACGTTAAAAAGCCTCTTTGAATTAACTTTGCAATACCCCTATGCCCTACTGACAAAACCTAATAAAACCCACACAATGTAAGAACTAACCCAGCACTAGGTGCTCTGTCTTGTGAAATTTAATATAATGTATATAATAAGCACACAGAGTCAGCAACAAATGCATATGTTTTAATGTTACAAAACTTGACTGGACTTTATGGTAATCAAATCAAATTATGCACACATTTTATATAAAATAATTTTTTTTCAACATTTTGTGTTGTAAAACAAAAAAAACAAAACTCAAGAAGTAAGTTGATTATATTTGCTATATATTAAAAGTCACCCTGTCATTTCAGCATAATTATAATAAAGATGCTTGAGAATAGGAACAATTTTAAGAGTGTTCAACATACAGCCTCAGATATAAGCAGGTATGCATTATGTCCAAAACATAGCAAGGTGTGTACCTGGTACTGCTGCTTGTACTTCTTCACAATCTGCCTGTTGCGCTCTGCCTGCGGGAAGTGTTTCCAGACGGCCTCTGATGCCTCCAGTTCCTCCACTATTCTGGAGAGCTCCCTGATGGCTCGCACACACCGCTGCTGCTTCTGGATGGCTGGCAGGATGGACAGGTGCTGGCACACCACCGTCAATACAAAACACTCTGTAGGGAACTTGGGGTCCTGCCACTGGCTGCTGCCATCTTCCCCTACACAGGATGCAAGTGTAGTTTGTGGAGTTCAAAACACAAGCTCAAGTACATTTGGGCATACCAACGTTCGGTTGAGGTCCGGACAAGCTGTTTTATGACCAAATGTGACAATTGACCTGTAAGTATGACCTTGACCTTTGAGGTACGGTAAGGAGACAGGTGTAACACTGATATGCCCTCTCCTCATGGTGTTCATTTGCAGATTTTATTTAACATTGCATGATGAATGACAAAGTTACAATCTGAACAAGCACTTTATTGTCAAATTGACTTATGAACTCTAATTGAGACCTTAACGTTCAAGGTAGGGAGACGTATTTTACATGCTACATGACATCTTATGAAAGAGCTCATTTGTGCTAAATTAAGTTAAATGATGAATGACAAAGTCAGACGCACATTACACTCTTGCATTGTGACTGCTACATCAAGCTTTCCACAAGCTGTCTTGACAAACATAATCTGACAAGTAAATGTTTAAAAATATTGTCCTGCAATGTTAACTTTGATTGTAATGCAACTTGAAGGTCTAACAATTCTTTCTATCAATCATGCATGACTTAATTATTAATACTAATACAGCCAATTTTTAGTATATTATCATCAAATATATATTTTACCATTAAACTGTTAATTTATATAAACAAGATGTGTTTGTGAAACACAATGTCCCCCTATATGATGTTTGACCTTGAAGGATGACCTTGACCTTGTGAAGAATGACCTTGACCTTGACCTTTCACCACTCAAAATGTGCAGCTCCATGAGATACACATGCATGCCAAATATCAAGTTGCTATCTTCAATATTGCAAAAGTATTCATAAAATAAGCGATTTGGGCCAAATATATTTGACCTCTGACCTTGAAGGATGACCTTGACCTTGACCCTTCACCACTCAAAATGTGCAGCTCCATGAGATGCACATGCATGCCAAATATCAAGTTGCTATCTTCAATATTGCAAAAGTATTTATAAAATAAGCGATTTGGGCCACATATATTTGACCTCTGACCTTGAAGGATGACCTTGACCTTGACCCTTCACCACTCAAAATGTGCAGCTCCATGAGATACACATGCATGCCAAATATCAAGTTGCTATCTTCAATATTGCAAAAGTATTCATAAAATGAGCGATTTGGGCCACATATATTTGACCTCTGACCTTGAAGGATGACCTTGACCTTAACCTTTCACCACTCAAAATGTGCAGCTTCATGAGATACACATGCATGCCAAATATGAAGTTGCTATCTTCAATATAGCAAAAGTTATTGCAAAATGTTAAAGTTGGCGCAAACAGACCAACAGACAGGGCAAAAACAATATGTCCCCCACTACTATAGTGGGGGACATAAAAAAATTGTCAATTAGTCATGTAATTATAATGATTATTACAGAGAGGATATTTGTTGGATTCGCTGGATTATCGATTTTAATTCACGAGTGATCATAGCAAATAATATTTTCTATGATCACGAGTGAATTAAAATCGATATTCCACCGAATCCAACAAATTTTCATTTTATTTTATGCCTTTACTAAAGAATTTTGCTGGGATAATGACATCATTTCGTCAAAAAAATGACGTCATTTCACAGTAAACAGTGAAAATTATCGATAATTTTCACTGTTTGAAACAGTGAAATTATCAGTTTTAATTCACTGATATTTCTCTATAAACCACCGGAAAGCATAAAGTAAATGATTATTATACTAAAGAAGTTGATAACTTGAATTTCAGTATGATCTATTTCATATAAGTTATTCACATTTAATAATAATAAATGAATTTTGTATTGCATGGCATGAATACTTCCATATCATGTAAATTTTTTTACTAATTCAATTGTTCAACTGAATGATATTTTAAATCAAACTCCAAATGAATGTTGCTGAGGCTGCATGTGTGTAGCCCACGTAACTTACTGAGTTTTCTGACCCAGTCATCAGCTTCCTGAGATGAGAGTTTCAGTCTGGCCTCTGACTTGAGTTTCACTCTGCACAGGGGGTGGCAGATGTAGAAGGGGTCAACCTGCCAGCACACAATAACATTATCATACAGCACTAGAAGGGGTCAACCTGCCAGCACACAATAACATTATCATACAGCACTAGAAGGTCAACCTGCCAGCACACAATAACATTATTATACAGCACTAGAAGGTCAACCTGCCAGCACACAATAACATTATCATACAGCACTAGAAGGTCAACCTGCCAGCACACAATAACATTATCATACAGCACTAGAAGGTCAACCTGCAAGCACACAATAACATTATCATACAGCACTAGAAGGTCAACCTGCCAGCACACAATAACATTATCATACAGCACTAGAAGGTCAACCTGCCAGCACACAATAACATTATCATACAGCACTAGAAGGTCAACCTGCCAGCACACAATAACATTATCATACAGCACTAGAAGGTCAACCTGCCAGCACACAATAACATTATCATACAGCACTAGAAGGTCAACCTGCCAGCACACAATAACATTATCATACAGCACTAGAAGGTCAACCTGCCAGCACACAATAACATTATCATACAGCACTAGAAGGTCAACCTGCCAGCACACAATAACATTATCATACAGCACTAGAAGGTCAACCTGCCAGCACACAATAACATTATCATACAGCACTAGAAGGTCAACCTGCCAGCACACAATAACATTATCATACAGCACTAGAACAGACCAACATGCCAGCACACAATAACATTATCATACAGCACTAGAACAGACCAACCTGCCAGCACACAATAACATTATCATACAGCACTAGAAGGTCAACCTGCCAGCACACAGTAACATTATCATACAGCACTAGAACAGACCAACACCTTACAACCAGGCCCAAGTGTAACTACATAGTCATATAATACTTGAATGGCAAATCAGGTTGACCTTTTGACCATAATCTGTTGTATAATTAACCATGTGAACAAAATAAATATTAAAACGTTCTGTCCCAATTTAGATTCTTAAAAGAAACATGATATGTGTTTGTCAGAAACACTATGTCCCCTTTTGCGCCGCTTTGAAGCTATATATTTGACCTTTGACCTTGAAGGATGACCTTGACCTTTCACCACTCAAAATGTGCAGCTCCATGAGATACACATGCATGCCAAATATCAAGTTGCTATCTTCAATATTGCAAAAGTTATTGCAAATGTTAAAGTTGGGGCAAACAAACAAACACACAAACCAACAGACAGGGTAAAAACAATATGTCCCCCACTATAGTGGTGGGGGACATAAAAACTTAAAGAACACAGAAGAACTGTGAAAGGATCTGCTATAGATCAGAAAACTGTTGTTGATGTAATGTGTGAATACACACACATGCAGCATAATAACTCCAATTAGGCCCGACCCTGAATATTTCAGTCCTGCAATGTCCTCTACAATACACTTACCTTATCAACATTTATTTTGAGGGATAACTTCTGCAGAACACTGAGCAAATTCAACATAAACCCGTCCCCAGCAACGTGCCGGTCATTCACCTGGAATGTCACAAGGTCCACAATTACTAACTTCTCAAATCAATATGATAATAATCAGAATTTCACATTCAACACTATAAACATAAAGCAGTAAACAGAGATGCCTCCCTTGATATCCAAATTTTAATAAGTCGTCTGAATTTTATTTCCAATTAATTTATAATATAAGTTAAGCAGAATTAATATATTTAAAAGGTCACACAAACACGTTGTGAAAAGACCATACTATCAACATAATAATATAAACCATATTTTTGAAATTCTTTTTGTACTCTATGTTATCTTAACCACTTAGAAGTCAAGTATAACGTTTTATTAAGAACATTTACCAACGTACTATACAAGTACAAATATGCACACATTTTTCTCTAATTCACAGTTTGTTAATGTCATTTTTGAACAGTTTATAATGGATGTATTTTTTGCCTGCTATCACTGATTTTCCTTAAAATTAAAAAAAATAGTTAAAGATAGATTTATAGTCTAATGTCGATAACATGATGACATCTATGATGATCTTCAGCTCACAAAGATGCAATAGTCTAAGTGGGATTCAAACCAGGGACCTTAAAATTCCTAGACCAGCATATTACCCTCCCCACTGTTTAAAATGTTAATAACATTACATCACAACACTTATGCAATATCTATCTCTCCCTAGCTTTTTACACACACATATTCAGGTACCCTCCCCCACACACACAGATCACACAAAGACTGCTACTCTTGCAACATACATAGACATTTAGACAGCATATAAGCCATTAGGGTTGTCAACTTTTAGTTTTCATTTTAGACTGATTAAAAGAGCATTCTCTAAAAAATACTCATAACAGTTAATACATATGCACTCTTCATGGAAAACTAACTTGTCCTAGGTTGCCCTCATTGAAGGAATTATGTTTTAGACATGTTGAGGTATAAAACAGATGCCAAAATTTTACACACACACGCATACATGCCAGACACACAACATACACACACACACACACTACACACACACGCCTTGGATAGTGTATTTCATGTTATTAACCTGCTCTATGATTATAAATATTGAAATTATTTCATATTTTCACAAATGTCTGTCTCTTTATTAATTTGTTAACACGATAGGCTGTTATTTGCAAATAAATTATTTGCTCTGTTCTGTCTGTTTTTGTTTGTTTTTAAACTGTTTTATCTTAAAATAAAATGGTGGTTATCAAGTAACTTGCAGTTGTTATATTTTACGACATAATAATTGCAAATCATTTAAATACCAGCTAATGTGTTAATTCATTGTGTCAAGTCAAGATCCTTAAAAACAAATTTTGAACCGCCAACATTTTAAATTTAAATTTATAATTATCCTTCAATTTAATTGTAAGTATTAAAACGATATAACATGCTGATAAACCAGGTATGTACCACAATCTTAGAATTTTTTATATTTCTATCTGAATGCTAATAAACCTGCTACATACCACAATCTGTGACTTCTTGCTATTTCTGTCAAGGGCAGCAGCAATGTATGTCAAGGCAGCATCCCTAGTCTCCCCGTTCACCAGCAGGGAATGCAGTATCTTGTACAACTCTTCCTGCAAAACATACCAACCATCAACTAAACTAGACCTAATAAGAATCAGCAGCATTGTTTTAGAAAACTGAACTAAGTTGAAAATCACATAACATTAAAAATCAGGTCATATCACTATTGGTTCATATACAGTCATGAGAATGATGCGCAAACAGAACATTTTCTCTTGGCCCAGAACACAATATCACTGGTGACATTGTACATGGGAGTCTATAAACAAACAACAAGAAGGACGAAAATGGTGTAGTGCGCTCACCCTGAGATACTGCATGCGGTGTTGAAGTGACTGGTGTACCAGCCTTACATTGTCAGGCGTCAGCTGATGTCCAGAGAAATGCTTCTCTACAACCTTGGGCTGAAAACAATGAAGTGACAGTAATACAAGGAAGAGTAGTCAGGTAACAATGCAGTGACAGTAATACAAGAAACTCCCCTGAATCACTCAAGAGTAGTCAGGTAACAATTACGTGACAGTAATACAAGGAACTCCCTTGAATCATTCAAGAGTAGTCAGGTAACAATTACGTGACAGTAATACAAGGAACTCCCCTGAATCACTCAAGAGTAGTCAGGTAACAATTACATGACAGTAATACAAGGAACTCCCCTGAATAACTCAAGAGTAGTCAGGTAACAATTACGTGACAGTAATACAAGGAACTCCCCTGAATCACTCAAGAGTAGTTAGGTAACAATTACGTTACACTCAAGAGTAGTCACTACTGGTCAGGTAACAATGCAGTTACAGAAATACAAGGAACTTCCCTGAATCACTCAAGAGTAGTCAGGTAACAATGCAGTTACAGAAATACAAGGAACTCCCCTGAATCACTCAAGAGTAGTCAGGTAACAATGCAGTTACAGTAATACAAGGAACTCCCATGAATCACTCAAGAGTAGTCAGGTAACAATGCAGTTACAGTAATACAAGGAACTCCCCTGAATCACTCAAGAGTAGTCAGGTAACAATGCAGTTACAGAAATACAAGGAACTCCCCTGAATCACTCAAGGGTAGTCGGGTAACAATGCAGTGAAAGTAATACAAGGAACTCCCCTGAATCATTCAAGAGTAGTCAGGTAACAATGCAGTGACAGTAATACAAGGAACTCCCCTGAATCATTCAAGAGTAGTCAGGTAACAATTAAGTGACAGTAATACAAGGAACTCCCTTGAATCATTCAAGAGTAGTCAGGTAACAATGCAGTGACAACTAGAGCTTTGTCACAGACATGACGTATACCCCCACATGCTGCATTGACTCAAAATATTTTGCATGCTGTCTTCACAAAACAAGAGAAAGTAATTTACATCGATTTTTAAGAATTATTATGCCATTATCATTTATGGCCATTTTGACCTTTGAACTCTTGAATTCTTTCGCATGACACGCCGTCCAATGACTGTGAACAAATGTACATTTTATAATCTCACAATGAATTACATAGTTATTGCCCGGTCAAGATCATCTATGGCCATTTTTGACTTTTTAACTCCAAGTGTGACCTTGGAGATATCGACGTAATTCTTTCGCATGACACACCGTCCGATGATTGTGAACAAATGTACCGATTTATTTTAAAATCTCACAATGAATGACATAGTTATAGCCCGGACAAAATCATTTATGGCAATTTTTGACTTTTAAACTCCAAGTGTGACATTGACCTTGGAGATATCGACGTAATTCGTTCACATGACACACCGTCCAATGATTGTGAACAAAAATACCGAGTAATTTTAAAATCTCACTATGAATGACATAGTTATGGTCCGGACAAGATCATATATGGCCATTTTTTACCTTTGAACTTGAAGTGTGACCTTGACGTTGCAGATAACAACGTAATTCTTTCGAATAACACACTGTCCAATGATGGTGAACAAATGTGCCAAATGATTTTAAAATCTCACAATGAACTACATAGTTATGGCCCGGACAAGCTCATTTATGGCCATTTTTTACCTATGAACTCAAAGTGGGACCTTGAACTTGGAGATATCCACGTTATTCTTTCACATGACACACCGTCTAATGATGGTGAACAAATGTGCCAAATGATTATAAAATCTCACAATGAACAACATAGTTATGGCCATTTTGACCTTTGAACTCAAAGTGTGACCTTGACCTTGGAGATATCATCGTACTTCTTTGGCATGACACACCGTCCAATGATGGTGAACAAATGTGCCAAATGATTTAAAAGTCTCACAATAAATGACAAAGTTATGGCCCGGACCAAGTTTGGTGAAGATCAGATGAAATTTTCAGGACAGACACACCGACGGACCGACCGACCGAGAAAGTGACTCCTATATAGCCCCGTTATAATAATACAAGGAACTCCCCTGAATTCCTCAAGAGTAGTCGGGTAACAATGCAGTGACAGTAATACAACAAACTCCCCTGAATCACTAATGAGCAGTCGGGTAACAATGCAGTGACAGTTATACAAGGAACTCCCCTGAATCACTCAAGAGCAGTCGGGTAACAATGCAGTGACAGAATACAAGGAATTCCCCTGAATCACTTAAGAGAAGTCGGGTAACAATGCAGTAACAGTTATACCAGCAACTCCCCTGAACCTATCAAGAGCAGTGGGGTAACAATTCAATGACAGTAATTCAAGGAACTCCCCAGAATCACTTCAGAGTAGTCCGGTTATATGAAACTTGTCTGATATCAACACATTTTTGCTTGAAGAAATATTATCTTTTTAGTTTTATAATATGTCAATATGGCATTAAATTATCAAATGCATGCAAACATTGTTATTGTAAGTGACTTCATTTACATGATGTCAATTGGTTTGTCTCCATTGATTTTGCACAAACATTAAAGTCCTCTAGCTTCAAGACAAAGGTATTATTGGCAGCTATTTAATCATACTGAAACATTATGTATTTAAAGTAAAGGACACAAAGAGGATCTTACGTTGTCCTCAGCTAGTACACTGAGTGCTAGGAAGGGCCCAAGGTATGAGAATCTTGCCAGCTCCAGCCCTCCTGCCTGGCTGATAGGCTCTGGACACCAGCTGGGCAGCCCGATCATCTGCAGAGACCAACATACAGAAGCCTGACAAGGGACTCATGAGTTGCAATTTAAGAAGAAATAGAACTCACTCTAATAACAATACGTTTTGACACAACCACTGGGAAAAGTCAACTGGCAGAGGCCCCTGTATCTACCGAGATACACAAGGGTCAAACTACCAGGTTACATAAAGGTTCGACTATCAGATTACACAATGTCTGACACATGGCTATGACTTACAGGTTACATATGGGTCTAACTACCAGGTTACACATGGGCCTTACAACAAGGTAGCACATGGGTCTGACTACAAGGTTACAAATTGGGTATAACTACCAGGTTACACTTGGGTCTGACTACCAGGTTACACATGGGTCTGACTACCAGGTTGCACATGGGTCTGACTACCAGATTGCACATGGGTATAACTACCAGGTTACACATGGGCCTGACAACCAGGTACACATGGGTCTTACTACCAGGTTACACATGTGTCTGACTACCTGGTTACAGATGGGTCTAACTTCCAGGTTACACATTGGTCTGACTACAAGGTTACATATGGGTCTGACTACCAGATTACAGATGGGTCTAACTCCCAGGTTACACATTGGTCTGACTACAAGTTACACATGGGTCTGACTACTAGGTGACAAATGGGTCTGACTACCAGGTTACACATGGGTCTAACTCCCAGGTTACACATTGGTCTGACTACAAGGTTACACATTGGTCTGACTACCAGGTGACAAATGGGTCTGACTACCAGGTTACACATAGGTCTGACTACCAGGTTACACATGGGTCTAACTCCCAGGTTACACATTGGTCTAACTCCCAGGTTACACATGGGTCTGACAACCAGGTAACACATGGGTCTGACTACAAGGTTACACATGGGTCTAACTACAACGTTACACATGGGTCTGACACACAGGTTACACATGCATCTAACTTCCAGGTTACACATGGGTTGGACTACCATGCTACACATGGGTCTGATTACCAGGTTCCAAATGGGTCTGACTACTAGGTTACACATGGGTCCAACTTCCAGGCTACACATGGGTCTGACGGGCCTACCTACCTACCAGGTAACACAAGGGTCTGACTGGCCTGGATTCTAACCAGGTTACACATGGGTCTGACTGGCCCAGCTACCTACCAGGTTACACATGGGTCTAACTGGCCCAGATACCTACCAGGTTACACATGGGTCTGACGGGCCTACCTACCTACCAGGTCACACAAGGGTCTGACTGGCCTAGCTACTAACCAGGTAACACAAGGGTCTGACTGGCCTAGCTACTAACCAGGTTACACATGGGTCTGTTTGGCCAAGCTACCTACCAGGTTACACATGGGTCTAACTGGCCCAGCTACCTACCAGGTTACACATGGGTCTGACTGGCCTAGCTACCTACCCGGTTACACATGGGTCTGACTGGCCCAGCTACCTACCAGGTAACAAAATTGTCTGACTGGCCCAGCTACCTACCAGGTAACACAAGGGTCTGACTGGCCCAGCTACCTACATGTACCAGGTAACACAAGGGTCTGACTGGCCAAGCTACCTACCAGGTTACACATGGGTCTAACTGGCCTAGCTACCTACCAGGTTTCACATGGGTCTAACTGGCCTAGCTACCTACCAGGTAACACATGGGTCTGACTGGCCCAGCTACCTACCAGGTTACACATGGGTCTAACTGGCCTAGCTACCTACCAGGTTACACATGGGTCTAACTGGCCTAGCTACCTACCAGGTTACACATGGGTCTGACTGGCATAGCTACCTACCAGGTTACACATGGGTGTGACTGGCCTAGCTACCTACCAGGTTACACATGGGTCTGACTGGCCTAGCTACCTACCAGGTTACACATGGGTCTGACTTGGCCACATTTGATCTCCACCAGCTCAGTGAGAACAGACAGACAGTCTCTGTAGTCATCTGTGTCCAGAGAGAGAGTCTGTGTGTGGCGATGAAGGCTCAGAAGTACAGGCACAAAAACCTGAAATAAGAGCAGGAATGCAGGGCATATTTTCGTCTATTTTTAAAAATTCAGCCCCATTCCTTCCAACCAAATGTATATATTTTTCCAGCTAAAATGAAAACAAATCTCATTAAACAAGAAGGCCTGAAAGGCCCAAAGTTGCTCACCTGAGATAAAAAGAAATGACCTGTTCTTCAACAACAATGTGACTAAACTATTTTTATTCTTTCCAAACATTCTTCATTTATACTTAAGCAATAATGCAAACAATACAAACAATTTATATAGAAATACAGTTCATTAACTTTCAAAAGTTAATCATAGTTAAAACAAGGTTTTGAAAACAATTATACACTTTCATGTCTAAACTTGGTCAACAGTTTGTGTTCAGTATGAGGCAAATGCCTGTAAAATGCCTGGATAAACAAACATCCGATATCACTATAATTGAATTCACTCAGTTCACTTCACTGAACAAATAATTAAGAACACACTTTCATTGTATTATTCACTTAAGTCTAATGTAAGACACTTTCAGAAAACAAACAGTTTAAATCCATTTCTTCGGCTTTGATTAATCACTTATAACTTGTGTTAATCACAACACACTAAGTCACTTTAATTAAAAGATTAGCCGAGATTTGTCATTTAATAAATTCACTATGTTCACTCATCACTTATTAAAAACACTAACTTGTTGTTGCATAAATTCACTAAGTCCTGTTCTTTATTAAATCACTAACTCAATATTTTCGCTTAGAGAAAAAAAAACTAATTCACTTTGCCTTAGTAATCACTTAACTTATAATTGCACTTAGTTAAAAGAACTAAACTAACTCCACTAACTTAACATTCCCAGTTAGTGAAACACAGTAAATCATTTATTCAAAATTTTCATTTAGAGAAAAATAAGACTAAGTCACTTTTACTTGGTGAAATTTCAACTTAGAACATTAAACTCACCTCCATGATAAAACTAACAGTTGCTACATTAAACAGGTCTGGCAGATTAGAAATTCACTAACCCCAATCTTTCAATTAGTGGACTAACTCTTTTAACTTAGAGCCAGGGGGTCTAGCATTAGTCTTTCACATGTATACCCAGATGTTTTGGTTGATTAGTTCTTATGGGAGAGGTCAACAATGCATAGTTCTGCTCACTGACCCGTCCTTAGTGATTGTTGCTACGCTTCACACGCTACATCCAAAATGGCGTCCTCTGATGCTGAAGCATCCGATACGCTTGTTGATATTTCTGACAATATTTCAGTTAAATTCCTACCAAATTATGATAAATTAGCAGATAGAATTTTAAATAGAGGTCTTAATTATTACACTCAAGGATACATTCACAACATAAAGATTTATAATGAAGAAAACCGTGTGCGTGTCGTCGCTGACTGCTGGAGATCTATGAGGAAAAATGAAAAACTGCATCGTTTGAACATCGATTTGTCCGATGAAAAGATTACAGAATCACACTGCAGTTGTAAAGTCGGGTGAGTTATTTTGCATGATTATTCAATTATTTAAAAAGTTTTCATTGTTATTGGTAACATCTTTATAAATCGTTAGTTTTTTATGTAAATTGCATAATGCAGAATATTTACATTATTTCAGACTGACTGGGCACTGTTCTCACATCATAGGGTTGGTAAAAACACTTCAGGGATTTAAACTGCATAACATTTCCACAGTTCCTAGCCAGTTCTTAGTTGTACAAGTGTTCTACAACAATTGCATTTTCCAAGAGGAGAGAAGATCAAACCAGTGCCAATAAATCACGTTGTTGTTGCCAGGGCAAGAGAAACGAGAAAGAGGAAACCTGTAATGTGTCAGATTGACACTTCAGTAAAGAAAGACAACTATTTTTTGTTACAGTATTTAATATTCATGATTCATTTCAGTCAAAAAAAATTAAGTAGCTTAAATCTGTTTCATCAATTTTGTATTAATTTTATACAGTGTAAACTTTCACTTAAGTACTTTTACACTCTTATTGCCATCAAACATGCATTTCCTTAAGATAAATTATTATCTAAAAAGCAACACCTATGAAATATGTCTACTTAAGGTTGCCTCCAGTGACAGCCCATGAAATAGAACAACTACAGAAGGCATCAGGCACGCCTCTAGAATACCTGCTGTCCCCAAAAAGATAAACAGTTAACACAAAGTTGGGACCTGTCCAAGTTGGATCATACCTTTCATACCAGGCATGTAACATGCAGCTTATTCCAGCCATACAAGTATATAACTCACACCCATCTTATATTTTCCATCTTTTATTATATAATAATCTGTAATTTTACATCATTCCATGAAACATCAGTACATAATTAAAAATACAAATAATTTATTTAATACAAAACATGTTAGCGCAATGTCGTGTAATTCCGACAGTTCGTCTAATTTCGACACTTTTCACAATATTTATAAGACTAGACTTAAATCGTCATCATCCCGTATGATTTCGTAGTAAAATGTGACGTAGTTGGTGTTGTGACGTCACCAGATAACATCTCTCTATGGAGCGTCTCGCTGTTTACATGTAGGTGAGTCATTTAAAATACGTACATTGTATTACTTTGCGAATTTTTCTAGCGTTATGGGCTTTGATAAGGGAGGTTACATAATGGTCAATTACGTCCCTTCAGTATTTCGCTGTATTTCTGGTATTTGAACAAGTTCTAGTATAAAATTTGTTTTACTTCACACTGTATTTGTGTTTGAATGGCGCCAAGCGTTTTTTAAACTATGATTTGTGGGGTGTCGAAATTATCCTCCGATTTTATACTATGGTGGGTAATTCCGACACTCCAAATGTTTTCAAGCATTACCAGCGCATATATATATTTATATAGTCTACATTGCAAAATAGATTGATTAAATAGAATTACTCTTTACATTGTTGTTGACGCAGCTGATTGAATATTATATATATGTATTTAGCTCTCTTTCTATATTTTTTCAAGCAGATTATTAAAAAAAAGAGCTTTTTAAAGATTTTGAAGGTTATTAATGATTTTTTTTTTTTTTTTTTTAAGCACGATGTCACGGCAAATTGCGTCAAAACCTAAGTACAGGCAATATTCGCCTTCAAAATTAAATGCAGCAATAAAAATGGTCGAAAATGGAATGTCTTAGAAAAAAGCTGCACAAACTTTTGGGATTCCACGCACCACACTTCTCGACAAACTGTCTGGGAGAACATCTGTTAGTGCAACACCTGGTCGCACAACTGTACTCACAAAGGCAGAAGAGCAAGTGTTGGTCGATTACTGCAAGCACTGTGCGAAAATCGGTTACCCACTTAAACGATATGAACTTTGCCTAGAAATCAAGAAAGTCCTCGATCACGACGGTCGATCTAACCCTTTTAAGAACAATCTGCCCGGAAAAGATTGGTACAGCGGGTTCATGAAGCGCCACCCTGATATTTCCGAGCGAACAGCGTCTACTCTTGGTCACCAACGAGCTATTGTGAACCAAGCGATGATTGCCAATTGGTTTCAAAACTTAACCACCTACCTTAAAACCGAAGTAGATGATTGGGAACGTCTTGTCGGTGATCCTAAGAGGTTCTTCAATGCAGACGAGAGCGGTTTCCCCTTGTGCGTAAACACGGGCAAAGTACTTGCAGAAAAGGGAGTACGACATGTGTACCAGGTAACAAGCAGCAACAAACAACAAATCACTGTCATGGCTTGCTTCAATGCTTGTGGAGATTATGTTCCACCGTTGATTGTCTATCCGGGTCAGCGATACCGTGATACGGGCATAGGTGAGTTCCCAGACGCCATATACGGCATGTCAGATAATGGCTGGATGGATAGCCAGCTGTTTTTATCCTTTTTGCACCATCTGGATGTCTTCATTGGTCAAAAGCAGATACAAAGGCCCGTGATATTGTTTGTAGATGGGCATTCCACACACATGAGTCTTGACGCGGCGCAGTTCTGCTATGATCATCAGATCATACTCTACTGCCTGCTTGAAAATGCCACTCACGTCCTACAGCCCTGTGATGTTGGCTTCTTTGGTCCATTAAAATCGGCCTGGAAACGACAAGTGAAAAGCTGGCACACTGAACATCTTGGTCAAACTTTCACCAAGAAACAGTTTCCTGGTGTATTTCGCAAATGTTGGGAAGATGTTTCCAAGATAGAAAATGCCATACATGGTTTTAAGCGATGCGGATTATTTCCACTGAATCCCGAAAATATTGACCAATCCAAGCTTCATCCCTCAGAAATACATGTATCTGTTGGTTCGCGTGGTGACGAAGGCTCTTCAAAAGAGAAGCACTGCAGCGCTCCTTCAGAAAATGGTGACCAGCCTGTAAGCGCTACTAATACAAGCGCCGAGACTCTGACAAAAAGTTCCGCATCTTTACCCGGTACTGTTGGAGCTTCGCCGGTGACAAGTGCTGCACATACGCTTCCAATCCAAAGCCAACAACAGAATGAGGGATCCGTCAGGGTTGTACAAACTGGCCGGGAACATCAGGTATCCGAGTCATTTGCTCTTCGAGTACCAGAGCTAACCCCCAAAAACCCTGTCAAAAGACTTCGCAGCAAGCTCCCAAAAGCGCTTTCCGGGCAAGCGGCATTGCAGATGCTGAAAGACCGCGAGATTGAAAAAGTTGCTCAAGAAGATGCTAAGAGAAAGAGAAAAGAAGAAAGAGAGCAGCGCAAGAAAGATAAAGAGGAGGAAAAAGAACGGAAACGTAAGATCCGCGAAGAAGAGAAGCAAAAGAAACAGGAGGCAAGGCGTCTTAAAGAGATTGTTAATGCGCAGAGGAAAAGGCGTGCTGACTCAACTTCTTCGTCTGACTCCGAAAGAGATGTCCACTTTGTTGAGAGCGACGACAATTTAAATGATGATGCTCAGTGCCCAGGATGTGATACGGATGACGGTGATCCCAGTGAATGGGTTGCATGCACGAAATGCCCGAGAAAGTGGCACATCTCGTGCACTGGAGATGCCATCCTGTGTGAAATCCCAACCGAGCAGATCGCGCAATATCCATTCATATGCGAATTATGCATGTGACAATAGGTGAAAAAAAACCACCGTGGCTCATTTGCCACATGTATATTTGTGCGCCGGTATAAGTTATTTGTTGCGATTACATGTCACAATATTTTAAACAATCATAAGATGGACTTCTATTGATTAAATGGGAAAAAAATCTGTTATTTTATTATTCAATATAAAAAAAAACTTGCCTCACAATGTAATATGTTCAGTGAAGATATTGAGTCACGTGGGGGCACAATACGAACTCTAAATGCAATTTATTTATAATTTTCTTATTAGTGATTAACACTAGTTTAGTATAATCCTATTTATTTAAGCTCGATTGCATCGAAAGCCTACGACTTATTGAGACACTCTCGAGTCTGTTTCCTGGAAAGAACCAGTACTTGGTGTCTGTGTAGATGATAATGAGCAAGGTTGAAGTAGAGATCGAACCCACGCACTCCTGATCGTTAGGCGGACACCACATTCACTTAACCACCGCAACCTAATTAACACTAGACATTAAAGAGATCGTGACATTCTATTAATTGAGAGATAAAATGTAAATAACTGATAAGAACAGTTGTTGAAAAATAATACAAAGACAAGTGTCGAAATTACCCGCTAACTGTCGAAATTACCCGCTAACTGTCGAAATTACACTCCGCCGCGTTTAGTTAAATCGCTGGAAGTTTTGAGTTATGCCGACAACGTTAATAACGTTCGTTAGCAAAATCCTTAAGTCAAAACGGCGTTTTTCCATTAGGTTTGGGCACTTGGAGGGTAATTGCGACACATCAGGACTTAATCAAATTTTACTCTTAAGGTGTCGAAATTACCCAACTTTGCTCTATTTGGTTTTAAAATATTTAGTTAAAACATATTTAAAATGGCAAGTTATGAGTCTATGATTTGTCCTTAACAAAAACATTCTGATGCAGAGTCATCACAGCACACACAGTCCATATTTTGTTAGCCTGCTTAAATAATGAAGTTTGCAGTCTATGTCCAATAAACTTGTATGTCTTTATTTTTGCAATTACTCTCTCTATGTGCACTCTATGTTTTGCTATTTTCTGTGTTAAGTATGTGTCTGTGGGAGTCATTTGGGAGGAAGAGGATGCAAATGGTGGAATATTAAGTGATAGTCCTATTTCACTAAGCTCATCTTTTATAGTAAAACCTTTATCAGCCATAACCCCGTCTCCTTTATTGATATATCCGTGTTCTAATAAAACCTTTAATAATGAAAAAAATCCACTCTTCTCGCAAATAGATTTATCAGATATTGCCCCTGTAAATAATTCAGATATGAACAGATCCGCTGGGGTCACAACCAACCAATGCCTTTAAGGCTGTAGATGTCTTATAATCACTGTAAAGTTGACTGTGTAGCCCAAGAGCATTAGGTACTTGTGTTTTAATTTCAGTTCCATCTATTATGATAAGAGTGTTTTGAAAATCTTTTTTGAAATCTTTTGGCATTTTAGAAATAATAACATCCCTATGAGGCCAGATTGATACTTGGCCAAACTTGAAATACATAATATCCAACATAGTATTAAACACAATTCCAGCAGATTGTAATGATATGTTGAATCTCATTGCTAAATCCTTGAGACCAAAGCCATGTCTTAATCTGCACAAAGTTAAAAGTAAAGCATTTTCATTTGAAAGCATTTTTAAGCCACTCCTGCCATATTTTTGTTTTTCATCTGGGTTAGGAAAAAGAAAGGCAAATAGAAATAAAAAATTGATATAAGTTATTCCAGTGTAGTAAACAAATAAGCCCTTCAATGACTTTTCTCTGTTCCTTATGCCTTCAGCACTAAAGTGTTCTTGTAGTTGTATTTTTCTTTGCTGTTCTTTAATAGTTACTCTCATACTACTAATTTCTTTGTCTTTTTTTCTAATTGCTTCCTTCAGATTGGTATTTTCAGCCTGAAGCAGTGCCATTTGTCGTGCCATTTGAAGTGGATTTGTCTCTTGTAGACCTAAAACAAAACAACACATTATTAATTTTTTTTTCAGACGAGGAATCTTAAAGAAGTTAAACCTGTCCCGACTGGAGGGTGCGGAGACCTGTCCGTTATAAAACCAGCCCCAGTAAAACTTCCCCTAATGTTTGAAATGCTGAAAAAAGAATTTTTACTGACAGATCCTGAAAACCTTGAGAAGTCAACAAGGCTACAAGCAGAGTGTACTCTGTGGTATTCTGCAAGAAAAAACAGATGTACAGCATCTAAATTTAGAGATGTTCTGAAAAGGAAGTCTGCACCTAGTGAAAAAATGTTAAAGAGGTTATTTCATCCTAGTATTGTTCATGCAGCTTCCTTAAACTATTGAGGCAGAAATGAAAGTAAAGCAAAATCAAAATATCTAACTCAATTTCCAGACAGACATATTCACAAATGTGGTTTTGTTGTGAACAATGAGTTTCCTTTTCTCTGTGCCACTCCAGATGGCAAACTTTGTGACAATGGACAGGCAGGAATTATAGAAATAAAATGGATGTGATTTCTGTGAGTTCATTGTATTCTGCCCAAATGAGAAAGACTTGTTTGTTAAGCGTATTTTCCCAGATGTAAATTTCATGGAATCGATGCTTATTGCTGTGTCATTTTTCGTTGAACAGTTTGCCCTACCTTATCAAAAAAGTAGCCACTAAATGTTTACCTGCATCTGTTTGGCAGCTGATATCTATATGATGCCTGATGGAGTCTACAGACTTGAAATCTGTCGTTGCGTTTCTGAAATTCAAATGTGAAAATAAACAGAATCCATGTATGTTCTCACGAATGTGTCTGTGTATCTACAGTTTTTTATGTCAATTATGTACTTCATTTGCATAATAATCTTTATATTGTAATAAAGTGCTGCTTAAAAGAAAACACTTTTAAAATTACTTTGGCTGGCTTAATAATGCCAAGGGCAATATTAAAGAATTCCACACATTGAATCAATTATTTTGTTTTGTAAATAATGATTCATTAAATGATTGATAACAGTAACATATATAAGAAATTATTTCCTATGCGGATAAAACTACTTACTCTTTGTGACTGTCCCCATTAAAATTGCCTTCCAATTTTCTTTGTTTTGGTGGGGGGCTGGTTGGAGTGGTACGAGAGCCATCGGCTTGCATTGGGTCTGGGAACATGTCTGTTGGTCCTGCACCACCGACAAAGTGCTGCAAGAAATACATTTATTTAATACAGCTACTGAACATGTATTTGTTTTCCCAAAAAATGCTGCAAGAAGTTAAATAATTAAATTAAAAAACCTTTACCAACTTTGTTTACCATTTGCATGATTCAACAGGCAGAGATTTAACCTCTTGGATGGTTGACAGTGTTTACATTTTAACAGTTTACTAACCAGGGCATAAACATTTAATTTAGATTTGTACATGTACAGTACATGTATGCACACATTAGCACTGATAAAGGTGAAGTTTACATTAATGATTATCATCACAATGGACGAAAAAGAGTATCTCTAGTACATAAAATAGCAATCATTAAAGACAAGAATATCAGTGAAATTGATGGATGCTCCCCGATGATGCGCTTTATCAATCTATGTGTTAATAACCACCTAAAAAAATCTATTATTAGCCTCTGTGACCTTGACCTTGACCCCAGTGACCTCAAACCTCATCAAAAGGTAGAGGTCCGTGCAAGGTACCTACATGCCAAATATGAAAGAGATCGGTAAAGTATTGAAGGTGCTATGAGAAACGGTAACAAAAGTGTGACGGAAGGAAGGAAGTAGGGAAGGAACTTCAAACTGGCAACTATATGCTCCCCGAAAATTTTCGGGGAGCATAAAAAATATTATAAAGTAAATTAAGTTCTTACCGTGGAACAAACGACCTTGTTTACATCTATTTTCGTAACATTGAGCTGCTCGTGTGGACGACCGCAAGCTTTAATCCATCTTAAACATTTTTCTAACTGAGTTTTGGCTTAGGGAAGGTTATGAATTTAGCACCGTTCATTCTGTCAGGGAATCGGGCATCGGCCTTGCATGTCCCCCACGCACATTCTATTACCATTTTGAAATTATTTGATTAATACTTTCGTAAGCAACACTTTTCACTATTGATTTAACGAATGGCGTGTGAAGCGTAGCAACAAGCAGTCTGGCAGCAAATACAGTACCGCTATTTGATTGGTTGAAAATATGACTGTAGAAACTATGCATGTGCCAGTCCCCTGATTCTGAAGTGTAGCAGGCATAGTAACATAGGTAAACATCCAATCAAATGAGAGCACTGCTATTCTTAGCATCCAGGTAAAGATAAGCACTGATCAAAGATCATCACTGACCACTGATGTAAACTATCTGCACTTACAGAGAGTTTAAAGCATTTATTTCATTTCTTAAGAATTATCATACAATGAAAATATACCTGATCTATCATTAATGAATTTATAAGTTATTAACTATCATCAATGAATTTAAAAGTTATAAAAAATTGTAATAATTTGCCATGTTTTTGCACCCATCATGACCATTTTTGATCTCGTACGAGATATATTTATAAAATCGATGTTTAAAAAAAAATATGATGATTAGGCAAAAAAATGTGACTTCGAGAGTGTTCACAAGCTTTTTTTACTGAATAAATATAAGGAAAATGACCCCCCCTGGCGGCCAAGTTTTTTTACCGGTCCAAACCATTTTCGAACTCAACTGTCATATCCAAGAAGTTCACAATCTGTCAAAAAAACTGATATTAATATTAGTTTCTGTTAGTCTAGAAGTTGCTTCAAAAATTTAGTTTATAAAATAAGTCTAACTTAATCTAAAGAACACAATTAATGGAGAGTGCAAAACTCCAGTTACTCAAATGTAAAAAATAAGAAGAATTTACAAAAGTTATTTTAATCAAAAGAGTCTTTATAATTTAGAAAATGCCAAATAACAAGGTTGCCATGGAAACAGTTTCTATAGCACAGTCTGCTAAATACACCAAAACACAGTAGGTTAACTTGGCTTATCAGTAAAGATCAAAGATAAGGCTCTACAGGGCATTAGTACATGTGCATTTATTTTATGAAATAGGTTTATTAAATTGCATGCAAACTACTGTCTTTATGTACACCACATTTTATGAAAGAAGTCCCAGGTTTATACAAGGGACTTAACTATTACTTAACTATTAGAAAGTATGTACAGTTTATCTTTCTTTAACATTATGGCTTATCACAACTAGACTGTTTTCACTATATACATATAGAGAAAACTACCCGCCCCTTGGCAGCCATGTTTTTTTTAAGCAAAGGTTACCATTTCTGAACTCATTCAAGATATCATTGGGACAAATCTTCTGAGCAAGTTTCATGAAGATCAGAAAATAAATGTGGCCTCTAGAGTGTTAACAAGGTTTTACTATAGCCATATAAGGAAAAATGCCCGGCCCCCTGGCGGCCATGTTTTTCAACCAACCGACATCATTTGCGAACTCGTCCAAGATATCATTGGGATGAATCTTCTGACCAAGTTTTATGAGGATCGGACAATAAATGTGGCCTCTAGAGTGTTAACAAGATTTTGCTATAGCCATATATAGCCATATAAGGAAAAATGCCCCGCCTCTTAGCAGCCATGTTTTTCAAGCAAACGTAACCATTTTCGAACTCATCCAATTTATCATTGAAACCAATCTTCTGACCAAATTTCATGAAGATTGGACAATAAATGTGGCCTCTAGAGAGTGAACAAGGCAAATGTTGACGTCGCACAACGGATGACGGACAAAAGGCGATCACAAAAGCTCACCATGAGCACCTTGTGCTCAGGTGAGCTAAAAATAACAAATAAATCAACGGATTTTTATTTGAATATTTTTTTATAAAAAACAAACAAAGTCTACAAAGTTTGCCTATGTTCACTTTAAATAAGGCTATCTATTTCAAGTTGCTAGATATTCATTACTTGAATGAATTTATCTTGCTTCTTTACAATCTTAAACTTTCCATTCATAATTTATGATAAAATTATTGCTCATTGTCAAAATTGTTATTTAATTGTATATTTCAGAGTATAAAATAGCATTTTGATAACAGTTTCCCAGCCTTGTTCTTCCAGTATTTCTTGTATGCAATAAATAAGAATTTTGAGAAAAAATCTAAGGGTCCAGCAGATATTTTATGGTCGATGGCTTTAAATTTTCTGCATAGATTTGATTCTCACATCTTCCTATTTGCAAAGTATGATGCCATCCTTAAACAAACTTGTGATAAGTACTCTCTAGGCACACACGCTTTTGAAAGCAGTTAAGCTTTGTAAAAAATTACTTTTATTATTTTGACTTAGATAAAATATGTGTAATCCATATGGATATTAACCACCATAAAGCTAACAACTTTTTAGCAACTACACTGAACCTTTTTGAATGATTCTGTATCTCTGTGTATTGTAAAGATGAGCTCAGAGAGGAAGCCCCGTGGCAGGCTGTGAGACAACAGATATGGAAGCAGCACAGACATGCACACTTCCGATCTGAAAACAAACAAACAAACATGACAAAAGTGCATTTACCCATTAGATTTTGTTAAATGTACCAAGAATATCTAAAGAGCATAAACATTACATGTTTGTCAACTTTTACAATACATTTTCATAACACACTAAAACAGATGAAAGTCTACAAGTACAAACACGAGTTTAATTGTCACAAATATACACACATCAATAGTCTTTTGTAAGTTAAAGATGGGATAAAGTGTAAATTGAATAATTACATTTGACCTTAAAATATGGCAATTCTCTTTGACATAGACACCTGATTCTTTTTGTGTGTGTGTGTATGCTTCACTTTGGCCAATATATTTGAAAATCTTATTTATGCTGAAGAATATGTTTTAAAATTACAACTTTATAGTGACCTTGTCTTGTGTTCTGCGGATGACACAATGTAAACAATACTTTTCATTTCTGCAGTATAATCTGAAAACCAATGCTTGTCAAAGTAATTCTCTTGAAAAAAGTACTAATTCTTGATTTCTTGTATTCACATTTGACCTAAAACTGTGACCTTAAAAATAACCCTGAGTCTTTCATGTGATACTCCTTAATAATATAATGTCACCACTTCTGCAAAGTTATCTAAACAAGAGGGCCATATGGCCCTTAATCACTAACCTACGTTCAACAACACAGATTGTTGAAGACTTGACCAACTAGATCTTAGAAAGAAAACAAGGGACAAAATTGTCACAAAACCAGGATTTCAAAAAAAAAATATTTACAAGAGCTTGTCACAGTAGTGCCAAATCCCCGCCGAAATGTGTTTGCTTGTATGACAACATTTGTTTTAGAGAGTAGAATAATATTTGTAAAAACAAATAAAGGAAGATGATTCATTATGCTCCGGACAAAAATTTACTTTGAAATTAAATAAAGGGATATAATTCAAACACTAAGGTAGATAGAGTTATGGTTCTTAGTCACTGCACTTCTCCTTCTTGCCATCTGTTTAAGTTTGAAGTTTCAAGTAAATCCCTTCAGTAGATTTAGAGTTATGCTCCTGACAAAAATTTACTTTAAAATTATATAAAGGGGGAGATAATTAAAAAACTAAGGTAGATAGAGTTATGGTTCTTGGTCACTGCACTTCTCTTAGTAGCCATATGTTTATATTTCAAGTTTCAAGTAAATCCCTTTAGTACATTTAGAGTTATGCTCCGGACAAAATTTACTTTAAAGTTATATAAAAGGGGAGATAATTCAAAAACTAAGGTAGATAGAGTTATGGTTCTTGGTCACTGCACTTCTCCTACTAGCCATCTGTTTATATTTCAAGTTTTAAGTAAATCCCTTCAGTAGATTTAGAGTTATGCTCTGGACAAAAATTTACTTTAAAATTATATAAAAGGGGAGATAATTCAAAAACTAAGGTAGATAGAGTTATAGTTCTTGGTCACTGTACTTCTCCTACTTGCCATCTGTTTATATTTCAAGTTTCAAGTAAATCCCTTCAGTAGATTTAGAGTTATGCTCCGGACAAAAATTTACTTTAAAATCATATAAAAGGGGAGATAATTCAAAAACTAAGGTAGATAGAGTCTTGGTCACTGCACTTCTCCTAGTTGCCATCTGAATATATTCTAAGTTTAAAGTAAATCCATTGAATAGATTTGGAGTTATGCTCCGGACAAAGTTTCAGCCCGACGGACAGACGGACAGGACCAATTACTATATCCCCTCTGATTTTTTTTTCGGCAGTGATAATAACTAGAGAGCTTTGTCACAGACGTGATGTATACCCCCACATGCTGCATTGACACATAATATTTTGAAAGCTGTCTTCACAAAACAGGAAAAGCTAATGGCGATTTTTAAGAATTATTATGCCATTATCATTTATGGCCATTTGGACCTTTGAACTCTTGAATTCTTTCGCATGACAAGCCGTCCATTGACTGTGAACAAAATTAATGTACAGATTCATTTTAAAATCTCAAAATAAATGACATAGTTATGGCCCGGACAAGCTCATCTTGACCTTGGAGATATCGCCGAAATTCTATCGCATGACTTAACGTCCAATGATTGTGAACAAATGTACTGAGTAATTTTAAAATCTCACAATGAATGACATAGTCATGGCCCAGACAAGATCATTTATGGCCATTTTTGATCTTTGAACTCAAAGAGTGACCTTGACCTTGGAGATATTGATGTAATTCTTTCGAATGACACACCGTCCAATGATTGTGAACAAATGTACCAAGTAATTTTAATATCTCACAATGAATGACATAGTAATGGCCCGGAGAAGATCATTTATGGCCATTTTTTACCTTTGAACTCAAAGTGTGACCCTGACTTAGGAGATATTGACGTAATTCTTTCGAGCAACACCACGTCCAATGATGGTGAACAAATGTGCCAAATGATTTTAAAATCTCACAATGAACCACATAGTTTTGGTGCGGACAATCTTGTTCCACCCGCCCGCCAGCCCCCTAGCCGACATTCGCCAATCTAATAACCAGTTTTTTCCTAAAACCTGGTTAACAATTGGATAGACCTAAATAAATAATACATGTGTCAACTGGCACTCACATTTTAATTTTGTCTCAAAACTCTGCTAAAATTTAAAAAAAGCTGTTCATGACGAAATTTGATTTTTGACCTATTTAGTAATGAGATAGGTGATATATGTAACACTCAGTCTTTTCATGTTAGGCCTTTGGTAAGTTGTCATTAAATTGAATTATGAATGAAAAACTTGCAGCCTGGACAAGCTGTATTACAGCCGACTGAGACCTTTGAAGCTGACCTATGAGGTAGGGAGACAGGTGTAACACATGAAATGCTGTGTCCTCATGGCTGTCACTAGTGGTGAGTTATCTTAAAATAGCATAATTAATGACAAAGTTACAGTGCAAATAAGCTGTTTTGAAGTCTGACCTTGACCTTTGAGTTACACAGACAAGTGCAACATGCGACAGGTCATCTTGTGATGACGTGCATGTGTGCCAAAGCATTTTAGAATTCATCAATGTATGGTAAATTCATCAATGTATGGTAAATTCATCAATGTATGGTACATTCATCTATGTATGGTTAATGTATGGCAGAGACATGGAATGTTCAGGCTGTTTTATGGCTTTTTGTATTAGACTTTTGACATTGACCTTTGAGGCAGGCTGGGGGACGTGTTTTTACAAATGAATCTTAGTCTTATTATCATTTACTTTTATGCCAAGTTATTTTAAATATCTCAATATATGGCAACCTTATGGCTGAGACAAACATTTTCAAGCTGTTGAAATTTATGACAAAATTTAAATTTAAACCACTACCTGTGTACTTGACCAGAGGAGTGTTACAGCCGACATGTTGTATTATGATGGTGGACATTTAGGCAACATTATTAAAAAATCCGTCAATACATGGAAAAGTTATGGCTTGAACAGGAAAATTTGCACAAATGTGACGGACATGCAAATATACAGTGCAACTGCTACATGCTCAGGTGCGCTAAACACATTTAAAAAAAATAATTATGTGTGTTGAATAAAGTGTTGACCTATATCTGTGATTTCAAATATGACATGTTGGGACCAAGACCATGTGCTTGTCATCCCACCCAACAAGAGCTGTGTCTGTGAAACGCAATGCCCCTAGTGCACTTTTTAGTGTTAGGGAAAAAAATGACGTGGAAATTGTTACTTAAAGAAAGATTGTAACGTTGTTAAATATCTATGGAACAGAAAAAACTCAGCCTTGATCAGAAAGTCATGCAAGTAGACTCACACAAAAAATTAGGTTAGTACATGTATCTGAAAGCGTTTCTGAGAAAAATCCAGAAAAGTGTTACTAAAAAAATTGTTCAATGACTGAACTTTGTAAAAACAAGAGCTGTCTTCATAGGAAGACATATGCCCCCGAAAAATGCTTTTTCGAAACCTTAATCGAAAAATGCTTTTTCGAAACCTTAATGCAGATTTCGAAACCTAAATGGGGACCCTAAGTTCAAGGTCAAGGTCAAAGGGGTCAAAATATACACATGCATATGATACCAAATATGAAGGTTACATCTGAAGTGACATAGAAGTTATGCGCATTTTTCGAAACCTAAACGCAAAAGTGCGACGGAAAGATGGAAATGCAATCACTATATGCAATAAACGGACCAGAACGAAACTCAAACTTAATCTGTAAGTCGATAGGTAGACTCAGAAACCATGTAAGTATCTGAAAGTTTGTTTTTTTAATCCGGAAAATTACTTTAAAGTTAGGCCCATTACCTTGCCAAAAAATATGGACCAGAATAAAACTCGAACTTGATCTGTAATCAATGAAGGTAGACTCACTAAAACTTATGTTGGAAATACATAAGTTTTTTAGTTTTTTTTTAACAACACTTTTTAGTCTAAGAACCATGCTGGACAAAGTGTTATAGTTTTGTGGTAATTCCTTTATTTGACAATAAAATCTGACCTTGGTTTTTGACCTAGGGACCTGATTATTACCTGCCACATTCTATCTCACAATGAATGTCATTTCTGAAAAGTGATGTTAAGTAAACATCCATTCAGTACAAAGTGTTAGGGGTAGATTGACCTTATTCAATTAAAATTTAACTTGTGACCTGGCCTTTGGCCTAGGGGCCTGGTAATTGCATACTCCAGTCAGTAGAATAATGCTGCAGTGATTTATTTTGTCTAATTGGGAAAAAAACAGTACCAGCCCAATTAGAAGAAAGAATGGCACGAAAACCCCTGAAATTGGGAAAATTTGCATCGTAAAGTATTCACATAAGGAAATTTATGTATTTTATTTTTTGCTCACAAATACCTTAAAATTGATAACTTAGTTTTGCTAAGTTGTCAATATTATATTTACTTAGGTTCAAGCCATAGAGCTGCATAGAGAATACAACTTAATGTTGCATTTTATTTCTAATAAAAAAAAATGTAAACCTTAAATTGGGGATTTTGGGGAAAGCAATTGGGAAATTTGTAGTCCTTTCCCAATAGGGAAAGTGCAGTTTTCCGATACTTTATGAAGAAGGAAATAAATCGCTGAGCTAATCTCAAATATTAAAAAACAAGAGCTGTGTTTGTGAAACACAATGCCCCCTACTGCGCCGCTTTGAAGCCATTTATTTTACCTTTGACCTTGAAGGATGACCTTGACCTTTCACCACTCAAAATGTGAAGCTCCATGAGATACGCATGCATGCCAAATATGGAGTTGCTATCATCAATATTGCAAAATTTGACCTTTGACCTTGACCTTGAAGGATGACCTTGACCTTTCGCCACTCAAAATGTGCAGGTCCATGAGATATGCATGCATGCCAAATATCGAGTTGCTATCTTTAATATTGCAAAATTTGACCTTTGACCTTGACCTTGAAGGATGACCTTGACCTTTCACCACTCAAAATGTGCAGCTCCATGAGATACACATGCATGCCAAATATCAAGTTGCTATCGTCAATATTGCAAAAAAAAAAAATCTTTGACCTTGACCTTGAAGGATGACCTTGACTTTGACCTTTCACCACTCAAAATGTGCAGCTCCATGTGATACGCATGCATGCCAAATATCGAGTTGATATCTTCAATATTGCAAAATTTGACCTTTGACCTTGACCTTTTACCACTCAAAATGTGCAGCTCCATGAGATACGAATGCATGTCAAATATCGAGTTGCTATCCTCAATATTGCAAAATTTGACCTTTGACCTTGAAGGATGACCTTGACCTTCAACCACTCAAAATGAGCAGCTCAATGAGATATGCATGAATGCCAAATATCAAGTTGCTATCTTCAATATTGCAAAATTTGACCTTTGACCTTGACCTTGAAGGATGACCTTGACCTTTCATCACTCAAAATGTGCAGCTCCATGAGATACACATGCAAGCCAAATATCAAGTTACTATTTTCAATATTGCAAAATTTGACATTTGACCTTGACCTTTCACCTTGAAGGATGACCTTGACCTTTCATCACTCAAAGTGTGCAGCTCCATGAGATACACATGCATGCCAAATATCAAGTTGCTATCTTCAATATTGCAAAAGTTATGGGCAATGTTAAAGTTTTTGGACGTACGCACAGATGGACAGACTGACTGATAAACTGACTGACGAACAGACAGACTGACTGACGAACAGACAGATGGACAGTTCAAAAACTATATGCCACCCTTCAGGGTCATAAAAAAGTTATGGCGAAAGTTAAAATTTTCGGACGAACGAACAGATGCCATATATTTGACCTTGAAGGATGACCTTGACCTTTCACCTTTCAAAATGTGCAGCTCCATGGGATACACATGCATGCAAAATATCAAGTTGCTATCTTCAATATTGAAATAGTGATGGCCAATGTTAAAGTTTTCGGACGGACGGACAGAGGCCATATATTCGACATTTGACCTTGAAGGATGACATTGACCTTCACCTTTCACTACTCAAAATGTTAAGCTCCATGAGATACACATGCATGCAAAATATCAAGTTGCTATCTTCAATATTGAAAAAGTAATGGTCAATGTTAAAGTTTTCGGACGGACAGACGCCATATATTTGACCTTTGACCTTGAAGGATGACCTTGACCTACACCTTTCACCACTCAAAATGTTCATTAAGTCTCATTTTTTTCAGTTGTGCGAAGCTATTAAAAAATTTCTACTTTTCACCTTGAATTGTGTTCTTGACCTTGAACCAAAAGGCCAGGGTTGTGTGTATTACAATGAAACCTATCATTCTTATAAATTCTGCTAATTCATTCAGATTTTAATTAGGGATGGCATCGAATACCTATAGCGGTATTCGAATATTCGCAAATCCATTCAATCGAATATTCGAATATTCGCATAAAACGGCTGGTTGGATATAACTTCTTTTACTCAGTTTAGTATCCAGTTGGGATATTTAATATAAATTGACACAGAAATACAATTGAATATACAATTGTTGTGTTGAGAAATAGAAAGAAAATGTAGCTTAATTGTAAAAACAAACTTTTGTAAAGCCTATTTAAGCGAAATATATCAGAAAAGAGTGAAACTTGTTGTGTGTTAACTTCAATTGCTTTGTAAGTTATATCTGTATGCTGAATACGAGGCTGTTTGTTTACGTTGCTATCAAATAATTGTATCGCTGTCGGCTCATACTATGACCGATACTGTAATCGGGCACAAATAGAAGAGAAAATTTCATGTTATATCATTTTATTTTTATTTGAAATTTGAAAGTAACGATTGCGTGTACATTTTTATAAAGAAACATATCATAAGGCATGCAAAGTACACCAAATATTCAAGAGCAAATATAAGGAAAAACATCATGTCATAGAATTTTATTTTGCTTTATAACGTACTTTAATGCCAAAGCGACACACTTTTGTCATTTTTCGCGCTGAACCAATGATCCACTTTCTTTGCAAAATTAACAAGCACAATACTAACTCAAAGTCGTATTTTTCCAAACGAGAATAATGTCATATGTCGTTGCCTAGCCGACCGTTGCCGGTTAGAAACCAAGAAGCCCGTCGTAGGTTACGTAAAGCGAGCCTCGATTTAGCACGGCACGTGCCAAATTTCATATAAACAGAGAAGAAAATCGTCAATGGGTAATTCTGGAATAATTATGGGCGGAGCTTATACACTGAAAGCACTGCGCTGTAACTAAATAAAACCAAAACATGCCGATACATTTTCCACCAGCGTAATAATCCGGTATTTTATGAATGAAAGTCGGAGATCTGATCGACAGATCAGCTGAAATATAAATTATGCGCAAAGTGAGTAATTCACTCATTTTAATGGCTGTTTATACTGTGATCACAGAAACTTAATTATTATTCGCCATTCAAATGAAGCCGTTAATTGGCACCCCATTGACAAACAACAGTTCGGGGCCTTTCTTAGAGTGTGTATATTGCATTGCGCAATCAACGCTGATACGGGCCGTGTTATCAGTTTGACCAGGTATGTGTATTAACGTACTAATACACATACCTGGTTTGACACGGAGAACGTCACATCAGACAGGTCATTACATATTAAGGCAATTACGTTTGGAAAAAAAATGCGAATATGCGAATATCAATTCTGTTATTCGAATACTGACCATTCAATCGAATATTCGAATAATTTTGCCATCCCTAATTTTAATCCATGCTGGACATGCCGGTAGTTATGCTCCAGACAAAGAGTTTCGTTATATCAGACAATGGATCTTAAATTGTGATATTGAGGTTGGACCAAGGCCATGGATCTTGCGTGCAAACACATCATGCTTGCACCTGTAACTTGATGACTTGAAAATCCTTCAATGTTGGACCAATGTATGCTCTGGACAGTGTGATGAAGATGAATTTCTTGTACTTCACTTTCAATTGTGGCATTGAAATCAGACTTAGTAGCCTGGTGCTTATGCATGGAAACATGCTCTTTTACTCCTACACCACTTATATAGTAGACGGTCTATCTACACACACTGGTTATGTTACCTGGGAGCTGTAAGGAGACCCTGTAAAAGCAGGGAGGCGTGGCAGACACACTGACTCCTGGCAGAGGCCAACATCTCACTCATGGGAGGCACACTGGCTCTCTGAAATATACAGTACTTCAGTTAACATTGACTGTCAAGTGTGAAAACTAGATAGAGTGGAACCAATATTCAAGGAAACTACCACTTCACCATTTTTACATAACGGTTGTCTAAAAACATCTAATGTTACGTAAATACATTAACCATACTGTACACTATTTACATACCAAACATAAGTCTCGTAAGGTTCAACAAAATAAACAAAACAAAAGGACAAAAGGCGCTCTCCGCATATTAAATGAGCTTAACTGATCTGAGCTGGTTTTCTCAAATTATAGCCATAAGGAAAACTGCCAACCTACCCTAGTTCTTTTTTAACAGAACAGATTTTTCTAACTCTACCCAGAAATCATAAGAAGACAAGTTCAAACCCAATTTTATTAATATTAGAAAACTTCTGTGCACCCTGGCAAAAAACCTGTTTAAATAAATGACAAAAAGTTATTTTGAAGTCAACCAACACATCATGAGAACAAATATTCTGAGCAATTTTCATTTTAATTAATACAAAGTTCACTATAGCCATATATGGAAAACTGCCCCACACACTGGCGGCAATGTTTTCAATGGACTGGAATCATTTTTGAACCATTGCCACAATATAATTAGAACAAATGATGTAAGCAATTTTCACGATGATTGGGCAAAATATTTACTCCTAGTGTGTTTGAAAGGTTGATTATAGCAATCTTTAGAAAACTGTCCAGCCCTCTGGTTGCCGGGCTTTTAATAAGACCACCCAATTTCACACTTAACTGAGATGGTTTATGAAGAAATGTTCTGATCAAGTCTTATGAAGTGCAAACAATGTCATTTCAATGTCATTTCAAGTGTATTCACAAGGTTTCACTAAAGCCATTTTAGAGAAACTGCTACCTCCCCCCCAGTGCCACGTTTTTCAACAGACCAGAACCATTTTGAAACTCAGGCAAGACCTCATAGTCATTAGAACAAATATTGTTAGCAAGATTTATGTTGATTGAGCAACTATGAGCAACATCATTAAAACAAGAGGGCCAAGATGGCCCTGGTTCGCTCACCTGAGAGGAGTCCGTTCATTCAATCTTTACCTAATGTCAAACATGACCTAGATATTGACCAGACAAACATCCTGGTCAAGTTTCATCATTATTGAACCAAAACTCTGGCGTAGGGAGTGTTTTTGTTTTTGTAAGATTTGAAATGGTGACCTATATTTTGAGTTGACCCACCAAACATCAAACTTTGCTTACAAGGATTTTGTATAATATAATGAAAATTTGGACAATCTAAGGGCAATAATTATGGCATTAATTATGTGATTTTGCTCATCATCAAACTTGACTGAGATCTTTCAGCAACTTTGATAAAGAATGCTTGAGAAATTTGAATGCTAGAGTGTTTACAAACCAAATGTGGACGGACAGACAGCGGACAAAGACCAATTATAAAACCTCACCTGAGCAATCAGGTGAGCTAAAAAGTAGTGTTTGACCGATCTGAGCCATTTTCCAACTTGTCCAAGAAATCAATAAAACCAATGTATTGACTTAGTTTCACGATGATTAGGCAAAAAATGTGACTTCTATAGTGTTCGATCACAAGGTTTCTCTCTATATAGTCACATAAGGAAAACTGCCCCACCCCCCCTGGCAGCCATGTTTATTGACCCATCGGGACGATTTGCAAACTCATCTGAGATATACATTAAAAAAAATCTATTCACCAAGTTTCATGATGATTAGGCAAAAAATGTGACTTCTAGAGTGTTCACAAGCTTTTTTTTACTATATAAATATAAAAAAACTGCCCCCCCCCCCCGGCAGCCATGTTATTCCACTGACCGAAACCATTTTCCAACTCAACTCTCGTATCAAGGAAACAAATGTTCTGACCAAATTTCATGAAAATTGGGCAAAAAATGTGACTTCTAGTGTTCACATGTTTTCAATATATTCATATAGAGAAAAATGCCCCGCCCACTGGCGGCCATGTTTTTTCACCGATCTGGACAATTTTCGAACTCGTCCGACATATCAATAAAACCAATGTTTTGATTAACTTTCATGATGATTGGGCCAAAATTGTGACTTCTAGAGTGTTTACAGGGTTTCTCTATAGCCATATAAGGAAAACTGCCCCGCCCACTGGCGGCCATGTTTTTCAATGGACCGGAACCACTTTTGAACTAAACCAACATATCATTAAGACAAACATTTTGACAAAGTTACATGTAGATTGGGATTGAAATGTGACTTCTACAGTGTTTACAAGTTTTTTCTTTTTTTTGACCTAGTGACCTAGTTTTTGACCCGGCACGACCCAGTTTCGAACTCGACCGAGATTTTATTGGGACGAAGCTTCTGACCAAGTTTCATGAAGATCGGACAATAAATGTGGCCTCTAGAGTGTTAACGAACAAATGTTAACAGACGGACATACGACGGACAAAGACCGGTCACAAAAGCTCACCTGAGCAATCAGGTGAGCTTAAAAAAATGTTCGGAGAAAGTTTCATGTTGATTGGGCAAACAAATGTGACTTCTTTAGTGTTCACAAGGTTTCACTACAAGCATACATGAAAAACTGGCCTGCCAACTAGTGGAAATGTTTTTTCAACGGACTGCAAAAATTTTTGATCTCGATAATTAGGCAACAAATATTATCTTACAAGCTTTTTCTTTAAATTGACCAAGTTTTTGCTCAAGGTAAACTTGTTTCAACGTCAGCTGAAATATTACTGAGAAAAATTTTCTGACTTAGTTTCACAAAGATTGGGCAATAAATCTGGCCTCCAGAGTGTTCATTGAGAAGATGAAAAAGACAAACAATTCACGAAACATTACAAATGACAGACAAAATGTGGTCATTAAAGCTAACAATGAGAGCATACTTTAGGAAAATAAAATATATACAAGAGTTCCGCGGTCGGAGATGACCGCATTGAAGCCGGATTTTTGATTTAAATGACAGGAAAGTACCTTTCGTGTTTTTGTCAATGCAATACTTAAATTACTGAAATATTAGGTCTCTTCAACCTTGTCTTGTAGTGGACTGAAAGCTACCCCAACAAAGTGAAACAGCAAAAATTATAATATTTTAGAGCCCTTTCACATTTGAAGTTGCCGCAACTGTGAACCTCAATTGAATGTCCTTGAAATTACCAGTGGTAAGCATACCAAAGTTAAATCATGAAAAAAATATTCACATTTAAGGTCACTGTCAATTGAAAGACTTTAAAATGACCAGTTGTTCTCTTGACCAGTGGTCATCTGTTAGTCATGGCAAAGTCCATGTCCAAGCATACGAAAGTTAAAACAACTTTTAATTTTTAACATTCAAGGTCACAGTGACCTTGACCTTCAATGACCTTAAAATGACCAATTGTCATCTACTAGTGCTGGCCTACCTTCATGTCCAGTTTGAAGACTGTAAGTCCAAGCATAAGAAAGTTATACCATGAAATAAGAATTTTAACATTTTTACATTCAAGGTCACGGTGACCTTGACCTTAAAATGACCAGTGGTCATCTACTAGTTCTGGCCAACCTTCATATCAAGTTTGAAGACTCTAGGTCTAAGCATACCAAAGTATTAACAACTTTAACATATTTACATCCAAGGTCACAGTGACCTCGACCTTCAAATGAATGACCTTGAAATGACCAGTGGTCATCTAAGTGTGCTTGCAAACCTTTACGTCAAGTTTGAGATTCTAGGTCCAAGCATACCAAAGTTACAACAATTTTAACATTTTAACATTTAAGTTCACAGTGACCTTGACCTTCAAATGAATGACATTGAAATGAATGACCTTGAAATGACCAGTGGTCATCTAAGTGTGCTTGCAAACCTTTACGTCAAGTTTGAGATTCTAGGTCCAAGCATACCAAAGTTATAACAATTTTAACATTTTAACATTGAAGGTCACAGTGACCTTGACCTTCAAATGAATGACATTGAAATGAGCAGTGGTGATCTTCTAGTACTGGCCAACCTTTATGTCAAGTTTGAAGACTCTAGGTACAAGCATACCAAAGTTATAACATGGAATAAGAACTTTAACATTTTTACCTACCAAAGTTATAAGAACTTTAACATTTTTACATTCAAGGTCACAGTGACCTTGACCTTAGAATGAATGACCTTGAAATGACCAGTGGTCATCTAAGTGTGCTTGCAAACCTTCATGTCAAGTTTGAAGACTCTATGTCCAAGCATACCAAAGTTATAACAATTTTAACATTTTAACATTTAAGGTCACAGTGACCTTGACCTTCAAATGAATGACATTGAAATGACCAGTGGTCATCTTCTAGTACTGGCCAATCTTTATTTCAAGTTTGAAGACTCTAGGTACAAGCATACCAAAGTTATAACATGAAATAAGAACTTTAACATTTTTACATTCAAGGTCACAGTGACCTTGACCTTCAAATGAATGACCTTGAAATGTCCAGTGGTTACTTACTAGTTCTGGCCAACCTTCATGTCAAGTTTCAAGACTCTAGGTCCAAGCATACCAAAGTTATAACAACTTTAACATTTTTACATTCAAGGTCACAGTGACCTTGACCTTCAAATGAATGACCTTGAAATGTCCAGTGGTTACTTACTAGTTCTGGCCAACCTTCATGTCAAGTTTCAAGACTCTAGGTCCAAGCATACCAAAGTTATAACAACTTTAACATTTTTATATTGAAGGTCACAGTGACCTTCACCTTCAAATGAATGACCTTGAAATGACCAGTGGTCATCTGTTAATCCTGGCCAACCTTCATGTCAAGTTTGAAGACTCTAGGTCCAAGCATACCAAAGTTATACCATGAAATAAGAACTTTAACATTTTTACATTCAAGGTCACAGTGACCTTGACCTTCAAATGAATGACCTTGAAATGACCAGTGGTTACTAACTAGTTATGGCCAACCTTCATGTCAAGTTTCAAGACTCTAGGTCCAAGCATACCAAAGTTATAAGAACTTTAACATTTTTTATATTGAAGGTCACAGTGACCTTGACCTTCAAATGAATGACCTTGAAATGACCAGTGGTCATCTGTTAATCCTGGCCAACCTTCATGTCAAGTTTGAAGACTCTAGGTCCAAGCATACCAAAGTTATACCATGAAATAAGAACTTTAACATTTTCGAGCACGCCGCCACCCCGCCCGCCCGCCCGCCCCCCCCGCCCGCCCGACAACATCAATCTATAAGCCGAGATTTTTTCGAAAAAAATCCGGCTAAAAACCTCAACTTTTAGAAAATTGTCACTTAAATGTCAGGAATTTTTACACTTGTGATTTTAATGTTTATGTCCACGTATGAAATGTTAACAAGATTTTGTCCCAACCACTGCTATTAACCACATCAATGGACAATGCCACCTGTGTGTTGCACTGACCTTTGGTGCTAGCCGTTCCTCCCCAGCCACTCTCTCATAGCAGTCAAGGAGGTAGGTGAACATCTGAGCCTCCTTGCAGTGTCCAGGCTGCACACGACTGGACACCTCCCGCCTCGGCTGATCTGGACTCAGCACCATTGGACTGGAGCTGCACATACAACAGCTCTCAGCACTCAATGTTACAAAGATACACTGAGGTGTGAGACTGGGACAATTCAGCATTTAACATTTGCAAACTGCAAACAACTTCGCACACTGTCCCAAGCACCCACTTTCCACTAAAATTATGCAGTAAGCAAAATCAAGCACTCTAATTTTTTTTTTTAATAATGAAATGCTGCTTTTAATGTATGTCCCAATTGAAGCCTTATTGGTATGGCTTTATTGGCCCATGAGTCAAAGTCAAAAAGTAGTTCAATGTCAAGGTCAAAATAAGGTCATGCGATGGGTGTGTGTTGAGAGTGATGAGAGATAACATCCATGAAAGCATGAAAGCTTTGAAGCAACCAGTATTGATGTTAGACAAAATGAACCATTTTGGGTTAACCAAGAATACAAACTTTGTCTAGAAGTAGTTCAACGTCAAGATTAGGTAATGTGATGTGGGTGTGTTGATAGAGGTCAAAGACATCATCCATTCAAGAATCAAAGCTTTTAAGAAAGCTTATTTATGTTAGACAAAACGCGTCATTTTGGTTAAGGCAAACATTTGGACCATCTGAATTAGTTCAAAATGTCCAAAATAAGGTCAATGTCAAGGTCATAATAAGATTAGGTGATGTTGGTGTATTGACTGTGTTTAAAGAAATCATCCAAGTATCAAATATTATTAGGAAGCATTATTGATGTTATCTGATATATTTAATTTCATATAAACTTAGCACAGAAGATCTTATGAACTAACAAACCAACATAAAAACGTAAAGGCCAACTATACTCCATCGGCTTATATACATGATGGAGGCATAAACATTTATACTACAACAATTGGAGTTTCAAATTCTACGTGCAATAGGAAATATCTTTTGCAACATTCAACATTCTATACTTTATTTTACCTCAGTGGACTTGCCCCATACTGTTTGATGGGAGACACATCAGGGGTGAGCGCTTTAAGGTCCAGAACTGGGTTCTTCTGTGAGTCCCGTATCTTCAGCAGCACCTCCATCACTGTCTGATTGATCAACTCCTTCTTGTCTGCACCCTCTGTAACAGCACATAAACTCTACATGGCGGTCAAATGTGAGCTGTAACAGCACGCAAACTCTACATGTCGGTCAAATGTGAGCTGCAACAGCACGCAAACTCTACATGGCGGTCAAATGTGAGCTGTAACAGCACGCAAACTCTACATGTCGGTCAAATGTGAGCATCGTGGAATTAAATTAAACATGGCCTATATAATTTCCATCTCACCCTCTGTAACAGCACGCAAACTCTACATGTTGGTTAATTGTGAGCATGATGGAATTAAATTAAACATGGGCGATAAAATTTCCATCTTTTTAAAGAAAATTTATGTCAAAACATAGTCTGTACATATTTTTCAAAAAAACACAACACCATGATGTTTGATGTGTAAAAATGTAAGCCTTAGCTTTAGTTATAAGTTTGAACTAGAAATATTGTTCAGATAAAGGGGTTGGCATGAGTATTACTTTGTAGCAGATCAATGTTTTGAGAAGATGCATGCACAAAAATCCTAGCAATATAAGACTTGGGACAACTTATTAAAACTTTCATCATCAACAGTGTCCTGTAAGGGGCCTATGCACGTCTTGGTAAATTGAAAATTAAAAAAATTGTTTAAGATTCGCAAATTTTCGTTGAAGTAATACTGAACATTTACCATGCTCTAAAATATCCATTATATGCATCTTTTGACGATTGAAAAACCTAAAAAATTATAAAGCGTTGCAACGGGAAACAATTGAATAATTTGAAAAGTTCTGTTGTTGTCGTTATATTTTGTGATACTTCAAGGATTGCTTATATAAAGTAGAAAATACATCACTCATTGTATGAGCACGGATATGAGTATGTATGAGTGGTCTAAGCGATAGACTTTTACTCCAGTGGTCAGTGGTTCAAGCCCAGTTGAGGGTTACTTTATTTTCTTTCTTTAACTTTATTCTAGTTTTTTACTGGAGCTTTTTAGATCAAATGTTTACATTTATCAATATAAAGCCTTTAATGCAAACTTCAATACACTGGTTTGCCTACCCAATTATTTGAAAATGACATGCTGCAGACAAGTAGTTGTGATACATAACAAATCAAGTAGTTATGGTTATTATGAATAATTAAGTTTATAACCTGTACACATAAATACAACTGTATTTTCAACTTCACCTGAATGCTAGAGATGTAATATGGCATACATGTATGATAAGCATAATAATGTCTCCTGATTATGATCTTGTCAGTAAAGTTATTTTTAAGAAACTTTCATATTCAACAGTATACCAATGACAAATTTAGATTAATTCCATCCATTTGACCTTGACCTTGTACCTGGTTCGTATGGATGTTCCACCTCCTCATTAGGGATATAAAACTGTACCAAATTATTTATTATTATGAATATTCCTCTTTTCTTTTAAGAAAAGATTCTTAACAAATTGGATATTTGACCGTCATATCTAGCCTTGACATTGGAGCAAAATAAATGGCTAAATTTGTTTGCAAAAAAAATATTTTCATGTCGGACATAGACAGATATTCATTTCTAATTTTGACCTTGGAGCTTGACGTAGAGACTAGGTATTTGCATGTGACAAACCATCACAAAATTATCTTTTATGCCAAGATAAGTATTTGAAAACATGACTATACACAAGACCATGAACTAGGGTTTATGCGCACAATATTTAATCCCATCACTATTCAGGCATTTGAAAATCCATAAATCTTCAGGCAAAAGTACCACCACCTGCCCAACAGGGCAGTTCTTATCTGCCCTAGCATCTTTTTCTAAAAACAAACTGCCTGTATAGTAGGAGCAAACTAGAATTAGCCACTAAAGCAGCTAAGAATACCACCCAATGCCACATGTCATAATATGTAGCATTATGTTACAGAATATGTAAGTTAAAATGAGCATAACTTTTGCAATTCTAAATGTACGTTTATACTTTTTCAGATGAAAAACAGGGAAATCGCATCAATTTTACAACCACCTAGAAACTGCAGACCTAAATATTTGTCAAAGCATTTCAAACCAGAATAATAAGACCAAACCGCTATTCCACATTCGACTACAAAATAAACACTTAAAAAGACTCCCCTAATAAATCAGGCACTCCATGGCAACATCAATATGCAACATACAACATACTACTTTGAGATAGAAAGCTGGTTTGCAGTATAAACAAACTTGTGAAAATTCAAATAAATCAAGTGTTTATTTCAATCCTTTATTTGATGATGGTGATGATAAAGATGATGATGATGGTAGTGTTTATGATGTTGATGTTGACGACGACTACAATAATGATGGTTACAATAAATATTATAATTTTTACAAGAGCTGTCAGAAGACAGCGCGCTCGACTTTTCGAGTGCTTGACAGTATAACTTAAGCCATCATGGGGAAATTGTTCATATTCAATAATGTCAAGGTAATATAGTCATATTCTAACTGGAAGAGGACCATAATTGAGACATATTGATCGCTTATGTTTTAAAGAAGTGGTACATTATAGACAATTCTGAGTTCAGGTATATTTTCCACAATCTATTGAATATTTGTAAAGACATAAAACAAACTAATAAGATTATATTTCAAGTTTTATAGCAATAGCATGGGTTAGATGGTTGGACAGTGTTAAAATAATAAAAATAAATATTTGTGTTTTTTTACCATGTTTAAAAAAATTTCTTTTTGTGTGTGGGGGTGGTGAGGGGGAATAATGTGGGGGTGTGATCATTCATTAGATGATATTTCAAAAATAAGAAAAAAAAGGAGACATTTATTTATTATTTTTTTTTGGTGGGGGCGATTCTGGGGTGGGGCGTGGGGGGTGGTTTGGGTGGAGTCCATTGTGGTATGTCAAGTAAGTGTTGTGTTGCCAAAGTATGAATCAAATCTGATCCTAAATAAAGAAGTTATGGCAATTTAAGCAAAATTGATTTATTTGACCTTGAGATTCAAGGTCATTCAAAGGTAAATTTCAAATTCAACTTGCCAGGTACAGTGCCCTCATGATAGTAAGAAAGTATTTGAAGTTTGAAAGCAATAGCCTTGATACTTTAGAAGTAAAGTGCATCTAAACACAAAATTTAACAAAATATTCAAAGTTACTAAGTCAAAAAAGGGCCATAATTCTGTCAAAATGCAAATCAGAGTTATGCAACTTGTCCTGTGCAGTCCCCTTGTGATAGTTAGCAAGTGTTCCAAGTCTGAAAGCAAAAGCTATGATACTTTAGGAGTAAAATGGACCAAAACACATAACTTAACCAAATTTTAAATTTTTTAAGTATAAAAGGGGCCATAATTCTGTCAAAATGCCAGTCAGAGTTACATAACTTTGCCAAAACAGTCCCCTTATGATAGTTAGTTAGTGTTGCAAGTATGAAAGCAATAGCTTTGATACTTAAGAAATAAAGTGGACCTAAACACAAAACTTAACAAAATGTTCTTTTTTCTAAACTTAACAAAATGTTCTATTTTCTAAGTATAAAAAGGGAGCATAACTCTAAAAATAATGCTGACAGAGTTATGCACCTTGACCTACACAATTGTCTTGTTGTCATAAAGAAGCATTCCAAGTTTAAGTTAATTATCTTTGATAGCGTTAAAGTTATTTGACTTAATAAAAAACTTTAACCAACGCGGACACCGACACCGACACTGGGGCGAGTAGTATAGCTCTCATTTTTCTTCAAAAAGTCCAGCTAATAATTATTACAACAGAATTAAACCAGAGCTGTTGGAGGACAACACGCTTTCTTGTTGTCCTTTTTTTTTAAATCCAAACTTCCTGTACAGTAGATCACTTATTTCAGCTTTCAAGTAATTAAATATGTTTCTTATTTGCAAAATTAACTATAAGGCACATTAACCTTTTGAGTGTAAAACATGTGTCCCTATTATTAACAATGAAATTTACTGAAGACATCACCCTGGTGTGCCCCTGTTTTTAGAAACAGTGACCTTGACCTTATGGATTTTACATGAGGTTTTGATATTATTTATTTATATATTATGTTTAATTAAAAAAGCTTAATTCATTCTTCAGTTATGTTTCTACTTAACATGATCTTGACCCAATCCTCCTCATATACAATCTCAAACTAGATCTGGATAAAAGAAGTTACTGTTTTACATTTAATTACAATTACTCAATTTGATAATGAGAAATTAAGTGGAAACCATTTTGCTATTTTTAGTACAATTTTGTTACTACAGAAAGACACTTATCTATGGAGATTCCGGTATATTAAATTGCAGTTAATTTTGTTACTCGAACAATATAATCTGCTAAAAGTAAAACTTAGTTAATAAATATGCATTTGTATTTTTTTTAATGGGATGAAAATTGCAAATGCACGTAAACTCAATACTGTAAAGTACAAACCTTACAAATCAGAATGTTAAGCATTGAAACATGAAGGAGAATTGCTTAACTTTGTGCTAACCAACAGATGGAGTATTAAAATAATTTGCAAAAGCAAAATAATTTCTTCAGTCATCTAGACTTTTACCACACCCCTTCATGCTAAATTGAAGCAAGGTATTTCAGTTCGAAATATTATCAAAAGTGTAAAAAAAATATATTGTGTTTTTGAACAAAATCCATTTATTCGGTAAGTAAGGATGACCTTGATCCCATCCACCCCATATGCAATCCCAAATGAAGCTTGTCTTCTTTATTAGATGTTATTATATAACATTTAAAATTAATGTGCAACAAATGAAATACCAGTATTTGATATGTCACCATAAATCTTGAATGATAACCATGCACATGTATTTCACTACTTGTGCTAGTGTTCAATCTGAGTACAGGACAGCACGTACCTGGTTGTAGTGCGTGCTGCAGCTCTGCTAGATGTATGGTGGGAGGGCAGGGCTCTGTGTAGGAAACCTGGAACACCCGACAGATGGAACTGATCAGCTGATCCTCACTGGCCTCACACCCTATACTGGTATCCTGTACAAAAACAACATCACACCTTATACTGGCATCCTGTACAACAACAACGTCACACCCTATACTGGTATCCTGTACAAAAACAACATTACACCTTATAGTGGCATCCTGTACAATAACAACATGACACCCTATACTGGTATCCTGTACAAAATCAACATCACACCTTATACTGGCATCCTGTATAAAAACATCACACCTTACACTGGCATCCTGTATAAAAAAAACATCACACCTTATACTGGCATCCTGTACAACAACAACAACATCAAACCCTTAACTGGCATCCTGTACAACAACAACATCACACCCTATACTAGCATCCTGTACAACACCAACATCAAACCCTATACTGGCATCCTGTACAACAACAACAACATGAAACCCTATACTGGCATCCTGTACAACACTAACATCAAACCCTATACTTGCATCCTGTACAACAACAACATCAAACCCTATTCTGGCATCCTGTACAACACCAACATCAAAACCTATACTGGCATCCTGTACTACAACAACAACAACATCAAACCCTATACTGGCATCCTGTACAACACCAAACATCAAACCCAATACTGGCATCCTGTACAATAACAACAACATCAAACCCTATACTGGCATCCTGTACAACACCCAACATCAAACCCTATACTGGCATCCTGTACAACAACAACAATATCAAATCCTATACTGGCATCCTGTACAACACCAACATCTAACCATATACTGGCATCCTGTACAACAACAACACCATCAAACACTATACTGGTATCCTGTACAACACCAACATCAAACCCTATACTGGCATCCTGTACAACAACATCAAACCCTATACTGGCATCCTGTACAACAACAACAACATCAAACCCTATGCTGGCATCCTGTACAACACCAACATCAAACCCTATACTGGCATCCTGTACAACAACATCAAACCCTATACTGGCATCCTGTACAACAACATCAAACCCTATACTGGCATCCTGTACAACAACAACAACATCAAACCATATGCTGGCATCCTGTACAACACCAACATCAAACCCTATACTGGCATCCTGTACAACAACATCAAACCCTATACTGGCATCCTGTACAACAATAACAACATCAAACCCTATACTGGTATCCTGTACAACACCAACATCAAACCCTATACTGGCATCCTGTACAACAACATCAAACCCTATACTGGCATCCTGTACAACAACAACAACATCAAACCCTATGCTGGCATCCTGTACAACACCAACATCAAACCCTATACTGGCATCCTGTACAACAACATCAAACCCTATACTGGCATCCTGTACAACACCAACATCAAACCCTATACTGGCATCCTGTACAACACCCAACATCAAACCCTATACTGGCATCCTGTACAACAATAACAACATCAAACCCTATACTGGCATCCTGTACAACAATAACATCAAACCCTATACTGGCATCCTGTACAACACCAACATCAAACCCTATACTGGCATCCTGTACTACAACAACAACAACATCAAACCTTATACTGGCATCCTGTACAACACCAAACATCAAACCCTATACTGGCATCCTGTACTACAACAACAACAACATCAAACCCTATACTGGCATTCTGTACAACAACAACATCAAACCCTATACTGGCATCCTGTACAACACTAACATCAAACCCTATACTGTCATCCTGTACAACAACAACAAACCCTATACTGGCATCCTGTACAACACCAACATCAAACCCTTTACTGGCATCATGTACAACAACAACAACATCAGACCCTATACTGGCATCCTGTACAACAACAACAACATCAAACCCTATACTGGCATCCTGTACAACACCAACATCAAACCCTATACTGGCATCCTGTACAACAACAACAACATCAAACCCTATACTGGCATCCTGTACAACAACATCAAACCCTATACTGGCATTCTGTACAACAACAACATCAAACCCTATACTGGCATCCTGTACAACACCAACATCAAACCCTATACTGTCATCCTGTACAACAACATCAAACCCTATACTGGCATCCAGGGGACCGTTTCAATAAGCTCTCGTAAGTATGTTACCACTCGTAAACCAGTTGCGATTATCGCAACTTGCCATTTTGCGTTTCAATAAACTTTCGCAACTTACGATATCGTATTATTCTCTCGTAAGTCTACGAGATGTAAGTAGCAGTCGTAGTTACGTCGAAACCAAAATGGACGCCGCGTATGTTGTGCATATAGACGCCGAATAAGAAGCTTTTGGCTCCGTCTTTTTTATCGACGACAATACAGAGGAAGTAAACATGTTGGTTTTTATCCCTTGATTACTTTCTGCAAAATATTTAACGTTGGAATCAATATGTCAGTTACTGCCCTTTGTTTATATTCGATAAGGATAAATAAATCAAAATCATACGTGAAAACCCTATGAGTTTATTATGTGTGTGATTCAATTATATTGTTCAACAGCAGTTGAAGTATATGCGCTTTCCGCCGCTCGAATTATTGTGCAATGATTAATTTTGCTGTAAGCTTTTATCTCCATTGCAATTTGCATGTGATTTCAGAAGTTTTTTTGTTCTGATAAGTACTCAATGGAGCCTTGTTTTTTATTGGTTAATGTTTGTTATCAACGCTATACAACTCGTTACAATCTATTCCTTTTCTTTGTATTATGTTTATTTAATATTCTGTCAGAACGATACATGTATTGCTAAATTATGTTGGATTGTAAAATGTGCCCAGTTAGGCAACTGTTAGCCTACATGTGTATCAAACCTACAACCACAAAACACCAAAGTGATGATCATCATGAAATAACAATTCATATACTGAGTTATCAAAATATCTTGTTGTTCTTGAACACACATACACAACAGTAACATATTATAGTATTTTCATTACATTAGAAGTATTATTCACTTTTTCATATTGTACTACACCAACAGGTACTCATCACTGACATCAGTTAAGGATTTTTGGCCAAAGGAAACATCTATTCCAAGCTGGCAGATCTTCATGGAATCAGCAGATCATCTTTCGTTATTTGACATGCCTTCACGAGTTCAATCAGCAAACATATGATCGGTAAATGTTTTTATTTCTATAATCAATTACTCAATCATGATTTTAAACTGCTGTAGAAAAAATGTTATTTATTTAAATACATCATGTCTTACATATAGGATCTGACACGAGTTGCCATATCATACCATATGTTATTAAATGAGTTAAGGAATTTTGTAAGTAAGCAAGCCTTTGGCGAGCTTACTGATAAATTTCCTAGACGAGTTTAATAAAATATGGTACATGTATGATATGACGAGTGTGAGATCTTTTTTATCACATGCTTTTAAATGAGCAAATTAAATAAATATTTACGCAAACATAATGATAAATCCCAAATGTTGTTTACATTTCGTGGCATCATTTGACGTTGCAACGACATTTCGGTGAAATAACAAAATGCGATTGGTCAATAAACGAAAACTAAGCCAATGAAAACGCTTAAAAAGTATATTACACATGTGTAACAGGGTATAGCATGTGATAAAATCTTATATAGATATTGGGTCAAATAATTTAAGTTAACATTAATTTTCATTTTACAGGGATGGTACAATCATAATTTATTTACTTTTCATCTTTTTTTATTCCTCATTTGTTTTTTTTATTTGATACATAAACTATATGTGAATAAAAATCAATAGATGATAAAAACTTGAGCACAGTAAATAAATGAAAATTTAAACATAGTTAATCAAATCATGTATATAAATGCTTTATCATGTACTGTTAATTTTAAACACATGATACATTCCATAGGTTTCCAGTCCGTGTACAACAACAAACTTGCATGAAGGTTGGATTCTGCCACAAGGCCTGGGAGCAGTGGATGGGACTCGCATACCCATAATACTGAATACGTTATATTACACACATGCAGTTGAACACAGCAGGAACTCTTGAAGAAAAAAATGTGTATTTTTTTATTTGAACTTAAATGTAAAAAAATATATTTAATTTTAGCTCGACTATACCTTGAATGATAAGCTGTGTATAAAATCATGGTAAACATGCAACATCCTTACATCACTGTTTCTATTACATATTTTCATTAAAAGCACTTATGTATTCAGGGTCATTATGTCATTGTGAGGTCACAGACCAAGTTGCTTATCTCTGACCTGCATTTAGCTTAATAATGCCCCTTTTGTACTTAAAATGTTCCACTTAAATTGTGTGTACAGCTACTCCATATCCCTATATTTTCCACAGGTATTGAAATAATCCTTCACATATGTAGTCAGATTTTTTTTTAATCATATAAATAATATTTCTTTGGGTCATTGTTATAACCACTACAAATATTTACTGTTGTTGCGAATAAAGTTGTTAAAACTGTTTAAACTGGATGTTGTGTTAGTGAATCTTTAAGAGAAGAAGCTTCTTGAATAATGTCACTTTAGCTTCTTACTTCACAATCATTTTGTTCAACATGTAATTAAATACACTTTAAATTATAAAGTGGATTGCAATACAGGAACGCAGAAGAAGCGCTTACACTTGTACTTAAAAAGAATGATGTTTGAAGTTGTCAGCATTTTCATGGTGAACATTTTGATTGTTTGGCCCCAATGGAAAAAATACTTTGTTACTAATTTAAATTTTAGCAAACACCTAATAATGCTTTAAAGAATGAGTTATTTTGTTTCTAAAGTAAAAATATGTCCTAACCTAGAAAAGATACACTTTAAACATTTTATAAATTAAAAAGATGTACTAAAAACTCCACTGTCTAAGAAAAAGTGGATTATTTATAAAGAAAAAGAAAAATACACTTCCGAATTTAAAGAACATGAAAAAAGCTTCATCTGATTCTAATTAATTAATGCAATAAAGTGTACTCTTTAGAAAATGCAGACGATTTGCTTAAACAAGTGCAGATAAAATGCAATTTGTTAATGTGCATTTTGGTAAAAAGCACATTTCATTTTCAGAAGGGTTACTGCTGATGCAGATATTAGAAACAATGATATGACACAATTTGAGATTCCAGTATTTCTTCATTATTCTAGGAACACACTGTTATGTGAAGTTGGAAAAAGACATCAATTTGGGAATAAACAGTGTTTTTTTAACACTGCAGTACATGCAGTTTAACCTGTTATTAATTTGTACAAAATATAAGAAAAATAGACACTATTGCATATATAATTCGAAGAAGAGGGGGTATATTGCTTTGCTCATGTCGGTCTTTCGGTCCGTCCACCAGGTGGTTTCCGGATGATAACTCAAGAACGCTTGGGCCTAGGATCATGAAACTTCATAGGTACATTGATCATGACTCGCAGATGACCCCTATTGATTTTGAGGTCACTAGGTCAAAGGTCAAGGTCACGGTGACCCGAAATAGTAAAATGGTTTCCGGATGATAACTCAAGAAAGCTTATGCCTAGGATCATAAAACTTCATAGGTACATTGATCATGACTCGCAGTTGACCCCTATTGATTTTCAGGTCACTATATCAAAGGTCAAGGTCACGGTGACCTGAAATAGTAAAATGGTTTCTGGATGATAACTCAAGAACGCTAATGGCTACGATCATAAAACTTCACAGGTACATTGATCATGACTCGCAGATGACTCCTATTGATTTTGAGGTCACTAGGTCAAAGGTCAAGGTCATGGTGACCCGAAATAGTAAAATGGTTTCCGGATGATAACTCAAGAACGCTTATTCCTAGGATCATGAAACTTGATAGGTAGATTGATCATGACTCGCAGATGACCCCTATTGATTTTCAGGTCACTAGGTCAAAGGTCAAGGTCAAGTGACCCGAAATAGTAAAATGGTTTCTGGATAATAACTCAAGAACGCTTATGGCTAGAATCATGAAACTACATAGGTACATTGATCATGACTGGCAGATGACCCTTATAGATTTTCAGGTCACTAGGTCAAAGGTCAAGGTCACAGTGACAAAAAACATATTCACACAATGGCTGTCACTACAACGGAGAGCCCATATGGAGGGCATGCATGTTTTACAAACAGCCCTTGTTTTAATTGATTTCACTGGGTGTTTAATTTGATTTTTTCTTTAATCCTAAAAAAATGAAACCCTTGGGGGGAGCATATAGTCGCCGCTTCGTCTGTCCATCCATTCGTCCGTCCGTCTGTCCGTCCGTGCACAAATTTTGTCCGGACTATTTCTCAGCAACTAATGACCGGAATTCAATGAAACTTTATGGGAAGCTTCACTACCAAGAGGAGATGTGCATATTATCAGCGGGTTCTGGTCGGATGATTTTTCACAGAGTTATGGCCCTTTGAAATTTTATATAAAAATATTCTTGTCCCCCCAACTACTGTGCCCTCAAGATGTTTCCTTTTATCTGAATATATAGTGCAATATTGTGACAAAAAAAAACTTTGGGGAGCATCACCCGTCTCCGACGGTTTCTTGTTTTTACCGTTGACCTTGAAGGATGACCTTGACCTTTCACCACTCAAAATGTGCAGCTCCATGAGATACACATGCATGCCGAATATGAAGTTGCTATCTTCAATATTGCAAACGTTATGGCAAAATGTTAAAGTTGGAGCAAACAAACCAACAGACAGACAAACCAACAGACAGTCAGGGCAAAAACAATATGCCCCCTACTGTAGTGTTGGGGGACATAAAATTTATGTTAAAAGTATATTATTTTTCTGCATGTCAAGTTTATTTACATGATCATTAAACACAGACAAATATGGTGCAAATACCGCTACATTTTATTTGTCAAGACCTTTTTGTGTTGGAGTTTAAAAGGCAACACAGTGACTGTAATTTAGGAACAGTTACTGAGGCTTGATTGGTCATTTACGGCTCGGGTACTACTTACATGTACCAGGGTATTCTTAAGTATACTTACATGTACCCCGGGTACGATAAATATATTAAAACATTCCCGGGAATTTTAACGCTAAATCGGTTGTTGTCTGCTATTTTTTTTAAATTAATTATGTTCACATTCATGTCAAATTTTCTGTACAATGGCCTCTATATTATCAAAACTCTTACTCAAAAAGCATGTTGATACAGTTTGTTTTTAAAGATTAGTTTGTTGAAGATAAGCAATATCGTTTTAGGGTAATCGGTGACCCGGGGTACATTAAAGTATACTTAAGAGTACCCAAGGTACATGTAAGAAGTACCCGAGCCGACAATGACCAATCGAGCGTTACTGAGAGAGTTGGATGTGCATGGAGATAAACCATGACATGTTTTGTAAAGCGAAAAAATGAGTAACACATATTGTAACTGTTTTAAATATGTAACTACATGTATTAAAGAATCATCAATTATTATATGCACTTTTGAATAGATTAAAGCTTGTCAGATTTTTTTAAGGCCACAGTGACCTTGACCTTAGACCTTGTTACACAAAAATGGGTGTGGCATGTAGAACTCATCAAGGTGCATCTACGTATGAAGTTAAAAAGTTGCAGGTGGAAGCACTTTGATTTTAGAGCAAAATGTCAAAGTTTTAGCACGATGCGGAAGGCAGACGGCGGGCGACGAGCTGGCTATGACAATACCTCAGGTAAAAAGGTTGCCCTGGAATATTACATAATTATAGTGTCTGTCTAGCTACTTTTATCAGAAGGTCCCACTTTGATCCCCACTGGCAATGAGGGAATTAGGGAGGGTCCTCAAGATAATCTCTGATGACACAAAGTATTGGTTCTACTCGGGAAATAGACTCCAGTGTCTTGATAAGCATCATACTTTTTCAGAAATCAAGCTTTAATTAATACAAAGAGTTAAATAAATATTTATATGTGATAGTGTATGATATTCATGTGAAAATACTAAGCAAAAGCCGGGGATTGAACCCATGACCTCCAGAGTGGTAGTCAGACACTTTAACCGCGTCGCTAAAGAGCTAGCCCAACAGCCTTAGTGACCTTATTTCACTACACTCCTCCCCCTTTTAATGTTTCAAGGCCCAGACACGCTCGCTACAGCATGTCTTGCATCCGCATGGCCCTCCCAGAAACCATTAAACAGCTCAGACCCATTCCCGCATTCACAGTTTGTTTTTGCCTCGTCGCCATTAATGTGAAAATACTGAGCTCAAGCCGGGCATTGAACCCACGACCTCCAGAGTGGTAGTCAGACACTTTATCGCGTCGCTAAAGAGCTAGCCCAACAGCAAGGCTGTTGGAAGTGACCTTATTTCACTACAATATGTTAGTAAAATAAACACTGCACAATTATTTATTTTACCTGAATACAAGTATCATTCCAATCTTGGCAGATAGTGAACTATTTTAAAAGCACAATAACTATGAAACACTTATATAAGGCATATCGCAGTGTTCCACAGAAATGATGCTGTTGATAATTCAGCATGATGATTAGACATTTCTAAATTCCATTTCCACTAACGACGTTAGTAACAATTCCAGTGAGTTCATGGACTTTGCACACAGTGAAAAACAACACTATTCCACTGTAACACGGTACGAAAGATTGATTTAGGCAATAAATTGTCTATTGATCCCGTGTGAGCCATCTCGCTCTCTGTTCAATGTTTGTTATATGAGTTTTTTCTCAAATTTCCGCAACACATTACGAAAACAACACGGTGTAAGCAACCTACCGGATGTTGACAGTTTGAATATAACCCCAAAGAAAACCGAATGTACAATAAAGAAATCGTAGATTGCCAGAGCGATTTACTAGGACATTTACCAGGGGGTTATTGAAACGGTTTACGATAATCGTAAATCCAATCGCAACTACTCGAGTTACGATAACGTAATATTTACGATACGATATCTTATTGAAACGATCCCCAGTACAATAACATCAACATCTAACCCTATAAGTTTCACACCAAATAATGCAGAGCGCCAGATTCAGCACACAGACTGACCACAATAGCTCACCATGACCAATTCATGTTCACATGAGCTAATATAGAATCAGTACAAAAGTTAACCTTTAAGTTCACAAGAGGGCCAAATGCCCAAAGTCTCTCACCTGAGATCCTAAGGAACTGAACTGTTTTGATCAGCTTTTGTGATATTTCATGGATAATTTAAAAATTTGACAAAAGAATTATGAGAACAAATAACCTGAGCAAGTTTCATTATGATCGGGTAAAAATAGTGGAATCTAGTAGATTGTTTACAAGTTCTCTATGTGAATTGACCCCAAGACCAAGTTCTTTAATGTAAATGACACACTTTTGAACATTACATGAAGTAAAAGCCCTTTCCCTGGGCGCTTAAAGTACAGCGAAAGCTGTTTGAGACAAGAAGATTTAAAAGGTTATCCTGATACAAATCATGTTAAACTGATGTGCCCTGTGGCAAAACACATACTGACCCTAGTGGTATAATTTGATCTAACTTTGTAGAACACCACAAAACTATGTTATATACCAAATATTTAAGCTTTCGTTCAAATGGTTTCAGAGGAGAAAATGCTTGTTTAATTTTTATTCATTTTTTTTTTAAACCTACTTTTGGCCCCATGACCAAATTAATCAACAGACTTAGACAATTAGTACAATTTTTATAGAAACCACCCATGCTTGTCAGATTTTGTCAAATTCTTCCAAGCGGTTCAGGAGAAAATGACAAACACACACATGCACTATGTACAACTGACATCACGGTATCCAAATAGCTGACCATCAGTATGTTGCATTCAATTTAGCTCAAACTTTGATTGCAAATCCTTTATATTTTGACTAAAAATTAAGAGACAAATTGTAATCTAAGTAGATTTAGTCCACAAAAACTGTTTAAGCATGCGCATTGTCTACAAAGGAGTGCGTACCCTTCTCCTTTTCACTTCATGCCTGCCCTCCAGCTCATCCACCTCCATGGTCTCTATGCCAGAATCAACATCCATCTGAGACTGGAAACTACAAAATATCAGTGTACATATACCCAGGGTACTTTTACAAGATATTCATTGAACACAGTGGTTTGCACACTAGCTTCAAGCAGCTTTGATTCAAATTATGTTGCAACAAGTACCCAGTTACTTAATTTGGTAAGAGTACTGAGATGAACTCTGGGTCCTAACACAAGGTTGCATTTAGGTACTTATGGACTTCAAATGCACACACATTATATTTATGTTACCATTCATCTGATGCATATTGAGTACATGTTAACCAAGTATACATCCAAAATGAGGTCAAGTGACATTGGTGTGTTGAGAGTGTTCAAAGACATCACTTATTCAAGTATCACAGATTGGTAAGAAACATTATTGATGTTAGACAAAACACATCATTTTGTTTAACTGAGACTATCAATGTATGCAATAGTCTAAGTGCAGAAATAGGTAAATGTCAAGGTCAAAATAAGGTCAGGTGATGTGGATGTGTTGATAGCATTCAAAGATATCATCCATTTAAGTATCAAAGCTTAATTATTGGTGTTATACAAAGAATGTCATTTTTGTTTAATCGGGTTAACGCCAAGGCTCGTGCTTTTTGATTTCTAAGCCTTGCATGATAAACCTGATCTATAAACAACACTAACTAATTATTCTCTATTATATTATGACCATGTTTCATTAAAATTGAGCGATAAATGTGGCCTCTGGAGTGGTTACAAGGTTTTCCTAAGATAAGACCTGGTGACTGAGTTTTAGGACAAGCATGACCCAGCTTAAAACTATGTTCAGACATTGTCATGAAAAACAGTCTGACCAAATTTCACCCAGATTGAGTCATAAATGAGGGCTAAAGAGTGGTTCCAAGATTTTACCTGGTATTTTTTAGGAAAGCATCGGCGGCATGTGACCCAGATTCAAACTCTGCCAAGATTTGGTCAAGATTAACATTTCACCAAGTTTAATCAAGATTGAGTCATTAATCTGGCGTTAGAAGTCATTGATCTGTCGTTAGAGTGGTAACAATGTTTTCAAGGATTTTATCTTCTGTACCAGCTTTTGGATAATGGTGACCCATATTCATAATGGTCAAATAATTGTCAAAATAATTATAATAACCAAGTGTCACTAACATGATATAAAAGATGTGGCCTCCAGAGTGATACAGAGCAAATAATTGATAACAAACAACCCATGACATAGGACATGACCGACCACAATAGCTAACAATCAGCACTTTGTCCTCAAGGGAGCAAACAATAGACTTGAGCAAGTTATAGCCCACTTAATTTGTTCTATGTCAAGGTCAAATTGTTGTTTTATAATACTGACAATAGAGAATGGTCAGAAAAAACGCTCTTTACCAACCTTCATTCATATGTGTCAACATCTCAATATATTCAATAATCAACCAAACAGCAAACACATGGTGGAGTTATGACACTTAAATTATCTAAAATGGAAATTTTCAACAGTATTTTATAAATCCCCAAACATGTAGCTGGAGGGTGGTATATACAGCCTCTTTGTCTGCCTGTCTACCCCAAACAATGATTTACATCAAATGTAATTGCTCAAACATGTCATAATATAATTTAATTAAACAAAGATCACATAGACATTATTGCACAATCAAAATCACAAAGTGTTCATACAATTATGTTTGCATACCTCTCCCTAATCAAAATGATAATGCAACATACGTATGTCAAAACATGCTGCAATATTGGAAGGAGTGACTTACTTTTTTTCAGAGCTATCCCATTCAGAAGAGGGAGTCTGGATCTGAGGATTGGTGTCCACTGGCAATGAGTCTGTAAACATGGGAGATAATCCATGATGGCTTTAGATTCTCTTACATGTTATTAACTACAGAATGTTTTAACATGTTCAGTGTCTATTATAGAAACCTTAAGTAGAGAGGACAATATCCCCTCACTTTTGAAAAACAAGAGGGCCTGAAATGCCCAAAGACACTCACCTGAAATTTAAGGGAACTGACCTGTTATTTGCAGCCAAATATGTCAACTTTCATGAAGAGTGAAGAATAAATAACTTTAGGAGTTCTAACAAGGTTTTACTATAGACATATAAGGTTATATTCCCCGCTCCCTGGTGGCGACATTTTGCAACAGACCGGAACCATTTTCAAACACATCCAAGATATCATTAGAACAAATGTTCTAACCAAGTTTCATGAAGATTGGACTATAAATGTGACTTTTACAGTGTCAAAATTTTTATACCAAAGCCATATAAGGAAAAATTCCCCGCCCCTGGTGGCCATGTTTTTCAACCAACCAATCATGGAATCGTTTTTGAACTCATCCAAGATATCATTGGGACAAATCTTCTTACCAAGTTTCATGAAGATCGGACAATAAATGTGGTCTCTAGAGTGTTAACAAGGTTTTACTAAAGCCTAAAGACTATAAATATGACTTTTAAAGTGTCAAAATTTTTATACCAAAGCCATATAAGGAAAAATTCCCTGCCCCTGGTGGCCATGTTTTTCAACCAACCAATCATGGAATCATTTTTAACTTGTCCAAGATATCATTGGGACAAATCTTCTGACCAAGTTTCATGAAGATCGGACAATAGATGTGGTCTCTAGAGTGTTAACAAGGTTTAACTAAAGCCATAATTACATAGCCATATAAGGAAAAATGCCCTGACCCCTGGCAGCCATGTTTTTCAACCAACTGGAATCATTTTCGAACTCGTCCAAGATATTATTTGGATGAATCTTCTGACCATATTTCATGAAGATTGGACAATAAATGTGGCTTCTAGAGTGTTAACAAGGCAAATATTGATGCAGCACGACACACAACGGACAAAAGGCGTTCACAAAAGCTCACCATGAGCACATTGTGCTCAGGTGAGCTAAAAATAAAAATAGTGAGCTAAAAATAAAAATAATAAAATTTAAAGAAAGAAAAGAAAGTAACCCTCAACTGGGCTCAAACCACTGACTAACATTTAGATCACTCGACCATCCGTGTTCATACAGTTAATGATGTATTTTATACTTAATTAATATAAGCAATCTTCTAAGTGTCACAAAATATAACAAACAACAGAACTCTCCAAATTATTCAATTGTTTCGCTTTGCAACGCTTTATAATTTTCAGGTTTTTAAATCATCAAAAGATGCATATAATGGATATTTTAGAGCATGGTAAATGTTCGGTATTACTGTTTACTCACAAATAACATAACTACAATCAAAATATGCGAATCTGAAACATTTTATTCAATTTTGTCAATTTACCTCAGCGTGAAAAGGTCCTTTAAAATCTGACAATAAACTTGGCCTATAGAGTGTTAACAAGGTTTTAATATAGCCATTTAAAGCCATATAAGAAAAAATGCCCCGCCCCCTGGTGGCCATGTTTTCAACCAACCAAAAATCATTTTCAAACATATCCAAGATATCATTGGGACAAATCTTCTGACCTAGTTTCATAGTTTCATGAAGATCGGACAATAAATTTGGCCTCTAGAGTGTTAACAAGGTTTTACTATAGCTAAATGCCAAATTCCCCGCCTCCTGTCAGCCATGTTTTTCAACCAACCAAAATCATTTTTAAACTCGTCAAAGATATCATTGGGACGAATCTTCTTACCAAGTTTCATGAAGATCAGACAATAAATGTGGCCTCTAGAGTGTTAACAAGGTTTTACTATAGCCATATATAGCCATATTAGGAAAAATGCCTCACCCCCTGGTGGCTATGTTTTTCAAGCAACCATAACCACTTACGAACCCATCCAAGATATCATGGAGACGAATCATCTGACCAAATTTCATGAAAATCGGACAATAAATGTAGCCTCTAGAGGGTTAACAAGGCAAATATTGACTCTGCACGACCAACAACGCAAGACAGACAAAAGGCGATCACAAAAGCTCACCATGAACACATTGTGCTCAGGTGAGCTATAAAGGGAGATTTTTCATAAACAGGGGGGGGGGGGGGGATAATCAAATACAATTTTGATGCATTTTAGTTTTAATGTTAAATTGTTTTACCTCAGGTCAGGTCAGTGAAATACTATGTTAACTCCTGTTAAATATACCAACACTTTCCACAGTATTGCACTGACTTTATTAAAACAAAGGAACATGTATGTGTTTTCACCTTATATTTTTGAATCACTTAGAATTTAAAAAGACAAAATACTGATAAGTTATCCTCTTCTTTGATATTGCATGTGAAATCGTCTGCTATTTTTTATGTAAACATCCACAAGTTGCATCCCCTGATTTTCTAAATTAATTTCTTATTTTTTATTATCCACATGTCCCACAAAGTATAACAAATTAAAAATGGCTGTCAGTTGGTTGAAAAACACCACCTTGTGACTTATGCTCAAGTTTCATAGAAATTGGCTGCATAAAAAAACACAATAAAATATTTCATATTTTTGGGAAACATAAATCTGTGGCCCGCAGTTAACATAGCTCACCATTTTTTTTATTTAACCAGAATTAAAGGACACTTCTGGGCACTTGTAAAAACACTCAACTGATTACTTTTGTCCACTTTCCAATTTTATGATAAAGGAAGCAAACCTACACACTATTCCTTTGTTGGCAATATGTACTTTCCACCAATTTCGTCATTTTTATCCATAGCATTAGCAAAAGGCAAAGGGAGAATTGTCCATGTCCGTACAACCGTTATTCTGTTTTTTATTTTGCCTTGTTATTTTTTAAAGTGTTGTTCACCAGTAACTGTATTATTGCAAAACTTAAAGGGGCATAATTTTTAGCTCGGCTGTTTTCGGAGAAAACCGGAGGTATAGTCATAGCCAGCTCGTTGTGTCGTTCGCCTTCCGCCGGCATCGTGCTTAAACTTTGACATTTGCTCTAAAATCAAAGTGCTTCCACCTACAACTTTGAAACTTCATATGCAGATGCACTTTGATGAGTTCTACACGCCACACCCATTTTTGGGTCACTAGATCAAAGGTCAAGGTCACTGTGACCTCTAAAAAAAAATTAAAAAATTCAAGCTTTCATTTATTCAAAAATGCAACCGCATAGGAGCGTTGGTACCCATTATGACGTGCTTTTGTTTAAATGTTTAACAGAGGAAGATAAAAGATTACCTGGAAGAGATCTCAAAACCTTCTCAGACATATTTGATGCGGCTGATTCCTGTAGGGTTTCTTGGGACTGCTGCTGCATGGGTTCAGATTCCTGTGTGTCTGCTGAAGACGCTGCAATGTTTCTAGGGGCAGATTCACTACTGCAGCCCACATCTGGTGGGGTCACAGAGGGGCCAACAGAGACACCCTGCAGTCTGGCAAGCCTGCGACGCCGTATCTGCAATCAAAAGCATTTAATACTTTCTAACAGACAATATGGGTATCTAGGTTACATTCGTCAAGAGATATTCTTTTATAGTTGCAACATTTTAAGAATGTCTACAGTAAGTTTGTAAAATGTAAACTTTGAGAAGCTGACATCCATTCTGAGCCCGCCTTTTCTGGGGGAACCTTGGTTCAAGGAATTCAATAGATTTTAAAAACCAGGAGTCAATGACCCTTGGACTGAAATTTTGAAAAGTCAAATGCTGGGATACAAATTTGAAGCCCAAAAACAGGTATATCTGAATTGTGTTTTTTGTCTGTGTTATTCTTTTTTTTTAAGATAAAAGTAGACTAAGAGTAACAAAATGTCTTTAAAATCCTATATCCTGTAATCTTACCTGGTTAGTCTCCTCATTTATCTGTGTGAATTATCTTTAACTTTGAATAAAGGCAAGTGTTTGTGGACTAGTTAAAATTTACATTCATGTGAGCTATTAGTTAAGTTATTTTTTCGTACAGACTCTGAACTGCCTAGTTGGCAAGTGAATGTGGCATGTATGGCTAACAGTTTTGCTAAGCAAAATTTGTCTGGCAAAATCTCTGAAGAGATAATGCTTTAAACACATGTAATGGCAGCTATTGTTGAAGGCCGAAAGCTTTTAAAATTAAGATTGTATAAAAGGCCAAATGCTCATTAAAAACAGAGCTATTTTATTTTTAACTTTTGGTGACCCTCACCCAAACAATGGTTCCCTCCTGTTTCGACGCACAGCGTAAGGGCAAATAATTTCCAATATTCAATTCAGTTGCCATTTAAAGTAGACCCATTCATATCTTATAAGCCTTGTTTTGCAAACTTTGGATATCATGTCTTTCATCAACATCATCATCAACATTTTTTTCCCGCCATTTTGGACTGCCTGTTGCAAATCTAGAAGTAGAAAAGAGACCTATATTTGTTTGTATATGTTGCTGTATTAGAGCACTTGCCTTGGTATATGTACAATGTACCGCAACTTATGTCATTGGTAAATTTAATTTAAAATTAATACTATTTCAAAAACTCAAGACAATATTAGTCTTTTCATTAATTTACTATGCCATTTTATTTTACGATTATGGCGAAACATAGCCCCGCTGCACTTAAGATGCAAATTGTGGTTAATCAGTCAGGGGTGAATAACACCATGTTATTCATTGTTCACCAAATTCTTGGGTTTTGAGATAGTTGGCTGGCTTCGTTATAGCCAACACACTAATTTGTTCCCACAATGTACTACTCCACGATAAAATCGTGACCAGATAACAAATGTTATCCACATGGAAATTTTGCAATTAGATGAAGTATTACGTAAAGCATTTTAACAAATTATGACGGAATTAATTACAAACAAGTCAACTGTACATGTTTCAATGAATTCTTTAATGAGTTTATAATTTGCTAACTGCTTTTACTCAAATTGTTTTAAATTGGAAGAAGTATTTAAACAGATTTTATTGTTTATTTAAGCCGAAAAGATGTACAGCTACACCTTTGTTTTGTTTTCACACCAGACACTTTCCTTCGTCTCGATTCCCAGTTCTGACGGGTATTGATGCAGACTGCGTTTCCAATTTTACAGTCAATAACACCGTGATGTATTCTAGCAGAGTCTACGGGTTAAAGAGTTTACAATCTGGGATGGCACTTGATAGGAAAAAAAATGGGCATAGTAACTGGTCCAAGATATTAATAATACACTACTTACCGTTTCGGAAGTTCTTCTTATAAACATGGCAAGAAAAAAACAATAATTACACGGATTCAAATGGTCAATCAATACGAAGTGGTTCTATAAATTAAGGATTCCCAAAGGAGCTCCCAGCTTAAAAGAACTGGTGACCCTTGCCAAAATCTGGTGTCCTCGGGTGCCCGGGACACTGTTAGTGCAGGGTTCGACACTAAGGCCAGACAGACATTGTCTAGTAAGATCAGTGGTCAGGCTAGTAAAACTGCGGGCTAGCTTGTCAGACTGGTTGTACATAAAAAATCTATACTGATTCATATAACTATAACTAATCTATACTGATTCATATAACTATAACTAACTGCTGTGAGTGCCTTTTTCCTAAATGTGTAAAATTACTCTTGTATCCGTTATTTACATCAGAACAAAACTAGCGTATATAAATAAACGTGACGCATTCACATGATTCATTGCTATTTTTAGACGCGAAGGAGAGCTTCCCGCAGGAATTGTTTGTTTCCATTGATCAAGTTGTCATGAATATTAATGATTTTCTGCAGTGTAGTAAAACTTTACAGCATGACTTCAATTGAAAAATCGGTATTGTCAATGTAAACATTTTTGCGTAGCAGACAAGATAATGTAATTCAAAGAATGGCTTTGTTCAAGTTCAGATTTTCGTCCGACAAATCAGTTAATAAAGAAGAATCCAGCGGTTAAACTGACAGGAAATGTAAATATGAAGAAAAACGAAAACGTTAAGTTTATGCAATAGAAAATCCAGTCAGTTCCGATGCACGAATTTTACGAAGAAAAGCAAAAAAAAAAGTAGTTTTATTTTAGTGTTTTACTCTATGCATCAAAAAAATATTCTGTTGTTCACTGATTATTTACTGTTAAATCCTGAATTAACAGTTATATGACACAATTGTGTTTATTTGCTATGTCATTTATGGTCTAGCAGACATTACATTCGGGCTAGTACATTTTAAGGTTCATGTTAAGTGCCAAAATGACCCCACCCCACATTGAAGAAATTTAAAAATATAAAAATGGTCAGTAATACCCAAAATAAATAAATGAAATATACATATGGTTTAAATAATTATATATTATTTCTACATATGTATACATTTTCAAGAAAAAAAATCACAAATCTTAGTAATAATGTCATTATTAGGAAAAATTATCCAATATATGGCAAATTCTCAAATCCATTAAAAATAACACACATGAACCAAATAAAACCACCAACAGTATTGGCCAGTTATATTTAAGGTACTACTACCATTGAATTGCGTCAATAAAGCCCCACAACGACACTATGCGAATTTCAAAATGAACATGTTTATACCATGAGTTGCTATTTATAGATTTTGGAAAAAGTCTAAGTTTCCAATTGCATAGCATGCAATCAAGAGGAGTTATGATGTTATGAAATATATTTCATGAAACTATATCATTTTCCTATTATCTCCATAACAATGACGCTAACATGAAATTCACTAATTCAATAGAATCTTGATACATTGAAGTCTTCTCCTGATTTAATTTCATCTAGGGATTTTAATAGATTTTAAAAAACCAGGAGTCAATGACCCCTGGACTGAAATTTTGAGGAGTCAAATTGAAAAATGCTGGGGTCAATTTTGAAGCGCGTTAATTGTGTTTTTGTCTGTATTATTCAATTTTTTAGATAAAAATATGCTCTAAGAGTAACACAATATCTTAAAAAGTTATACTGCTTTATTAAATAACAATACCATGATACATAACACAACATATTTTAATGACCGTATAACACATTTAAGTCTTTTAACACATTTAAGTAATTTAAGATATGCACCGATAGCACCTTTTCATCACAAGTGTATCGTCATTATATTATCATCATCCCTATGATAGCTTTTCTAACAAAACACAATCTAAATGCATAGAACATCTAGTATATCTATTACTATTCATCCGAATACTATACATGTCCGAAATATGTACAATTTAGAATGCCTTACCTGTAGTAGTTTAACTTTAATAATCCAACTTTTTCTTGTTCAAATCTTATCAAATGTTTTTTAAATCAAGACCGATCAATTTTGTTTTTTCTTTAATTACTTTTGCCGACTTTTTTTAACCGTGCCGTCTGCAAAGTCTGCAAAACAAACCCTGCAATTATCGGATGGTCAATCAATTATCACGCAATCACTGCTGCTAATTACCCAATTAGTGCGCACGCACTATTTAGACAGTGACATGTGTATTGGAAGAGATGAGATAAGATAAACAGCGCCCGGTGTATTCCCTCGATTATAGACCAAGTTTCAAATACTGAAACATTTATTTCAATTAGAAGCACAGCATGATTTATTACCATGGAACTCGAGAGACTGACGCACAGGTCAAATTTTCGATGCGTCAAAATGACGCACAGCAGAAAAAGGGTTGCGTCAAAAACAAGTCATTTTTAATTTGCTCGCGTCAAAATGTGTCTATTGAAATCCCTGTCATCTGTCGTCCATATTTGTCAGCAGTTTGTATTGATCTGCATTTACGAATTTATTAAATATTGCTTTCATATTATATTTATTTGATTAGATAACTTGAAAATACCTCATAAACAAATTATAAAAACTTAAGAACAAATGGATCTGTAATATTTTATAAATTGTCGAAAATGAAAAGAAATATTTTTCGAATATACTTCCGGCAAATAAAGGCTAGCTGAACAGGTAAACATGACAAGACAATAACAAATGCATTTTTTGATCGATGACAAGGTTTTTATAGAAAGGTAAATGTTCACTTGGTTTAATATGTACGTGTGCCCAACATTTGTAGAATTCATTTTTCCAATCCCATAAATATTATGCCTAGATCGTTAATTAAAATATTGTTATGTAGACTTCCTTTAAACCGGATGTTTTATGCCCCACATGTTTGACGAACAGTTATGGTGTTCGAGCAGGGACATAAACATGTTGTAATTTGTTTTAAGGTAGCAAATTAGTCGTCTTTCCGAGTCTTATATATTTCAAATTAACAATACACTTTTATGCCTTTTGGTAATAAAAATATAGTTTATTTTTTGTATTTTGTCATTTCGTGACTATAATGAGTACTGTATTGCGAGTAAATAAGTTAATTTGACAATAAAGGTTCACTGGAAAGTCCACCATACTAAAAGTAGTTCCCAATTATTTTGTTAACTTTTGACATTCTTTGATGTTTTTCTTTTTGATATTTTAGGATTGTTGGTGTGTGTTATGTGGACTTTTCATTTGTAGTACCTAACATTAAGTGTATACAATATTTTGACCAAAGGAATTTGTTTAATTTAACTCCGTTTGTTATTTTGATAATTTCATGCATGCGCTGTATATTTCTTCAAAAGCAACATTTTGCATAATATTTTTTTTATTAACATTTACTGATCTGTTCTACTAGTATTTACAAGCCTATTGACATATAAATTGAATTATCTGCCATAATATTTATTGAACTATTCCTATGTGAAAAATAAGCCTTTTTACACTTTACATGAACCTTAAGAGGAGCTGGTCCGTAGTGTCGAGGCTTGATTGATTGTAGGCTGGTCTTAATCTTAATCAATGTTAGTCTGTTAACAATAACATTAATATCATTTCTCCTATAAATATGAGGACGATATACATCGACGTAATCGGTAGATTACGTCTTGGACTATAATATTATCTTACTGTCACTCAGTGTCAGTGTCAATTTGGTATTAAATAAACCATTTACAATTCACAGCTTACCTCATCTGGGGTAAGTTCGCTCATTTTGTCAGTTTTTACAATATTTTCTTCAAATTACTATCACTGAAAGTAGCAACAGCAATTCATTATTATTCTCGAAATGCGTTTCTGGACAAATCAGTAACAAACAATAAAGACATTGAACGTCTGTTTTACCCGGAAGAGACAATAAAGCGTTTCCCTACCTGACTGGTTGGGCTACATTCCACCACGAAATAAGTTATGAACTTCAAACTTTAAGGGACATGTGACGACACAAAAAGTGTACAAAATCAAAAGTAACGTAAGTAATATCAAAGTAACACGATTTACATACAGCACTTATTCAAATGAAGATCAGTACTTACCTTAAAGATAACATAACTAATTTGAGGAAAGAAAATGGCAATATAGATGGAGAATGAGAAGTAAAAACGAAGAATCTTTGTACAAAATATAGCTAAATCCTCACCATTATTCTTTGTTCTCCGTGTTTTCACAAGCTTTGAAACGTTTACCATGTTAAGGTTGCTCAACATTTGCCATTAAATCAAAGGAATCTGGTTAATTAAGCTTAAGAACGCTTTCCGGACCCGATATCGGCTTAAAATTACACCTTACAACCAGAATTTAGAAAGCCAATTCGGACCCAGATAGCGGCTTTGTAGACCAAAATAACATAAAAATAACTATTACAATTACCCCGGTATTTTCTCATATAAACCGAAGTAAGCAAAAATGATTTACAAAAATCAGCCGACGCTTCTAATGTAGTACATAGTCCTCAAAATCAAATCATCCATCACCGCAAAATAAAATTTCAAAAGCAACTGTCTACACTTACATCTAAATTAGCTATTATTAACGATCATTGTCGGCTCGGGTACTACTTACATGTACCCCGGGTACTCTTAAGTATACTTAAATGTACCCTGGGTACAGTAAATATACTTAAACGTACCCGGTCGATTTTAGACTGTACCCGAGTTGTATTCCCGCCCAAAATCCGATATCGTAAAACGCGCTACCGATTACGGTAAAACGATATTGTTCATCGTAAACAAACTTCTTTTTTTTAACTGCATCAACATGCTTTTTGAGTATGGGTTCCGATAATATAGAGGCCATCTAACAGTAAATTGACATAAATTTGAACATAATTCATAAAAAATAGCCGACAACAACCGATTTAGCGTTAAAATTGCCAGGTACATTTAAGTATATTTACCGTACCCGGGGTACATGTAAGTATACTTAAGAGTACCCGGGGTACATGTAAGTAGTACCCGAGCCGACAAGGACCAATCGAGCATTATTGACAGCGTTATCACGCGGCTATTCGAACTTAAAATGCACGAATGATGAAACCATGTCATTACATCCGACTCACTCAGCGCGCTGCAAACCCTACGCGCTTAAAGCAGGCACATCCAAAACGCGGGAACGAGCAGGCTGACCAACTTGCTAGGGTAGGATCTCAAGATGGTCAACTTTCAGATCTAAACAAAACGCACGTGATCTGATCGCAATCATGACACAGAGCGCATATAATGAACAGGACTTACGCTGGTCAAAATACTGAGCTAATCGAGATTTGCGCTAATTACCAACCCTTACAATAAAATTACCATCGACAGGCCCATTAAACGGGATGATATAGCTTACACGTGCCTGAGACGGGGGCGTCGCGTTCACACATCGTCGTCGACGACCATAAAAATGTCCTCTTCCCCCAATGTAACATTCCGAACACTTTCGAAAATATTTTCGTTTCATGTCCAGAACACGTCGCGCAACGTTAAGATTGGGCAATAGCGGCTTTCAAAAAATACTTAATAATAATAGTAACCTATTGTTGATGCTGCCCAATAAAATCGCCACGCAGGAGCGACCCCATGTGTTTATATTCCTACGTGTATACGGGTAGATATCTCAATAAAATATCATTCCAATAACTTATTTATAAATACTTAACTAAGATAAATTGTTATTCCATCAATTGATAATTGTTATAATAATAAAATTACCATCGACAGGCCCATTAAACGGGATGATATAGCTTACACGTGCCTGAGACGGGGGCGTCGCGTTCACACATCGTCGTCGACGACCATAAAAATGTCCTCTTCCCCCAATGTAACATTCCGAACACTTTCGAAAATATTTTCGTTTCATGTCCAGAACACGTCGCGCAACGTTAAGATTGGGCAATAGCGGCTTTCAAAAAATACTTAATAATAATAGTAACCTATTGTTGATGCCGCCCAATAAAATCGCCACGCAGGAGCGACCCCATGTGTTTATATTCCTACGTGTATACGGGTAGATATCTCAATAAAATATCATTCCAATAACTTATTCATAAAAACTTAACTAAGATAAATTGTTATTCCATCAATTGATAATTGTTATAACCACAGCTCCTAGTTAATCTGCCGAATAACGCGTGTTCTTGTTCGGTGCGCGTTTGCGTGCGGGTTGGAGTGCACGGAACGCCGCGCGGGACACGGATGACAGATAGAATCCGGGTCGTATCATTAAACCCTGTTGTTTGTGTCTTGCCTGCGCGCTTCCACTCTTTAACTGTAAAAACGTGTGACGGATCGAATCCGGGTCAAACCCATAAGCCAATTTGTCTATGTCTTACTTTCGAACCGGTCCATGGCCGTAGAAAGGTTGATAGATGCACACACAATCTCACACCATAACATACCAACCATCAAAACACAACTAAATAGGACGGAAAAGTACTTTTTGTTGATATAATAAGGTTGTATGACAAATATGAATGGACTTAACTATCTCTTTCATAAAATAAAACGCTTTAGATAATAAAACCAGGGCTCCATCTCTGAATTATTTGTAACCAGCTCCTGACGACGAAGATAGGGGACAGCACGCATGCAACAATGCTCCACTCATCTCTGGAAGATGTGATACGTGCGCACGTGAGTCTATCTCTTGTAGCCTCAGTGCAACCCCTAAAAGAATGTGTACATAAATTGTAGATAATAACTTAAAATGTGTACAAGAACGCCTATTGGAGATAGCTTATCAAAAATTAATGTGTCGGTACATAAAGTATTAAACAAAAAAATATGTTGGCTTGGGCTTATTGCGCGCGCCTGGCGAATTTCCATCCCTTCCACGCGGCTTTGCTTTGGTGACATGTCCTATCTAAGATTACAATAAAACTAATGGTTGCGGTTTTCGTGTCTCGTATGATACCTTTGATATGCTACTTTGTTCCTTATTCTATGTTACATTCTCATGTGCTCTTTTGGGTTGTTATCAATGTGTATGCTTTGTATATTCATCACCTTATCATTTTGCTATAAAACCTTGTATATGTGTCATAACACATTATACCAAACTAATACCGGTCCTGATAACACACATTTGAATTACATACAGCTATCAGGCAAAGTAAAGTGGGGTTTTGCTATAACGTAACCACAACAAGTAGGGTCATTGCACATAGTTATTGTTTTACGCAGTTGGTATTAAAGGGACCTTTTCACAGATTTTGGCATGTGTTAAAGTTTGTCATTAAATGCTTTATATTTATAAATGTAAACATTGTATCTAAAAAGCTCCAGTAAAAAAATAAGAATACAATTACAGAAAGAAAAAAGCAACCATCAACTGGGCTCGAACCACTGACCCCTGAAGTCAAAGCCTAACAACTAAGACCACTCGGCCATTCGTGCTCATACGATGAGTGACGTATTTTATACAAGTACTATATATAAGCAAAAAAAAAACTTCTTAGTGTCAACAAATGTAAAGACAACAACAATACTCTCTAAATTATTCAATCGTTTCGCGTTGCAATGCTTTATAATTTTCATTTTTTTATTCGTCAAAAGATGCATAAACTGGATATTTTAGAGCATGTTGGGTATTGCTGTTTCCTCACAAGTATCATAACTACAACGAAAATTTTCGAATCTGAAACATTTTTTGTGTCCATTTACCTCAACGTGAAAAGGTCCATTTAATTTATGGAAAATAACCTGTCTTCCGCGACGGAAGTCAGACGAGGGTGCAGTGCATCGGTTCTTTACACTGGGCACTCAAAAGAACCAGAGGTTCTGATTTGATCGGGCATCACTTGAAGTCGTAACTAACAAGTCTCTAGGGGCGGTTGAATATATCAGGTCACATTATATTGAGTACATTCAGGTCTCATTTGTCACCGCGCACTGGTCTATTTCCCAAAATTATATCTTTGTCGAATTACCGGGCAGCCGGGGTAAATTTGATCTATTTGAGTTTAAAAAACCTGCATTTTCGCTTGAAGGGTCACGCCTGCTTGTCTTCCTATAGAAAGATGCAGTCAGGAAGACGCAGCGGGCCTGTAATAAACTCTGAAATACACAAACGCAAACACGCGGCCGTTCGGTTAACGCAGTGATTGGTATACGCGATTCTCATATAGGCAATCCGGGTTCAATACCCGTTCCCGTATATAGGGTTTGGTTGGTGGCCACCCTTCCGGACATGCGGGATTTCCTTCGGGTACCCCCCCCCCCCCCCGCACCACCACTACAACACTAGATGACACTAAATTAACAATATTGTTCGCACGAAGCACTCGACATGTGCGTTGCAAAGCCGGTCTCGTGCTACAATATAGTGGATGTAATGCATGAAGTGGGTGCCGACTTAGCCTGGATGTGCAGTCCCTCCCACAAGATGCTGAACCATCCAGATATCAAAAACAATACTTTCTCTTCCAGTTTTCAGTTTCAAATTAAAAATGTTTTTGAGCATATTGCGTAAGTATTATTATATTGATAATTTGTCCGACTATTTAACTTATACTATGTAACTACATGTAGTTGAAATGATGTTCATGTTTAACAGCCATGCTTCAGTATGGAGATATGTATTTTACTTTATCGATTGTGTCTTCATCCGTTTATCTATAGCGTACGCGCAGACATACGTATGAGAATTCTTAGTCTACATTATTTGAATAAATTTAAACAAAGCATTAAATGTGAAAAAAAAACTGTTAATATAATACAACAGTTTTACATGTACAGGTCTGAACGATCTGAATTTGTTTTCGAGCATAGAAACAAACAAGACACTCGAAACATATTTTTGACACAAACAAGAAATAGATATGTAATACTTTCTGTAATACTTGCGTAAGCGCAATGCCTTCCACTGCTTGAAAATATTGGACTCGAATTGCTTTATACAACTGAACAAAAGTGTGCCAGAACAACTTACTCAAACTCCATTTTACTTGCCCAATACACTTTGCACACTTTTTTAAATTAAAATGGAGCAACAAAGGTTTGTTTTTGAACATCAACTGCCATAAGCAATGTTTCTGTAGTACGTAATTTTACATTGCACAAAATTTGGTGCCTGTGTTACCTTACCAAAATGTGTTCCTATCATATCTTCTGTGCATGTAATTCCAATGAAACATCGCTACAGAGAACAATCACTAGTGTAAATGGTAGTTGCCGTCACAAATTCAAATTAACAGACACGTCGAAGAGTCAAAAGGACATAGTTATGTTTTGTTACTATGTTCTAGACCTACGTAGATATTAAAATGAAATTAAATGTTTACCGTATACCTTTAATTTCCTGAAACTTTATAGCTTAACGTGTGAGTAGTTCAGTACATTCTAAAATGAGAAATCTTGTTTATCCTTTACAATTTGTAAAAAGCTCATGAAAATTGATAATTTATTAAAATAAATGTTAAGTTACCAAATAATCATAATATATATTGTAATAAAATGGCTTACAATTATTTCAGGACTCAATCTTTTAATTTCAGAAACAATATATTTACGTATATTTTTTGTTATACATTTTAGTATTCTGCCTATTTTAGTGTGTGTTTTTTTCAACATAAAATACCATTCTCTTATTCAGTTGTTGTTGTTTTTTCAACGAAAATAAGTTCATATATTAGGCCATCATTCAAATAGGTTTGTAATATTATTATATAATGGCTTACAGTTATATCAGGACTCAATATTTTAATTTCAGGAACAATATATTTACGTTGTGCTATACATTTTAGTATTCTGCTTATGTAAGTGTGTTTTGCAACATAAAATACCATTTTGTTTTTCATTTGATTTTTTTTCAAAGAAAATAAGTTAATATACTAAGCCATCATTCAAATAGGTTTGCTCTTATGGACTGGACACATAATTATTTTAGTGTTTCAGATACCTTTATTTTTATGAAATCGAGATAGTATTTGTATAATTTGATAGAAAAGAATACTGCTTCTACTTTGTTTTTTGTATGGATTGTAACTATAACTGATTATGTGTATCCGTTTTCTACTGAATAATTAGGAATTAAAATATTCCTTGTTGAAAATGAAGAATAACGTCGGAAAACACTGTGTATTATTAATATAATGTTTTATCATATTTTTTAAATTATTTATTTCCTTGTTTATTTTTCAAATTTGCGGATGAAATATCAATTCTATTTACATGCTTTATAATACCAGTGATATATTGGATGTTCAGCGCAGGGTTATACTTTGTTGCTTGACAGCAGTTCCCTCGGAAAGTCAGGCACAACTGGTTCTCACCTGACACTCAACTCTCACTTCTGGTTCGAGACATTTTTCCCAACCACACCCTGATACTCGCTTCTGTTGGCGGGTAAAACAAAGTGAGGGAACTGGCACGACTCGTACGACCACTTGCGAATTCTTGAAGAGGAGACGGGCGACGCAAAGATTGCTTAAAGCCCAATGAAAGGAAATGACAAGAACAAAAATACAGAATACAAAGCCGGACCGGTCGGGGACCGGAATAACAACGTCCGCGCACTCCACCGCCAGTCTCCAGGGTGGATGCGACAAGTTAGCTACTGGAGCTTATCCATCGATCAAGTTGGCGACAACGGAAGCCACCATAGGAACATGGAAAGTAAGAATACTCAGTGCGTGTGGCAAGGTCCATGAACTGACGTACGAGCTTAAGAGTTACCGCTGGGATATTATCGGGCTAGCCGAGATTAGGTGGCTAGGATTCGGAGAAACATCAACAGACGAAGGGCATACTATATTGTTCAGCGGTGAGGATTCTATACATTGCCACGGGGTTGCTTTCACTGTTAGGAAGGAGGTAGTCAACATCGTGATCAGTTGCACCCCAGTCTCCAGCAGACTCATTTCCATCCGTTTGCTGCCTGTATATCATTGACCCCTGACAGTATCAGCGAAATCTTACAACATCAAAATCATCCAGGTCTATGTACCAACAGCTGACTACAAGGACGAGGAAATTGAACAGTTCTATGAAGAATTAGAGCGCATCATAATCAAGGTTCTCAAGAATGACATACTAATTGTCCAAGGCGACTGGAGCGCCGAGGTTGGACAGGCGCATACCAAGACTGGTCAGGGACAGAAGGTAGATTTTGCTTAGGAGAAACCAACGACAGAGGTTTGAGACTTCTTGAGTTCGCCAGAAGGCACCAACTCACCCTGGCCAACACGCTGCACCCACACAAACAGCGACCTGGAATGCTCAAATAGGGCAAATTAAAAATAGATCGATTTCATATTGGCGCCGCATCGGTTCAGGTCCAGAAATAACAAGGCGAACACAAGAACGGTTCTTGGCGCGGCGCAGACATTGGCAGTGACCATGACTTAATGCTCACCACCATCAAGCTTAAGTTATAGAGCATCAGAAAGAACACTCGCGTTAGATTTGACTTGGAGAGATTAAAAGATCCAGTGAAAGCAGGGGTATTTCAAGCACATATAGGTGGCAAGCTTGCAGCCCTCAACATCTTAGACATTGACATCAGCACCATTAGCAATAACATCAAGGATGTACTACAGTACTACTGAAGGAGTGCTTGGGATAGAGAAGGAAGAACAAGCTATGTGTGACAACTGAAATCATGGACCTATGTGACAAACGAAGAGAACCGAGGCATGAGAAGTACACCAGCCTGGACTCAATAGCATTAAGTTACAAGAAAGTGAACAGGTAGGAAAGAAAGAAGATGACAGAGGCAAAGGCGGAATGGATTTAAGAACAATTAATCATCAACGACAAAGAGATGAACGCAGTCAGCAATAAGAAGACCTACAGCACCCTGTAGACCCTCACAAAGACTAGTCAGCCAAAGGCCAATGTTATATCACACGTAGTTCTGGCTACCATAACTTTAAATGTTGCTTTTTATGATTTTTGGCTGGCGCGACTTTATAGTTATGGACCAACCCCTTTAGTAAAGTCGACCAGAAATTCCCGAAAAGTTGACAGTTAACAAAGATCGGTCCAAAACAGCTTTTAAATGAAGTTATTGGCCCAAATCAACCACTTGATCGGACAGATTGACTTTTTTTCACATTTAACTGATATAATCTTTCACAAAATACTATCTTAAACATTTAAAATTTATCTATTCTGCTTTTACATATCGAGAAAAACAGCGATGTGACAGACTTACTTAAAATGCGAATCTCCCGAGATTTCACGGTCATATGACGTTATTTCTATTTTTAGTAACATACCATGTGCTCAAGTGTTTTCAAATTCAGAATTACATTTCCCGGTATTTTAGATTATTCTGGCTTGTTTTGTAAAATAATTGTAGTGTAAATACGAACTCAAAGTAAATATTATTTAAAACTACCTGATTCACACTGAAATCAGTCTTATAATCCACCAGACGTAAGTTGTTAATCACAAATAATAGATTTCAGAAAACGAAAGTAATGTTTACAATTTCAGCAAATAATGTCAAGGTCGATCCGAAAGTATCCACATGAAAACTCGTCACGTGACAAAGCGACAATGGCGTCAAAATTGTGAATTTCAGACTGATGAGAGTTATTTACATATATTGTAAGATGCATTTGAAACATTTGAACCTTAAAATAATCCCCGATGCAGTAATTTATATTTATTAACCAATATATGTAGAAATGTATCCAAGAAAATGAGCTTTCTTTGATTTATAGCGTGACATAAATATGTTATGACTCTGGTTGACTTTCGATACGGGGTTAGCTTCAGCGTACAGGTCTGTCAATACTATATAAACTGTACGCTGAAGTTTCTTAAGCTATATCACACGCTGACGGGAATCTCCTTACCGAGATTGCCGCAGTCCTAAACAGATGGGTTGAATACTGCAGTTACCTCTACAACTATCCGCTCCAACCGGACTCTAGTCTCCTTCAGAAATATCCCAGACCAGAAGCGGACGACGAAAGTCCGTCCATACTTAAGGCAGAGGTTGAGGAGGCAGTGCGTAGTCTTAAGGAAGAGAAATCTGCGGGAATGGATAACGTCCCTTCCGAGCTGATTAAGCAGTCATTCAAGAACTCTACGGAAACGCCAACAGTGCAATACTTTTCAACGGACAGTAGGTGGACTTCTTCAGGACATCCATTGGCGTCCGTCAGGGATGTCTGCTCTCTCTCGTCCTGTTCAACCTTTTGCTTGAGAAGATAATACAGGAGACTCTTCATGACCACTACACCTCTCCTCCATCGGTGGAAGACCCATTCCCAACTTGAGATATGCTGATGACATTGACCTCATGGGTGGCACCAGCACTAAACTTCAAGATGTGATTATTAAATTTAAATACTGTTAAATTAACATACAATTTGGTATAATCTGGTTCTTTAATTTAACCCAATAGATGATAGAGATCAAAGCCGCGGTATATCCATGCAATAAAAACTTATAAATACCTATAACTTAAAATAAATCTTAGGCATTTTTTGTTAATAATATGGTTTTATGGTTTTATTTCAGAATACATTAGGCTTAAAGCCCATAAGTACACATACATATAACACACACTGAAGTCAACAGGGGTCAATGACATACAGGCATATAAATATGTAATTTTTAGCAATATTAATTTAAAATTCTTGAATTTAAATGTCCACACACTATATATATGCAGTTATTATTATAAGTACATGTGTATTTTAAAACTGCCTAGTCCAATACGTACGCCAATATACCGTATTACCGCTGGTTTGTAAAACGTTTTAGTGTTAAACATACACTCACCATCACATTGATTGATAACATACAGACTATATTAACAAGACCTTTCAAAAATAAGTTTCAAAAATAAATTTACCGATTAGTTACGATTTCTCTTACTCATTGCACTGACGGGAAATATGCGTAAGATGTGGAAATGCGCTGAATATTAACCAGTTTAAAAGACAGGCGCAAGCATAAACATAAAACAACACGAATGCACTTGTAGATGAGGAACTTATTATAAAGTAAGTGTCTATCAGTGATCTTATTTGGATCTATTTCTGGTCAGCTCGCAAAAGAACGCAGCATAAAAAAAGAGTCGGAGATAAGAACAAAGGGCGAAATAAAGCCCAATATGTATAACAATTAAGCCGTGTGATTGTATCACATATGCTCAAAGGTTTTATTTAAAGCTTTTATGTGGTTTAAAAGGAAATATCCATGACATGTAAGTGTTAAATATCCGTGTGAACAAGTGCAAAATAACAACGAAATTATCACGTTTTTCACTACGAAGTCAATTAATGTCATTTTGGTGTTATTATTCCAGCGAGATTCCCCAGTTTTACTCTTTGGATTTTTTTTGTAAATATGATTTTTGTATATAATCGCTTTTCTCTCGAAACCCCCAAAAATATCATGTATTTCTATTATTTTAACATTGAGCGGATTTTTGATGTTTATAAAAGGTCTTGTGTAATATTCATTTTATGTGTAAAACGCTTCATCACTACAGTTCATTTAGAGAAGGATCCAGTTTGAACGGACGGCAGAAGACGGGCAAACTTTTAATCCACTTAATTAATGCATTAAATGAAAATTAAACAATTTTGTGTGTGTCCTTTTTTACGTCTGTTTTCGAACCATGATCAAAGTATAATTTTATGCTGTACAAAATACAACTGTTTATAAAAGTTGGTGTCGATCGTGGTGTTGTCATTGAATTGCCTCAACGTTTTCTCATGCATGACTTCTTCGAGGCAGTCCAAGGCGAGGTACTGATAGTTCAGGTGCAGTTTGTTCACGAACAGCCCCACGTCGTGGTAGGCGCGCCACAGGTCCGCCACGCCCAGCACGCAGATGTCGCGCTCGTACTTGCCCCCGCACGGCTGCTGAAAGCCCCTCCACACCTTATACCGGGCAATGAAACGCTCACTTGGAAGGTCTTCAATTTTTCCTGCAATGTATATGCCTCCGTCATTTAGTTTACTATGAACTTATTAGATATGCACATTCACTGATGATTATTCCCTTTTATTATATTTTTATCACACAATGCTGTCAGTTTGCTAGTAATGTTTTGTTGTTGCAATATCTTAAATCTTTCTAGTTTTTATTAATTACCTATGAACGATCCGTTTATCCTGAGATTTGGGTTGTAATTTAGGGACGAAAAGAATGATTCGTCCGGGAAAGATGTCTCTCGAAGCCACATATAGAAGTCTTGAGCCTTTGCATTGTGTACAGCATAGTCGGCCATATATCTGCAACGAAGATTTACATGCACGCGTATATCGAAGTTCTTCTGCTCAAATAACATGTTCTGTTGTGTTTAGTCCGATAAAATCAAATAGAGAAAAATAAATTGAGATACAAATGCACATTACAGAATGTACGAGTAGTTTTGTTATGTTAAAAGTTTATTGAACATATTCCTTACATACTATTTTGCATATAATTCTAACAAACTAATTTCACTTATGCATTTTGTAAGAGCAAGAAGATGCTCCATATTATAGGGATGTAAGTATGTTTCAGCAGTTTCCGCCATTAAAAATCATGTGATGATAATCAATTTGATACATAAATATAAAGTTTTATTGTTGCATTTTTACTTTCAACGATATACACTTATACAGTAAATAACACGGATTTAAATTAAACAAGAAAACATTTCAAACTGATAATTCGGCCAGGTCTGCCAGGATTTTACTTGAATTGACTTTTATTTCAAGTATTGTGGTTTCCCCAAACGTCAATTAGAGATAATCACAGCTCTGAAGGCACTCCTGTTCTTCGCTCATTGAAAGTATTTAATATTACTTACAGTCACGGATCATGAAGTTCGACTTTTTAACGCAGGACAATCGAACGACAACGAACAACGCAAACACCAAATTAATTTACGTTTAATTGTCTACATCGGTGAGATTTTGAAAAAAATATCAAGGAGGAAAATGACATTGATTTACAATCTCTCAGAATTTTATACAGGATTCACACAAACTCCAATTATGATTACAAAGATGAAAAAAGAAATGCAACTTATATCTAAGTTGGCGCTAAGGAAAAGTTTGTGAGTCTAAACAAGAATGAACAACGACATAATTCTAATAATAAATGTATTGGTATCAACGCGCATTTTATTAAATTCTCAATCAAAGCACATTAAAAAATATTTGATATTTTTGGCTTGAAATTAAATGCTTCATTTAATGTATTTTAATTTCATTTTCATGTACTGAAATTAACGTGTAACTCCTATACTCTCCATCCCGTCACCAATATATTTATTAATGTACGATCTACTGCAATGTTTATAAGTCTTAAATTAACGTATTGTTTTAAAGTTTCATTAGGTCAATACTTTCTCATCGTGTGCATTTATTATTTCATCAAAAATACTACATGTACTGAATTGTACGTCTTTATTTAGTTACATCACCTAGTCGGTTGCAAAACGCACGCTTTTCATGCATGGAACTGGATAGACGACAGCAACAAGTTCGCACTCTTAAAAAACACGTTTGCTTAGATGCGTACGAAGGGACTTTAATCAGCAAATACTTAAACGTGGCTATAGAAAAGCGAAATATAATGTTCTAAAATTAAATTCTAACCATGTAGATTCTTTTAAGGTTGTTGTTTTCACAACCTACTCGCCATAAGGATTCAATTGCTCACCATTTGTTTTTAACTTTTCATAAGTAACTATTGTTTACAGTTAAAAGGTGTGGGGATGATGCCCGACATTAATTGTCCTTAATGTACTGTATTCATTCATTGGTATTAATTACCGTTTTCTATTTCGTAAATGGTAAAACTGTAATTATTTGTTAAACAAACTGCGGTAAACGCTTACTTGATTGACCGACGTCAATAAAAAATTATAGTCGCCAGTTAACCCCGCCCTCATAAGCATTCTCGGAACCGATTGCATGGCGAAAATTACAGTTAGTCGACTAGAAAGAAACATAAAAATTTCTCATGACGCAGCTGTGTCAGCACACATAACTATGTTATGTGGCTTGAATATTGGATAAGTTCGTTATGCTATTTCTTATCAGTGGGTTATCTATTTCTCCATGGAGTATTTATGGTGATTACGTGTTGAAAAAGGTACATGTGCTCTTTAAAAGTGTGTGTGTGTAATTCAGAAGCGTATTTACATGTAATCGCCGAGTCTTCACGACTACATTATGTGCAGTCTTGCACCTGTGACCTTTCCGGGAAAAATATTTAATTGAATAATGAAATAATTTTGATCCAAATAGACCAGTGCAAGGTGACCAATAATACCTTAATGTGCACCGGTAGACAATTTAACGACAATTAATGTCTGATTGCATTTAAACGGACACTGTTACTCCGCCAAGGGAGTGCTGACAATTAAAGAAGAACTTCTCCCGCTCCTCGCGCGCTGTGCCACTTTTATGTCCTCTCTAGACACCACAAACCGTCGACCCGAACCCTAGAACGGTTTCCCCAGCAGGTTGAGCGTACTGAGTACCGCCGTCCTGGGACACTTCCATTACCTTCAAAGAGCAGTCCCTTGATATCCTGGCCTGTATATCTGCCCAAGGGTCAACCCGTCCGTCTTCTACGTTGCAACCTCCGCTGCTCCCGTCCCACTTCCGGCGATGTAGTGAAACCACTATCCACCTTCTGACAGTTACCATCTCGCTTGGCGATCCTTTTAAGTTCTGGGAGTCAACGAAATCAGCGGGAGAGAACGTCCGGTGGGGGATGACGGTACTCGCTTGATTAACGGAGCCGCCCGCAGAAGTTCCTCTATACGACCCTCCTCAGACGATGTATTGGAGCATTACCCACCTACGGACAATGACCATTCCATTTGGCGATTCTTCGGAGTCTTCAAGAAAATCTTCTGCGGGTGACTGTCGCTCCGATCGCGACGTGCACGCTACAGCTGCTGACCGAGCTCTTTTAAACTAGGTAATGCAATTACATTTCCAAAGTAACATTGTTTTTCGTTTACAATCGCCATTTTCTTTTACATTTTCAATTTAATCGCCAGCTGATAGATTCAATCGCCATGGGCAATTTTGTCGATCGAAAACGCTAAAATACAATATCCTGACTTTGAAATAAAGTAAAAAAAATACGTTGTATATTATTTATTTAAACAAAAAGGTTTTAATTGTTGTTGTTGTTATTGTTGTTTTTGTCACTTGTTTATCGCATATTCACCACATGAAATTGTGTTATTAATTGCACGCGTATTCAAACTACACGTAAATGTTCGTAAATAAAAAATATACTACGGGAGATCAAATCATTTGTGTCCTTACATTATAAGTTTATTTGTTAACCATCGAAATATATGGTGTAATGATATTTGATAAACACGCAGTTTAGAACCGCGTCATTCGAAAATGGATCTTAAGGCGCGTTGGCTAGCGTAGCTAAAGCCCTGTTTGCGCAGTTTGGTCAGGAGCTGCGCTGACCGCTTTAAATCACGCAAGGTTTCGTGGTTCCATTAGGTATCTCATGACCTACTGCGAGATGCGCAAGCTGGACCATAGCTTAGCTAGTCGTATATGGCATAAGACCCATTTTGGCATGATGCGGGTCTATAAAAATATATTTGTTTCTTTTAACTGTAACATCTTAGCACAATACTTTTCGATAGAAATTTGAAGTCAAACTGTGTTATTTATAGCAAACTGGCAAACTTCAATAATCCTTCAAGAACGGTTTACACACGGACCGAACGAATACGGCGAACATTTGTGGTAAGATAATGAAACAATTTCCGTCTTATCATGACACTATACTTTTTCGGTAGTTTTTTGTTTCCTCATCTTGAAAGTAATACTTTGTTATCAACGTTTATCGATAGTCTTCCCCGGACGATTTCGTAACCAAGTACCGAGTCGAAATGCGAAGTATTATTTTATCATTTATCACACACAATAATATCGAAAATGATCCAAACAAACAGCTTTTTTAGAGTTAAAGCAAATATGGATAAATTATTTCCGATTGTCAGGAATTTTTCGAATGAAATGCGTTTTAATTATCATTATGAAACAATAATAAAATGGTATTTAAATGTATATTTTAATATATCATTTTTTTCTTTTTCTTTTTTTTGCTTTACACAATGAAATAATTGTTTTATTGATCACGTAGTAAAATAGTATTGGATTTTTTGTTTTCTCCCCTTGATCTGATAAAGAATCAGCTGTTATTGAGGTTGGTAAGTAATAGCCTCATCAGCGCACGTGTATGCGTGTATTTTAGAGTTCTTCGCGAATGCATCTATTGGCTTACCTGCCCCTGTGACCTTTAAAGAGAGAAGTGTTATGCGATTATAACGTAACATGCAGTGGAATATTTTCATAAGACAAAATGTTTTGTAAACTGTACTCTTACGCGCCGCGAATTCTCCACGTGACCAGTGATTTGGTGAACGGTAGTGGTCTTCATACCGATTTTTTCAAAACACCACTATGACCCTTAGTTGTTCTTGCGAACGACTAAAACAACAGAATAACAAGGAAAAAAACACATACGGCAGGTATTTATAGAGGCTTAGTCAATATTATTGTACAAGTATAGAATATGATACTAATATATTGCAATATTCTTTTTATATAATAGTAACTTTACAAGAGGTGTTGAATTCTTCTGACAATTCTTAATCGCGCTGCATTATCGCAAAAAAAAACTAGTATGTTAAAGTTTTCTAAGACTACAACGTAAAAATGTAGGTTTTCACATCATTCGCGTGATTAGAGTTGAGACAAACGTGTTGTCTTGGTGTCGGGTTGACAGTTTCAGTAATCCTTTCACGATTGGCCAGTCGGTTTTACTCTTCCCCAAATCGTCATGTGATAGTTGTATACTATATTATGTTACCTATTGATTGCCACATGGACTGAGCCTTTGACCGGTCTAATTTTATGTGGCGGCGGTTTTCTGGCCAACGTCCATCTATGGAAATCATACATGCTTGGTCTGCAAATAAGACAGGCATTACGATAGTATAGCATTGTACCGCTTTCACTCGTTCTTAAAATTGGAAATCCCGACTTACAATGATTACATTTGGGAAGTCCCAGTCATACAGTATGGAAGTCCCACTTTTATATCAGAATGTTTGTGCAGAACTTTAAGTTCCTTTTCGTTTTATAACATTGTTAAAATACAACAAATGGTTCACACTTTATTTATACTTTGCATCATTTCATCTGATCACATCATGTTAAACATTAAACATAGCATGTATGCTAATACACCATGTCAAGTCATCCATAATTGATCTGATATCTGATGCTGCTTTAAGCAGATCGTTGTTTAAGGAAATAACTGGTAGATTAGTTTGAGATTTCAAGGACTTGAGGACGCCGTCGCGCAAGCTATACTAACTTTATTTATTATAATACAATTTTAAAGTGAACGAAACGACTTATGTTTAATTCATTGTCAGGTTTTTTGATAATTTAATAATCTAGTACATGTATTTCATGTCACTGTACCACTGAAATATTAAGTAATTATAGTGTGTTTTCTTAAGAGTTTTCATATTGAAAACTTCAACAAAATATCTCTATATTATATGCGTTGCTAAATATATATTGTAAACCATACTGTACGTATTTTTGCAGAATTGATTAAATAAATTTCATAAATACAAACGCCCATCATTTTACGTAATTACATATATAACGTGAATTGTGTAATTTGGGAATGCCATCGAACATGCGTATACATCGGTTGTCGTCGTGTAATGGATATGGTATCCACCTAGAGACCGGGAGGTCACGCTTTCGATCCCACGGTGGAAGCATTCTTTATATCTCTCCCAAAGACACTGTTCTATACCCAGGAAACGGACTCAAGAGCGTTTCAAATCAGCAGTAAGTACTTTAAATTTAATCGAGCTCAAATAAATAGGTTTAAACAAAACAAAACTAATGAACGAACGAACGAACGAACGAACGAACGAACACATAAATAAATGAAATAATAACAAATAAATAAATAAATAATAGTAAGATATAAATTGAGTTAATTTAACTTGTTTATCAATTATATGATTGCAAATTCAAATGTGCAATTTTTAAAAATTACATTTTATGATGCTGATAAAAATACGCGATATAACACAGAATTGTATGTAACGGGTGTTACCAATGACGCTTATATTGTTCTCATTTCTTTGTGTGTCTCAAAAACTACATTGTACACAAGATACGGCAATTCGACGTAAAGTTGCAAATCAAACTGTTGTCACTTCAAGCAAGCTTGGTACAGTGTTACAGCAGAGTATCTCGATTACGCGATAATTAGTATGTACTTGGTGTCATCTCAGATCATGAAAGCTCGTGATGCCCCCACACATTTATATCAGAACAGAACAGAACAGAACAGAACAGACAGTTTATTAAGACGTATACATAAGTACATCGTCTTTAATGCATATAATTATAAATAAAGTAATGTCACGTATCCTTATACTATAGTAGGTAACCAAATCAATATAATGATGTATATATGTTAGTAAGTAAAATGACATTTCAGAACTAAATTCAATGAAATGACATCTCGGTGTGTAGTCAGGGGCACAACGTGTATGCGCTTCGGAAAGACATACATGTAACCCATACACACTTCCCCGCCAACCCGCATTTGAATGCCGTCTTCACAGCCAACTGGGCGGGGCGGGAGGGGGGGGGCACAGGGGCATATGCTGGTTAATCCTGGTTAATATGAGCCGGAGAGAAATGCCGTCATTTTCAAGCGACCGTTGGTATGCAAACAATATGCACTTTGTTAAAATGAATTTGCTTTAAATAAATAATATGAACTACCGGTAAATAATTACCTTAAAAGCGTACCATCTACAACATTGGCACCATCGAGTGCTTCAAGTATTTCAACGAGCTCTTTGTTCGTCTTCAATGGGAATTCCTGGCCGGTAAGGTTGATAAAGTACTTCCATTTCTTAAAATTTAAAAGTTTTCGTAGACAGACCATCTCTGCTTCTAGAACAGAAAATGTACCCCATGTTACATTCAATAATTCCGGTGCTATAAAAACATTTTCGAAGCACTTTGTGATCGTGTTTATCGCAATAATAAAATCTGTAGTTGCTTTCAAATCAATGTGTACGCAATACATATTCTGTGGACGAAAAATCGCACGTAACAATCTTTCAACCTGTTCGATGTCTTTATAAACGATCAAAGAGAAGGCGATTGGAAAATTGCTTTCTTTCTCGCTAAGTTGATGTGTAATATAGCCTCGCTGCTTTTTGAAATGTCCACAATTTGAGATATTCTTGAAAAATGTCACATCTAATGCAGGTCTAGCACTTTCTTTCATTGTCTGTTGTGCTTTAGACAGTTCCAGCAGATCACCGTCAATAACGATTTTGCTACAGTTAATCATATTATGCCGACTGCGCGTTTGCTGAAGTTGTGAGTATAAATCTCTAACTTCGTCAAACGAAAATGTCAGGATTTTCCCCGTAGAAACTGACTCCTTGGTAGTATCTACATAGCCACTTTTTCGTTCCGCTGCATATGTGGTATTTTGCCATGTTGCTTCAGTTCTCCTCACGGGTCCTTGGGTACTAATAATCAGACCATTTGGATTATATCCTTTTAAACGATTATTTCCTCTTGAAATCACATTTTGTTTGTAATGCATTATGATTTTGTTGTAGTTATCATAAGCTTCGAACACGCTCATTTTGAACGGGAAATAAAGCAATATAAAGCACATACACACACAATAAATAACAATGACTGCAAACGCAGTCTTAATTTTCAGTAATTTTAGCATATTATATTAATATGCTGACACGCTGGATACAATATGAAATATTCGTTTGCATCCGATAACTTCACTTCAGCAAACATCATATGCGTATATAAACGTTTAAATCTCCATAAAGTATGCCACGTTGCTTTTAACAGAGCTTACATACATATGGTTAAACTAATTAGCAACGATTAAGCTGGATCTTCAATCTGTATTTATTATCAAACATCTCATCGAAATATTGGGTACAATGTGTGCTTCATTATCTGTATTTATTCATGCAGAGAAATGAATTAATTGTTACGTTAGAATACCCGGTAGTCTATGCGGTTACATTTGATAATATTTAAATCTCTAAGTAATCAAATTCAGCCAGTCTATAACTGCATACGCTATTTAGATAAATTATATAATATAAAATAAACCAAACGATTTAAAATTACACAATCTCAACTTTAAAATGGAATGTTTCGTCTTAAGCCTTTGTTAATTTAATTTTATAGATAGCTCCTTTTAAGCAGGGTGTTAGTTTTATTAAATCGTTGGAAATAGACATATTACGCACTACATGCAAAATTGAGTAAACACAATATCAACTGCTAAATGGAATGGTTCGTTTTCAGCCTTAGTTCATTAAGCAAATATAATGTAATGGTTCGCCTTAAGCCTTTGTTCATTTAGAAAATATGCTGAATCTTCAACGTCCCCGATCCTCGTGCAAAGCGTGGGGAACACAATTAAAAAGAGTCCGGTTTACTTCAAATAACGGCAAAATGAATCATTGTCAGCCAGGCAATGGTAGTAAAAAAGGATAGAGTGTGTGTGAGAGACAGAGAGAGAGAGAGAAGTGAGAGAAGGGAGTTGCAGGACAGATAGAGCGAGAGAAGAGGGAGAGTAAATACTTCGGGGGGGGGGGGGGGGGGGGTAGAGGCAAGACAGAGTCAGAGATAAACTTAAAAACAGTGAGATTAAAGACGACTAATAGCCAGTGAGAGCACGAAGAGTGCGCGTAAGGTGGCAGTATAGAGCGAATACAGGAGAGTGAAAAAACAAGTACATAAACGATAATAGTAAGAGTCAGTGTAGAGACGGAAGAGAGTATAAGACGAGTATAGATAAGAAACACAATACGTTAATACGGTGTATTGAAGAAAGAGCGAGTACAAGTAGGAGTGATAGTGGTATGAAAAGAGAAGAATATGTAAGACATCGGGCTACCACGACCAGTACCCGATGATGGTGGGCCCGGATAACTCCGTCTACTAGACAGAATTGAAAGATCGGCGATAGCGGACTGCGCTTTATGTTGCGCACAAGTAATGTGTGATAGCCTTATCTTATAGTAAGGTGCTATATTCTTCGATTATGTTTCGGTTTCTAAAAATAAATGTAGAATTAAATTAAGGTAGCACGGCAAATTTACTATCTCGCCATAATTATGGTTTCTGGATTAAAATGTACGTTAAATATGTATTCACATGACAGTCGTGTTTAACTTACCTTCTTCATTTTGTAATTTTACTTATAAAAGTTCTAATTACAGAATGTTATTGTGTCTGTTACTATAAATACTGATCATTCAGCTTTTAGATTTGCATACCAAAGAACCTTTTGTAAGGAATGATAAGGTGTGAAGGCCAGGTTCACGGTAAGTTTAAATATGCTTGTGGCTATCCTTGTGTTATAATATGATTTCGTGGTCTAGTGGTAACGCACTGGCATCGCAACACGTGGGTGGCAGGTTCGAGGCCGCATGAACTTTCACCATATATGTAAAAGTATTATTTATAAATATTCCTGTTACTTATGCTTATAATAATATATATTAATTAATTATAATGCGACTATTTTGACTAAATAGTGTATAAAGACGTATTTAGCAAAACAATCATAAAATCTATTGAACAGCACTCTTCACATGACCGAGTTGGGGCCATAACTCGGATACAGACATCAACACTCTTTGGAAAGAATTTAAGCAGTTCTGTATTAACACCATAATACAACATGTTCCATCAAAATGTGCAACACAACGTTACAACCAACCCTGGGTGAATCGAAAGATCAAGCGCCTATCAAAACAAAAGAAGAGGGCCCTCAGGAGATCCAAACATACAGGGAAACCAGAAGACCTCACCCGATATAAACAGCTGCAAAAGACAGTCCAATACGAGTGCAGACGGGCATACAACACATACATCAGCGATACTGCATCTGCAGATCGCAACCCTAAGAAGCTGTATTCTTTCATCAAAACAAGAAGATGTGACAGCAGTGGTATTGCCACCCCCCCCCCCCTTAAACATGAAGGTCTCCTGCATAACGACCCTATGTCTAAGGCTGCAATCTTGAATGAGCAGTTTACAAGTGTATTCACAGAAGAGGACCCAAGTAACATTCCAAAGATAAGCGGAACACCATACCCATCAATGGCAACCTTCAACATAGGAATGTCATCCCTACAAGGTTCCTACAAGAATTTGCAAGCGAACTATCACCTATTGACCCTCATCTTTCAGGCCTCAGTGTCACACACCTGTGCCTGATGACTGGAAGCAGGCATTGGTGGCGCCCATATTCAAGAAGGGCGACAAAAGCATCCCTGCCAACTACAGGCCTATCTCCCTCGCCTCTGTCTGCTGTAAAGTCATAGAGCATATCATTCACAGCCAGATAATGCAGCATATGGAAGACCTGAACATATTGTCAGACTCACAGCATGGATTCAGAAAGCGCCGGTCATGTGAGACGCAGCTACTTCTGACCTTACAGGAAAAGGTCAGCACTTGATAACGGTGAGCAGATAGACGCCATCTTACTCGACTTTAGTAAGGCGTTCGACAAGGTCCCACACGAACACCTTGCTGTGAAACTGAACCACTACAACATCAATGGAAACATAATCACCTGGATCAGAAGCTTCCTATCAAACCGAAGTCAACAGGTTCAGGTTGAGGGTGTACAGTCAAACCCAGCACCAGTGACATCGGGTGTCCCTCAAGGCTCATTGAGAGGACCCTTGCTCTTCCTGGTGTACATCAATGACATGCCCTCCAAAAATCCACAACAAGGCTCTTCGCGGATGACAGTCTCCTGTACAGAAAGATCAAGTCTCCAGATGATGCACAGATACTACAGGATGACCTCAATGCCCTCCAAGAGTGGGAAACAACTTGGGAGATGTCCTTCAACCCAGACAAATGTGAGGTACTGAGGATAACAAGAAAGCGAACCCCCATACAAGCAGACTACAACATCCACGGGCACCAACTAGCCTTAGCCAAGACAGGAAAGAACCTAGGTGTGACACTTGCCACCGATCTTTTCTGGAAACCACACGTGGACAGCTGCACTAAGTCTACCAATAACTCCCTCGCCTTCCTCCGCAGAAACATCTCAAGCTGCCCTAAAGACATAAAGCTGCAGTGCTATAAGTCACTTGTCAGACCTGTCCTCGACTACGCATCAGCAGCTTGGGACCCTCACACACAGACATGTATCCAACAGTTAGAGGCGGTGCAGCGAAGAGCAGCGCGATTCATCACAGGCAATTACAGGACCACAAGCAGCACTAGCCAGATGATCGCAGATCTTGGGCTACCTACCCTAGAACTCCGCCGCCAGCACTCAAAACTCCTGATTATGTATCGGATCACCTATGGTCTTCTCGACATTCCAGCAACCGATCCCCTCCGGCGATCGATCACATCTACACGAGCACATGGACTAGAAGACATGGATGGTGCAGTGGTCCGGTACTGGATACAGTACTGCAGGACAGACACATACCGTCACTCCTTCTTCATCTCCGGAGCTCGATTGTGGAACCAACTACCAAAGCAGCTCACAGTTCTACAGACGCCAGAGTCATTCAGGGAAGGACTGGCAGGCCTCCAATTCAAACATTGAGCCTTCCTGACTGTAAATTATTATAAATATTAAAGGTTTTATTTTTTAACTGCACTCTCACAATCACCTTGTAAATAAAAAATGTACGATTATGCTCCAGATCGAGTGAGATTTGTACATCACATGGAAGAAGAAGAAGATCTTGGTCCTCGATTGATGGTTTACGTTGACTGTCAATATTATAGATATGCGACAACGAAGCCGAAATTCGATTGTAACAACAACAACAACAACAACAGTATTTTTTTTATTGATACTGATAGCAGAATGTTAAAGTTTCAAGATAACGTTACCAAAACAAGGTAAGTTTCTTAAAAGTAATTGATTTTTTCTTATTTCATAAAAGCTTCAGCGACATGTCTGGCTTCAATTTACGTTATTGTACACATTGTAACGGTAATCGCAAACGCGTTCACCGGATAATTTCAACTAAAGTAAACATACTCAGTAACTTGAGAAAGTTACTGGTTAGCGAGTATTTGTCGGACAGCAGTATTTACCGGACGTTTTATTTATTTCGTGTATTGTAACGCTTAATCACGATTTTCTTTGTCACATATTTACAGACGCTTGTTTAATTGAAGTTGACAGCAGCAATTGGTTTAAATGCTAGTGTTATAAATAGACAATTGCGATGTTTACAAATTTCGTCCAAATGTAATGTGACCTTCTCGCAGTTGATATTAATAGGACACGCATGCTCAGAAGAAATCCCTTACAGAAACCCGACCTGTATGCTTGTTATTTTCGTTCATCTACTGCAATAGAGCAGGTCTCAATTATTTGTCTAACAATTACTTACTTTACCAGAATCTAATGTGTTTAAAATGCACACATGATTTTAATTATAGTTTTTATGCCCACGGTAGGGTGGCATATATCATTTGAACTGTCCGTCAGTATGTCAGTCTGTCAGTTTGTCCGAAAAAAAAACTTAACGTTGGCCATAACTTTTGCAATAGCAACTTGATATTTGGCATGCATGTGTATCTCATGAAGCTGCACATTTTGAGTGGTGGAAGTTCAAGGTCACTCAAGGTCATACTTCAAGGTCAAAGGTAAAAAAAATAAAAAAAAATTGTTTATTTCAAAGCGGTGCAATAGGGGGCATTGTGTTTCTGAAACTCGATACAATTTGATGATTACATATATCTGAATTGCTTGCAAAATGTACCTTGTAAACATTTCAAAGAAATAGAAAAAAATCCCATTTAACACTATAAATCCACTGTTTGGATTTTCTCCCTTGAAAAAGGAAAATTTTGTTTGATCAAAGATCTATAAACAAACATGTTTATTTATAGATCTGTGTTGCACTGATATTGGAAAACAAGTTATAAGTCTATTGAACACAAGCAGAAGATGACATATTGCACCATCAAATTAATGTATTTACGTAATTTTAATGTTAATGTTAATGTAACAGGGTATTCACTCTGACACTAATCCTTTAATATTACTAACCCATGCAAGAATGTGAGCGAGTATTAGTGTGGATGCTAATTGGTGAGTGAATGATTTACTAACACTGCATGTTTTTATGTGAGATGTTTTAACTATAGAGTTTCAATGGTTTTATACTCTAGTTTATGATCATTCCATCATAAAGTCTCGTAAGAGATAGATGTTGGCATTTTCCATTTGTCAGCATATATTTATTTTAAAACTTAAGTCCTCAGGTCGCTGGTGAGTTTACTTTTATTGTTAATATAATTACATTGTATTGTATTGTATTGCTTATTGTAAAATAAATGTATTTGATTATTATGTATTTCATTGCAATGTTTAATTATTGCAATTTGAATTAGTTATTCATAATTGTTTTTGTATTATTTTTCAGGCCATCATTTTCAATATTATAGACATCTATAAAATAAAGAATATATAAGACAACCCACTTGTGTTCTCTATACACAACCCGGCTACATTAAGAAAAATTTCATTTAAACTCATTTCTTTTTAAATACTCAATTTTTAAAAATGTCCGGTAAATACTTCTGTACAGTGGAAGATTACCTCCCTTTAATGACCCCATATACGACCCTTGTACATACGCATGCCCCTTTCAAAAAATATTTTGTTTACATTTGCTTGTAGATGACAAACCCAGGATGTATCAGTAAATTTTTTATAAATTATTTTGTATTATTTATCTAGATCACTGGGTCAAATCTTTGAAATAACCTGTTAGTAACAGTAACCGTTCTACATTAATGCCAATCTCATTAATAATTCATCGTTAATTAAACGTTGACAGAATATTTATCTTGACAATATCAAGACTGAGTTTAAAACAGGGTCACATGCTTCTAAAATTAGGTCACAAGGTCAAATCTTAAAAAAACATTTCTGACTTAATCTTGATGAAATTTGATCTGAATGTTGATCTTGACAATATCTAGGCCATGTTTGAATATGGGTAAGACTCTGCATTGAAAACAGACAATATATTAACAAACCAAGACCGTCATTTCAGACTGCCTCAATCAATCGGAATGTAGCTCATGTACTAGTTTAGGAAAAAGTAAACTAAGTGGCATTTAACATTTGCAATGTAAATATCACTGATATTCATAGTTAACAGGGCTCCCTCTGGCTCAAAATTTTCTGTAGCCAAATTTACCTTTTTTATGTCTTAATTCTTATATTTTGGGTATTTTACAGGTGATAATGTAGGAAACCTTGTAGCCAAATAGATTTTTGTGTTGCCAACTTTACTAATGTGTAGCCACTGGCTAATCTGGCGAATGGCAGAGTAAGCCCTGGTTAAAAACTAGAATTATACATTTACACAAAATATATTTTTAAGATTTAGATTTTTCTTCAAAGCACCTGTTCCCAAACTGCAAAGTTAAATATCTGTTAAATTTCTGTAAAAGCTTGATTAAATAGATATTCAAAGCAGGGTATTTATGTAAAGCAGTGTGCTTGGACAATTTTTTTAACCAAAGTCTGTAGGGCATTAGCATGGATAACAAAACTGGGTCATATTGTTAATCTTTTAAGAATCTTCTAGGCATCCAGCCTCCAGGTCAAGTTTTTAAAAACAAGGGCTGTTTGTAAAACATGCATGCCCCCCATATGGGCTGTCAGTTGTATGCCCCCCATATGGGCTGTCAGTTGTAGTGGCAGCCATTGTGTGAATACGTTTTTTGTCACTGTGACTTTGACCTAGTGACCTGAAAATCAATAGGGGTCATCTGCAAATCATGATAAATGTACCTATGAAGTTTCATGATCCTAGGCCTAAGAATTCTTGAGTTATCACCCGGAAACCATTTTACTGTTTTGTGTCACTGTGACCTTTTCCTTTGACCTAGTGACCTGAAAATCAATAGGGGTCATCTGCCAGTCATGATCAATGTACCTATGAAGTTTCATGATCCTAGGCAGGGTTTTGTTTTAGCCCGATTTTATAGCCGAAATTCGGCTATATTCCCAATCACAAAGAGTATACTTTTTTCTTAACCAAATTTTCAATTTTCTAAGTATAAAAAGGGCACATAATTCTGTCAAAATGCACTCCAGTTATCTAACTTTGCCTGCCCAGTCCCCTCATGATAGTAAGTAAGTGTACCGAGTTTGAATGCAATAGCTTTGATACTTTATGAGAAAAGTGGACCTTAACACAAAACTTAACCAGACGCCAACGCCAAGGTGATGACAATAGCTCATAACTTTTTTTCAAATGACCTTGACCTTTGACCCAGTGACCTGAAAATCACTAGGGGTCATCTGCAAGTCATGATTAATGTACCTATGAAGTTTCATGATCCTTAAGCATAAGCGTTTTTGAGTTATCATCCGGAAACCATTTTACTATTTCGGGTCACCGTGACCTTGACCTTTGACCTAGTGACCTGAAAATCAATAGGGGTCATCTGCGAGTCATGATCAATGCACCTATGAAGTTTTATGATCCTAGGCATAAGTGTTCTTGAGTTATCATCCAGAAACCACTTTACTATTTTGGATCACCGTGACCTTGACCTTTGATCTAGTGACCTGAAAATCAATAGGGGTCATCTGCAAGTCATGATCAATCTACCTATGAAGTTTCATGATCCTAGGCATAAGCATTCTTGAGTTATCATCCGGAAACCATTTTACTATTTCGGGTCACCGTGACCTTGACTTTTGACCTAGTGACCTCAAAATCAATAGGGGTCATCTGCGAGTCATGATCAATGTACCTATGATGTTTCATGATCCTAGGCCTAAGTGTTCTTGAGTTATCATCCGGACACCATATTACTATTTCAGGTCACCATGACCTTGACCTTTGACCTAGTGATCTGAAAATCAATAGGGGTCATCTGTGAGTCATGATCAATGTACCTATGAAGTTTCATGATCCTTGGCCTAAGCGTTCTTGAGTTATCATCTGGAAACCATCTGGTGGACGGACATACGGACAGACCGACATGAGCAGAACAATATACCCCCTCTTCTTCGAAGGGGGGCATAATTATTTATCACAAAATCAGGTGACCGCTTAAGGACCTAGATGTTGCTCTTGTGATATAACGACCATCGACTAATACAGGGTAGGCTGACCGCTTCAGTCGACAGGTGAATATCTTGTCACTTGTTATAAATCAAAGTACTGACAGAACTGGTGTGACGATGCTTTTGAAGAGGATGGATATAAAACATCAATTTAAGTCTATCTATATCACCACAATTGTGTATGTTGATACGAACATTTGGGTACGATAAAAAATTTGGGTACGAAAAAAAATTTGTACGAAATTTTTTTGCGTACAAAACATTTTTGGTACGAAAAAAAGTTTAGGGGTACGGGGAAGTAGTACCCGTAGGTAACTTGACCCATTGAGCGAAACTGGGAGGCGGGTCACATTCTTGTTCATTAAGTATGGCAATACCTTCATGATGATTCTCGAAAGTAGGTATGAGCACATAGCCGGACCATGTGAGCTCAATCGTATGAGCACTTGACTATCCGAGTTCGCCCACGAACATATGGATAAGTTAACTAATAGCGAAATGATCTTATACATGTATATGCTGAAATCTAACAATCGAACGAAATATCAAACATGGTATGTACACTTAGGTGGTTGTGTAATTTCTGTTAGAATATCGTATTCAATATGTAAACTTTAAATGATTGTGCCCGCACTTGAGTTTGTTGCCTTGTTTGAGTCTATACGCGCCTAGGCTGCACCCAGTCTGTGTATTTGTGTTTTCCAAGGTAATGAGTTACCTCCGCGCTGAGGCTGCATAATGTTGGGACCCGGAGTGTGTCCAGCACTCCTACCTAATAAGATTAGATTGCCGACAGTTGGGACGAATTTTGAATGATAGCTGCAATTTCCAGCTATTTGTTTTGTACTAAAATACTTTTTAATTTTTTTATATGGTCAAATGCTGCCGGGGGGGGGGGGGGGGGGGGATGAGATTATCCGGAAAAAAACACCTGTCCGGAATGGTGACCACAAAACACACAAAATATAACATTGCGCCGGGAGCGGGAATCGAACCGGTGTCGTAAAGGTGAAAAAGCTAACGTCCTTACCACTGCGCTAGCGGGACGGACAATTGCACAAAAAATGTTGTTCTATCTATATATATCATAGCAGTGCAGCGTTTACAATTTGCAGGTTCGAAATTGTTCGCATTCTTTAGTTTTGTGATCACGTAAAAAGTTCATATTACATGTTTTATTCGCAATTTATTTACTAAATCGAGAACAAATATCAAACAAAATAGAGAAAATATATAGTTGTTTCGTTGGTCCATAAAAATAAAATGGATGTAAAATTACTAATTTTAAATTAACGTTCTGATACACTTATTGAATCTGTTTCCTCAGGATATGCTGTTCTAGTAATATTTACCTTTATCAACATGAGCGACAACTCTACTAGGAGAATGTTATCAATGAAAATCAACGAGCAATATCCTACGCAGTGGCGAATGCCAAGGGAAGTAACTGAAAAATCGAGTTATCTCAATCGGACTGGCTCGGTCTTTTACATAGGTTCCCATTGTGAAGAATTTTTTTACTGGTTATCAAACCTTAGACGGCGCAGTTCCAGCATCGTCAAAAAGCTGATAAACAGGCCTTGTTCATGCATTACTTTTAACTGTGTTACTGTGCAAGTTCATAACCCGGTGGTCCATTTCATGACCATTATATCTCTGGCCCTGAGTGTTCAGATTACAACATACTCATAGTTCATTTGTGTTTACTCGTCTAATTTCAGATTTTTCACTTGTATTGAAAATGGAGACTTCAACTCAGTTGACAAGCTGCTCAAAAATGAAGACTTTAAAAACTATCTAGAAGAGAATGATCAACTTTCTTTGGCATTCTTAAAAGTGATATTGCTCAACAATATCCCGCTGCTGGATGTACTGATTAAACATGGAGTAGATGTTAATTTATCTGATTTTTCGTTTTCTGAAAATGGTATTATGCATGCAACCCGATATGGTCACAAGGAAATACTTCTTAAGTTAATTGACTATGGTGTTAATATAAATCACCAGAGTGCCAATGGCTCAACTGCTTTACACGTTGCTGTGGAAAACATGAAAAGAGAATGTTTAATCATTCTTGCGAGACAGAACGGAATTGACCTTAATATTCAGGACTGCGGAGGGTTTAGCCCTTTGCTCTGGACAGCAAGGCTTCGGGATTGGCAAGCTATGCAGATATTAATAGATGTCGGATGTCATATTGAAAGTAAAGATTTTGTTAAAGGGATGACTGCTTTGCATGTGGTATGTGACAGTAGCACAGCGTTTTGGAAAGGAGAAAGGGCAACACCTTCTGATACATTGAAATGTATTAAACTTCTCACTTGTGCGGGCCTTGATATCAATTCTGGAGATGTTTTTAATAACACTCCCCTGATGTATGCAATCAGGACCCACAATCAGGTTGCAATAAAGCATCTTCTTAAAATGAACTGTAGCTTTAGAGCAACTCAAAGAGTTGGCTCTAGTTCTGCATTGACACCATTTTACTTCAACCATAATCTAGTTGGTTCTGATTCGACATTGCTTCCTTTATATCTGGCTTTAGCAAAGCTACAAACAAACACTGTAAAAATGCTTTGTTTGGCTGGAATAAGGTATCACAGACTAGCTCAAGAGCCTGAAGTGACACATTTCATAAGCACAGCTTATGAGCCTCTTGGTAAAGTAATGCATGATCTTGTCTGCAATCCCATGTCTTTAAAACAGGCTTGCAGATACACTATCCGCTCGGCCTTGACCGTGGGTATGGACAAATTTGAACGATTGAATATTGGACTTCCAGTGTCTCTTATTAATTACCTGTGCTTAAATGATATTGATGATATGTGAACGTATTAATCGTTTTTATCTTTTTATCAGGTACATTTTTAGTGTTTATCTGTTTGTCAATTTGTGCATATATGTCTGTTGTTGTTTTTTAAACATAAGAGCCCATTATGAACCCAATCTACAGGCATAGTTGTCATTCCTTGCTCTCACATACAATCTGCCATCACAAGAAAATCCTACCATATTTGGTAGGATTTTATTTTGTTGGTTTAAGTATTATATTATGAAAAGTAGTCTCAGTTTGTTTTATATTTTGAAAATAGTGTAGAAGTTCAGGTTCATGATCAAACATAAATTACCTTAATTAAAAAAAGTAAAAATGATAAATTATTGTACTGCGTCGCTAGGCTATCATCACATGGTTGCTTATGAAGGCAGGGATTTTATCTAGACATGCTGGTTCCAGTCATATCTCTGCCCGGACGTAATGAACTTTGTTAGACTAAGTTCTGTTTTTAGAAAGGATTTTAAAGTTATTTAGCTTGTTAAAATATTATTAAAATGCAGAAATTACAATTATTGACATGCATTTGAACCATTCCAAGGCATAGCTTATTTTGACTATGGGGCCTGATTTGAGCAAACTTGGCCAATAATCAATGTTACATATAAAATATTACACCTAAGGGTCTTTGAATTGCATAAGACATTGTATGCGTGAATTAATCTCAGATATGTGACAATTGGGCGAGGCAATTTTTGACCTCGGTGGTATGACTTAAACAAATTGGGTAAAGTCCACTATTATTAAGGATGTTATATGCCAAATAAATCACAACATGTTTGAACAGTTATTTTGATATTTAGGCCTATTCAAATTATCTGTCCGAGGGGCATGGCAAGTATTGACAGGAGAGAAATGGGACAATATTTGTAGAGGACCATTATATGTAGTTATATGCTAAACATTGAACAGTTTAGCCTTGAAGTTATCGTATTTTAAATAAATTGATTCTTAACTCTGATGACCAATATTTGCTGAGTTCGGAAGGATTAGAATAACTTTGAAAGAGGGTCACTTAAGAATCATTTGTTTGTGGTCTGGTGAAAATCTACTAAGTATTTAAGGAGATATCATTCGAGGCACATTATTTACGACGGACAACACATGATGATGACAACGGCCAAGGGACAGCCATCTGAACAATAATTAACCTTGAGCAAATCAAGCTCAGTTGAGCTCATTAAATCTTATTTTAAGAAATTGAAAGAGGAAATAACACACGTCTCCAATTGCAATATTTGTTTTACCAAATATAATTAAAATAAGTACAGGAATAGGTATAGAGGATTTTATAAAATTTTCTGTTTAGCCATAAAAGGAAAAATGCCTGTCCCAGATGGTCATGTGTGTAATAAATGAACATATGTTTTTAGGAATTTTATAGGTGGTCACCCAAGGAACTTTCTTTTTAAATTATTATGAAATTCAATGAAAATTGTATTTAAAAATATTGAATCTGATCATCAGTTTGTTAAAAGAATAATTTAGAAGATTATGTGTTTTTAGCTCACCTGAGCACAAAGTGATCAAGGTTAGCTGTTGTGATAATTCTTTGTCCGGTTTCAGTTAAAAGTGCAAAGTTAGGTACTCTAAAAGCCACATTTATGACTCAATCTTGTGAAAATAGGTCAACATGTTTATTTGAAAAATATATACACCTATTTCAAATTCGGGATACTTGTTTAAATCTTGTTAAATACTTGATCAAATCTTGTTACAACTTAAGGGGCCACATTTTTGGCTCAATCTTGATGAACATTTATAAGATATTTTGCTAGGCTGACTTCAAATCATGGTCATGTGCGTCCAAAAACTAGGACTCTTGGTAAAATCTAAACACCTCGTTACTTCTCTATACGCCACAATTATTAATCAATCAGAATGTTTACCTGAATGATAAATGGGCCTGGTTTGATTCTTGACAAATGTGTTTAAAAACAAATGTTAGAAAAACCATGTAACCACTCTGGAGGCCACATTTCGACTCATTCATGATGAAACTTGGTCAGAATGTTTATTTTGACAATATCTAGGCTGTTTCTATGGAGCTCTACATGTAGCTCTATGATGCCACATGCCTTTATAAACTAGGTAAAGAGGTGATAGGTATGGAAAAAAGTACCACTCTTGTGACAAGATTTATAAATTTGGTCATAATGTTTATTTTTACAATATCTAGGGCAAGTTTGCATCTAGGTCAAATGTGTAAAAAAACTAGGTCATCAGGTCAAATCTTGAAAAAGAAGTTACTAATTTAGATGCCACATTTATGACTCAGTATTTATGTAACTTGGTCAGATTATTTTGACAATATGAAGTCCATTTATGAATCTGAGTCAAGACATGGGAATCTAGATATCTGTATCAAATTGTCAACCATTTTATTTTAGCTCAGATAAGCTATAAAGGGTTATCATGGTTCTGTTATTCTATTAAATAAACGATTTATTTTAACAACAGTAATGAATTATCATCACAATAAATGAAATTTGAATAATAAATCAGTTGATCATGTGGTAGTGGTCATACTTATTCAAATTAACGAGACAAATGGTGTAACTAAAATACAACACATTTTTTCTTATAACTGATCTTATGGATATTTCAAGATGTTTATAGTAAAATCAAGGTAAAGTATTATTGAAAATGTATAGAACTACTTAATTAAAAACTTCAAACCTTATACAGTAACAGTAAACACTTCAGTATGCATCATTTCATAATTGTCTATGAATTTTCATTGTTCAACTTGTGAAGTCTGTCATGAAATCAACCTAAAAAAGCACCACAAAAAAACTTTAAGCTCACTTCATCACAATTCGCTCAAGTGAACTTCTTTTGATCGCCTTTTGTACATCGTGCGTTGTGAATGGTATGTCCTCAACATTTACCTTGTGAACACTAGAAGCCCAATATTTCCCCAATTTTCATGAAACTTAGTCAAACAATATGTCACAATGATGAGTTCGAAAGTGGGTCATGTATGGTCAAAAATGTCACTTGGACGTTTAAGAAAAAGCTTATGAGGACTCTAGAAGTCACATTTTTTTCCAATCTTAATGAAACTTACTCAGAATACTTTTTCTCATAATATCTGGACCGCATAGATTAAAAAACTTACCAGAGGACTACTATAAGACATTACACGCCAAATAAACAAACCCCTGGACATAGAGAAGAGTTTTTCTATATTAATCAGGAAAACAAGTCTTCCCAGGGGCTTTGCCAGTTTAAACCACAGCGGCACGATTTGAACAACCTTGGTAGAAGACCACTAGCTCATGTAAACCACCAAATATCAAACCACTGACCATTGTGGTTTCCAAGATTTTTTATACTAGAACAAACTGTAAAGAGGACAACCATACAATGTTACATTAAATATAAACAAGAGCACCGCATAACAGGTGCCAACGCTCGGCTGCGGGTGCATTTTTTAATAAATGAAAGCTTGTCCCAATTATTTTTTTTAGAGGTCACAGTGACCTTGACCTTTGACCTAGTGACCCCAAAATGGGTGTGGCATGTAGAAATCATCAAGGTGCATCCTCATATGAAGTTTCAAAGTTGTAGGTGGAAGCACTTTGATTTTAGAGCCAATGTAAAGGTTTTAGCACAACGCCGGCGGACGACGAGCAGGCTATGACAATACTTCGGGTTTTCTCCGAAAACAGCTGAGCTAAAAACCCTCACACTTGTAGTTTTCAAGATTTGTTAAATAACTCTATATTTATCTTTTCACCCCGGTCGTGAGGCCAGTTTTGACCCCAAGGATGCCTTTTTAACAAACTTTGTTTAGACTAATACATGATGTAATATTACACTTCAAATATGAAACCCCTTACCCTTGTGTTTTCAGATGTTTTGAGTCACCCAACGATCATCACTGTGAAAGCAAAAGTAGTTGACATTGACTGACAGACGACAGACATGGCAGTTTCCAAAAAGCTCCCCATGACATGTTGCTTGGCTTGATAATAAATATACCACACCATATAACAGTTTGCAGTGACATGTTTTATTCCTTTCAATCAGACTAGTGAGCAGTGACCTGTCTGTTACATGACTCTATGGGTCCATGAATCATTATAAATACATGAATCATCTAGCAAGTGAATATATAAAGGCATTTGCTTTATTTTTTTTCTTATTTTTTTAGCTGCTTGGTAATGAAGCATGTATCAGTATAAACAAGAGATGTGTTTGTCAGAAACACAATGCCCCTTGTTGCGCTTTGAAATAAAATTTCAAAATATCATTTGGCAGGTTTAGAAATTATCTCCCTTTTAAATGCTTATTAGTTCCCTTGGATTGTATTTTTTGACTTTTGACCTTCAAGGATGACCTTGACCTTTCACCACTCAAAATGTGCAGCTTCATGAGATACACGTGCATGCCAAATATCAAGTTTCTATCTTCAATATTACAAAAGTTATGGCCAATGTTAAAGTTTTCGGACGGACGCACAGACTTACAGATGGACTGATGGACAGTTCAACTGCTATATGCCACCCTACTGAGGGCATAATAAAAGGCCATAAATGGTCCATAGTTCAGACTTACCAAATCACCAATGCTCCATAACTAATTACTTATATTTACATGCATTCAATTCTTCATAGTTTATATAATCATGCAACTAATTCTCCTTAGTCTATATGTTCATGCAATAAATGCTTCCTAGTTTATATTTTCATGTCGCAAACGCTTCCCAGTTTCACTCTCAGTCCATCTTTTGTGCTGCTGTTGTTTTCCTTGTGGCCATGTGTTGTGGTGATAGCCAGAGGCCTGTGAGCACAGTGAGGTGGCAGGCATGCAGCACAAGGCTGCTAAGACCAGTTGAGGGGTAGGTGTTCCAGCATAGCTCCACCAGGCCTAGTATCAGCACTCTGTAATAGACACACTCATGTCAGTGAAATCATGTACAACAAAGATATAGACAGCTTATAGAAAGCTAACTTGTAATATCACAACTCTGTAATAGACACACTCATGTCAGTGGAATCATGTACAACAAAGATATAGACAGCTTATAGACAGCTAACTTGTAATATCAGAACTCTGTAATAAACACACTCATGTCAGTGGAATCATGTACAACAAAGATATAGATAGCTAACTTGTAATATCAGAACTCTGTAATAGACACACTCATGTCAGTGGAATCATGTACAACAAAGATATAGATAGCTAACTTGTAATATCAGAACTCTGTAATAGACACACTCATGTCAGTGGAATCATGTACAACAAAGATATAGATAGCTAACTTGTAATATCAGAACTATGTAATAGACACACTCATGTCAGTGGAATCATGTACAACAAAGATATAGATAGCTAACTTGTAATATCAGAACTCTGTTATAGACACACTCATGTCAGTGGAATCATGTACAACAAAGATATAGATAGCTAACTTGTAATATCAGAACTCTGTAATAGACACACTCATGTCAGTGGAATCATGTACAACAAAGATATAGATAGCTAACTTGTAATATCAGAACTCTGTAATAGACACACTCATGTCAGTGGAATCATGTACAACAAAGATATAGATAGCTAACTTGTAATATCAGAACTCTGTTATAGACACACTCATGTCAGTGGAATCATGTACAACAAAGATATAGATAGCTAACTTGTAATATCAGAACTCTGTTATAGACACACTCATGTCAGTGGAATCATGTACAACAAAGATATAGATAGCTAACTTGTAATATCAGAACTCTGTTATAGACACACTCATGTCAGTGGAATCATGTACAACAAAGATATAGATAGCTAATATTTTATTGAACGTTTTATGTTTAAATGTAAACATACTGATAATATTAGCTACAATTTACAACAAAACAGGCAATTACTTACTTGCCAACCTGATGTATGCTGGTAGACCAGAGCAGGTAATGGAGGGTGTGGAAGTACCAGACATAGAACTGGTAGTGTAGAGAGCGGCTAAAACACATGCCTATGAAGTTGGATGTGAAAAATGGCAACAGTATCTGTACAAATGGTTAAGGATTGAGAAATCAAGGCATAACGCAATTCAACTGCTGCAAACAAACAAGTGTGAGCACTTTTTCTCTCCCAATATTTATGAATGTGAGAGCACTTTTTCTCTCCCAATATTTATGAATGTGATAAAGTTTCATTAAATATTTAATTATTTGAAGAAAATAGAATTGATCATATTCAGATTTGTTTCATTTTTTTATTTATTCAATCAAAAGAATAAACAATAGTTCATATAACAGTTAAAATTATCCAAACATTGGCCACTGTAAATTCTTTTGTGTGAATTTATGATAGAAAATCTGTCAAATAATACAATATATAAAGAGATGTGTTTGTCAGAAACACAATGCCCCCTAATGCGCCGCTTTTTTTTTGCCTTTGACCATGAAGGATGACCTCGACCTTTCACCACTCAAAATGTGCAGCTCCATGAGATACACATGCATGCCAAATATGAAGTTGCTGTGTTCAATATTAAACAAGAGATGTGTTTGTCAGAAACACAATGCTCCCTATTGCGCCGCTTTGAAGCCATAAATTTGACCTTTGACCTTGAAGGATGACCTTGACCTTTCACCATTCAAAACGTGCAGCTCCATGAAATACACATGCATGACAAATATCTAGTTGCTATGTTCAATATTCAAAAAATTATTGCAAAACTTTAATGTAAGGTTAAAGTTTTTTTTTTTTTTTTTTTTTTACCTTTGACCTTGAAGGATGACCTTGACCTTTCACCACTCAAAATGTGCAACTCCATGAGAAACACATGCATGCCAAATATCAAGTTGCTATTTTCAATATTTCAAAAGTTATTCCAAAACTTTAATTATAAAGTTAAAGTTTTGATGACAGAACGACGGACAGACAGGCCAAAAACAATATACCCCCGATCTATCGATCCCGGGGCATACAAAGTTATGAAAATTTAAGTTTTTTATATTTTGACCTTTTACCTTGAAGGTTGACCTTGACCTTTCACCACTCAAAATGTGCAGCTCCACGAGAAGTAAGTAAGAGATTGATTGGAGAAATGAAAGTTTAATTTTTTTAATTTTTGACCTTGAAGGATGACCTTGACCTTTCACCACTCAAAATGTGCAGCTCCACGAGATACACATGCATGCCAAATATGAAGTTGCTGTGTTCTATATTAAAAAAGTTATGATAAAACTTTACAAACAAGGGCTGTTTGTAAAACATGAATGCCCCCCATATGGACTGTCAGTTGTAGTGGCAGCAATTGTGTGAATACGTTTTTTGTCACTGTGACCTTGACCTTTGACCTAGTGACCTGAAAATCAATAGGGGTCATCTGCCAGTCATGATCAATGTACCTATGAAGTTTCATGATCCTAGGCGTAAGCATTCTTGAGTTATCATCCGGAAACCATTGTACAATTTCGAGTCACTGTGACCTTGACCTTTGACCTAGTGACCTGAAAATCAATAGGGGTCATCTGCAAGTCATGATCAATGTTCCTATGAAGTTTCATAATCCTAGGCATAAGCATTCTTGAGTTATACGGAAACCATTTTACTATTTCGAGTCACTGTGACCTTGACCTTTGACCTAGTGACCTGAAAATCAATAGGGGTCATCTGCCAGTCATGATCAATGTACCTATGAAGTTTCATGATCCTAGGCCTAAGCGTTCATGAGTTATCATCCGGAAACCATCTGATGGACGGACCGACGGGCAGACCGACCGACATGTGCAAAACAATAAACCCCCTCTTCTTCGAAGGGGGGCATACAAATACAATATTTGACCTTTGACCTTGAAGGATGACCTTGACCTTGACTTTTCACCACTCAAAATGAGCAGCTCCATGAGATATACATGCATGGTAAATATCAAGTTGGTATGTTCAATATTGCAAAAGTTATCAAACTTTAACCAAGGTTAAAGTTTTGGACAGAATGACAGACAGGACAAAAACAATATACCCCCGATCTATCGATCAGGGGGCATAAAAATACTTCTATGACTTAAAAACAAGACTTTACATAAAAGTTAACTAATGAATAATGATGTTTATGGTGGTCTTTTTAAAAACATTGTAACAACCATTAAAATTCATGATGGAGAGGTAATTTAAAAACACACTAAACCATTGATAACAATCAAATATCACATATGCAAGATAAAATTACTGTCATGGTAAATGAGGGGCTAAAAGATAACACTATTTTGTTACTGTATTTTTTTTTAAGTTAAGCATCGTTTGAGCATTTTTTTTATTCAAGTACAGTATTATACATTATTTTATTTAAGTGCAGTATTATACATTATATTAAAGTAAAACTATAAAACCCTCAGTCCATCACTTCTGAGTCATCACTTTTATCAGACCACAAGGATAGTTTAAATGTATATTCTCACAGTATAATTTTACATTATAAATTACCTCTTGCAGTATTCAACATATGTCTCGGACAAAAATTTAAAACAAAATTTAAACAAGATAGCCCAAGATTTCTCACCATGTGGGTGTGGAACCAGTTTTGAACCAACTGGTATAATTTTAATGATAATAGAAGAAAACCACAAGCAGGTCTCACATATCAGATATAAATTCAATTTATGACATTTCACTGAAAAGCACCCAACAGGGCCTAATTTGATGCCAGGGGCATGATAATAAAAACAAGAGATGTTTTGGCAGAAACACAAGGCCCCCTACTGCCCCGCTTTGAATTATTTAATTTTTGTTGTTGATTATATCCCTTAAAAAAATATTAATTCCCTTGTGAAAATGATATGTACCTGCCATATGATAAATATAAATTATCTTCCTTTAAAGCTTGTTACTTCCCTTGGATTTGTTTTTTTTACCTTTGACCTTGACAGATGACCTTGACATTTCACCACTCAAAATGTGCAGCTCCATCAGATACACATGCATGCCAAATTTCAAGTTGCTATCTTCAATATTGAAAAAGTTATGTTAAAGTTTTCGGACGGACGCACAGACTGACAGACGTACTGAAAGTTCAACTGCTATATGCCACCCTACAGAGGGCATAAAAACTTACATAAGAGGACAACATTAACTGTGTGATGCTACATGCCAAACATAACACTTTGTTGGATTTTTTTTTTGCATACAATTTTATACCCCTGAGTCAGGGGTCAGGCTGAACCTTGCAGTTAATGAGAAGATTAGTCAGTTATGTACTATATAAGTCCATAAACATCTTGTGACTACTGAGACATGGACAATTTCTGACACCAAGGTCATGATTTGAACACAATTTGTAGAAGACCCCTAGATAATGTTACACACAAAATATAAAAATCTCTCAGCCTTGAGGTATCGGAGATTTTTTAAAAGTTCTGTAAAAGTCTAAATAAATGTTCTTACCCCTGCCGTGTGGCCAGTTTGACCCCAGGGGCATAATTTGAATTTTTTGTAGCGTACCATTAGATTACGTTGCACACCAAATATTATACATCTGGGACTTTCAATAAGATTTTTTCAAGTTATTTACTACACAAGTCTTTATTATAAATCAGGCTATCCCTGGGGAGTGGCCAGGTTTGACCAATGATTTAATAAACATAATAGAGGCAAAACAATATTGCACACTAAATATTAAGTGTATATTAAGTGTATAACTCATCAAAGATTTTGTGAAAAGTTAATAACCATATATGTTTATGAGCATCATGTGACTCTCGGAGTGTGGCAAGGGCAATATGTAAACAAACTTAGCAGAAGACTACTATACGTTGTTACATGCCAAAAAACTAACCTATTAGCAAGGGCTCCTGCTGCTTATGGAAATTGTTGCTTATGTGAAAGTTGTAAAAATGGTGACCTTCATCTGGAGAATAAAGGATGTGACCTCGATTTTGAACCTAGCGACCTGGTTCTAGTGGGAGACACTTTGTCTCATCAAAATGCTGAGGATAAATTAACTATACTGGAGTTTTGACCTAAAATTGTGACCTTGATCTCAAACCTAGGGAAGTTCTTATGGATAACAATTTGTCCCATCAATATGCTGAGGATGAATAAATTATATTGGAGATTTGACCTTGAATTATGTCCTTGATCTTAAACTTCGGGAACAGGCTCTTGCAGGAGGCACTCTTTTGCATCATGCTCAAAATGTTGGAAAAAATATGCTCCAGGCAATTTTAACAAATTATTTTCTTCATCTGACCTTATTACTTGAATTGTGACCTTGACCTTGTAACTGTTCATTGCGAGCAACACATTAATTTCACAGTTTAAGGTCACCAAAGTAGTATACCAGGTAAATTGTCTATTCTATGTTCGGTTACATTTTGACCTAACATCAATGGTTTAATAAAAAGAACTGATATAGAAAAAAATTCGAACAAAAAGATATGATCTGGTTTCAAACGAGTTGCTGTCTTGGTACTCAAAGACCCGTTGATGCTTGGTAAATACCTGAAAATAATACCAAGTTCATACTCATTTGAATTTGAAATGCATCAAATATACAGATGCCCCCACAATGAATGTTTGGACAATTGGACAAATCCACTATACACTCTACAGTGGCAAGAACACAAAGGGTTATGTTGAAAACATACACAAAGGGCAATAATTCTGCACAGAAAAATTCCTTTCTAGACCAGATACACATAATGGATCGTTCAGATGTGAAAGTTTGAGCTATATCTGGCAAGCATTAAACAAAAGGATGCCAGTACAGATTACTTTTAGGCTAATATAATCTACAATGGGGCCTAAAAGTGCTCACCAGAGACATGTAGAAACAGACTTGTGAGGTGTAGATTTTATGTTTGCATAATAACTGTAGTTTTTCGGCGTCAGCTGAATACGCCAGCTTTTCACCTTAGCCTGACCTTTGTTAGCGTCCAATAGAATTCAAATAAAACTTCCCGCGGCCAAGTACAGATGAATACACTTCATTGACTGCATTGG